>NC_091053.1:6686490-7294353 GCF_963966145.1 Tenebrio molitor
ATGTGACATGTCAAGATGCGTAAGTGACAGGTAAGGGTAATCTTGTAGTTTACGTCGCCCAAACTGTGCATCGCTTCGCGCACCATGCTAAATGTGTACAGCGTTGCCAGACTTATTTATTTGTATCGAATAAGAGAAAATTCACAATGAAGATCACGTGACGGTGATTTTAATTATACAATTATACTCTGTGCACGAGCCCCTCTACCACCCATTGTTTCGAAACAAAGTTAAAAAAAGCACACTAAACGAGGGAAACACATCAATTAATAAACGTATAGGAGTCGTACACATCCAACTAAAAGACGCCCTCATTTCTAATTGACATCTGGCAACAATGCAGAGTTTATGGGGCTGCGCGTATGAGATGCGCAGTTTGGGCGACGTAAACTACAAGATTACCCAGGTAAGTTTTGCATTGGTCTAAAATAAATGGTTTAGTTTTGTGTTAATGTGGAAATTTAAAAAAAGAAGTTAATTTTTATGTATTATGTTTGAGTCAGTACGGTCCTGTCCTGTACGCTCATTACGGGAGCTACCAACCTAACCAACTGAAATTCACTAGAAATCTAGGGATTTTTGATTCGCGGGTGACATTTCGGTTCAATTTGACATTGACGTTTATTAGCGAGTCAACTAGTGAGCTCATTGGAAGGTGTGTGCCGAGAAATAAATATATTCCCGTGAAGAAATGGAAACCTACGATGTGATTGTGAATCAGCCGGTTGTGATAGATAATGTACGTAACAATACTGTCAAAAAACGTATCTTAACTGTCATTTTATCACACAGGGATCTGGGGTTATCAAAGCGGGTTTTGCGGGCGATCAGATTCCGAAATGTAGATTCCCAAATTAGTGAGTGTTCACGTAACAACACGTGCAATTAAAATCGCCACCGTTTCAGCATCGGCAGGCCGAAACATATCCGAGTGATGGCAGGAGCGCTGGAGGGCGACGTCTTCATAGGTCCCAAAGCGGAGGAACACCGTGGACTGCTCGCGATAAAATACCCGATGGAACACGGAATCGTCACGGACTGGAACGACATGGAGAAAATCTGGACCTACATCTACAGCAAGGACCAATTGTCGATTTTTTCAGAAGAACATCCTGTACTTTTAACAGAAGCGCCTTTAAATCCGCGACCTAACAGAGAGAAGGCCGCGGAAATCTTGTTCGAATCGTTCAATGTCCCCGCCTTGTTTATTTCCATGCAAGCTGTACTTAGTTTGTAAGTTTGATGTTTTCACAACAGGTGGCACATTTGTTTTAGTCCTTCGCGACTTAACGCGTGGTGGGTCCACTAACTTGTGAATTTCCCCCCACAGATACTCCACTGGTCGGACTACGGGCGTAGTTCTGGATGCAGGTGATGGAGTGACCCACGCAGTGCCTATCTACGAGGGCTTCGCCATGCCACACAGTATTATGCGCGTCGACATCGCCGGCAGAGACGTCTCCCGCTACTTGAGGTTGTTGTTGCGCAAGGAGGGCATCAATTTCCGGACGACGGCCGAATTCGAGACGGTCCGGACCATCAAAGAGAAGGCCTGCTACTTGGCCAACAACCCTCTGAAAGAGGAATCGGTCGACACCGAACACATAAACTACACCCTGCCCGACGGCAACGTGATCCAGATCGGGCCGGCGCGGTTCAGGGCCCCCGAAGTTCTCTTCAGGCCGGACCTGATCGGCGAGGAGTGCGAAGGACTCCACGAGGTCCTCGTCTACTCCATACAGAAGTCGGACCTCGATCTCAGGAAGGTTCTCTTCAAGAACATCGTCCTGTCGGGGGGCTCGACCCTGTTCAAGGGCTTCGGCGATCGGCTCCTCTCCGAAATCAAGAAGCTTTCGCCGAAAGACGTGCAAATTAAAATATCGGCCCCGCAGGAGAGGCTCTACTCGACGTGGATCGGAGGCTCCATCTTGGCCTCGTTGGACACTTTCAAGAAAATGGTCGTGTCGAAGAGGGAGTTCGACGAGGAGGGGCAGAGGGCGGTACATAGGAAAACGTTTTAGAACGGTTTTAGTTGTGTTCGGCTTTTATGTCAAACTTTTACAGTCTTTTGTTTACAATTTTATACTTATGGTTCTCCAAGCTTGATATGTCACAAACAAAAGATATAATTCGTTAATTTATAATTATTATAATATTTAATACGAAATATATATATTTAAGCTTTACATAGTGGTCAACATTCGTCTCTCTTTTATAAATATTTTTTTAAGACTAATTGAGCACACTAGTACTAAAAATAATGCAGCTTTAACACTGGTTTCCTTTTTTTATAATAAATTATTTCTTTGTAAGTGAAATCTTTTAAATGCGAGTCCAACGCGAACTCATCCACGCTGTCTCAGTTATTACTGCAGCGCCCTCGCCGCCATTTTGAAACACTACTATCGACGTTAATTCCGCCAACGTCGCTTACAACATTTCTCACGTGACAAGATTTACAAATTCGACTTGGCCAAGTCCTGTACGTGGATTTATTGTCACAAATACCGTCAACATACAACGCGCCAACGTTTAAATTTATCCAAACCTACCAAGGACGTTCGCTATCGACATTTCCTAATTTTTAGACGTCACAAATGTACTAACTTACTACTAAATTAGAAGCGCACAACATACGAAATACGACAGAGATGTCGTTTCAGTTCAATTACACTAGAGTACGTTCGAAACGAGACGAACGTGGGCGGGGCTAACTTACGGTTGCCACATCCTCCGACCCAATCGCTACGCTTTGTGGTTGATTTTTTTATGCGAATTGAGATTGCCCGTAGTGGTGAAGCCCTTGCCGCACTCCGTACACACGTACGGTTTTTCCCCGGTGTGCGTCCTCGTGTGTATCGTGAGGTGAATCTTTTTTGAAAAAACTTTGCCACAAACCTGACACATGAACGGTTTCTCTCCGGTGTGCTTCCTCATGTGAATCTTCAACACTCGCGGATGCACAAACGTCATCTCGCACAGGTCGCAGTGGTGCCGTTTTTCGTCACGATGGGCGCTGTTCATGTGCGTCGACAGGTTGCTTCGCGTCGAGTAGGTTTTGCCGCATTTGCTGCACACGTACGGTCTTTCACCTAAAATTTCTAAAATGATGATTCAAGTTGATGGTTTTGCCGTGAATCCACCTGAATGGACCCGGATGTGCACGTTCAGGTTGTATTTTTTGGCGAAAGCTTTCATGCAAACTTTGCACTTGAACGGTTTATCGGTAGGGGGCGCGTGAGTCAGCATGTGGTGGTCGAGTCCTGAGGAACAATTGAACGTTTTGCCGCACACCGTGCATAAATAATTCCTCTCTTTCTCCTGTCGCAAATCTAATTCTTCTGGACTGGGTTCTAGCAGGACCGGAGTGTCAAAACTGATGTTTTCCAAAAACACTGGAGGTTGCATCGCGTCGATTTCAGTCTTGCGAATATCACTAAAAACTTCACGAGGAAAACTCATCATTTCTCCCAAGTACAGGTACTCACCTTCAAACGAACAAACATCGCACAGATTTGATTCGTTGTTAAACACATACTTTGAACACTTGGAAAAGCCTAAATTTGAATTCAAGCACAACTTAACCTCCTGTAGACTGTAAACGAGAGTCGCAAGATCCGTTATTGTTTCAATTCTGGAAGACACGTTCGGCACTTGCACGAGTTCGTCGTTTAAAGATACAGAAGTTTTAATTGTACAGTTCTCAGCTGATAACACAACTCCTTTATCAATGCTGATTTTATCAAAACACACGCTCACATGCAAAACTGCTATAAATTCTTGTTTCGGGTCGATGTGGACTGCCCACAGAGTCGAGGGCAGGACCAGCAAGTGTAAATTTTTAATAAAATTTGAAATTTCGGTGGCACACATTTCGGATTGAGGTTATGTCAATGTTTCGTAAACACAGCACGCACACTTGTAAACAAGAGCGAATCGAATTATGACAGTCAACGTTTTGACAGCAAAAAATAAAAAAAATCAAAATTCAAGCCACATTTCGATCTCCAATGCTTTAGAAATGTCTTAATTCCATTTCGTAAGGTATAAATTTACTTTATTGCGTAAAATTGTGATTTGCAAATTAAATTGTGACAGTAGTAATTTGTAGGTTATGGACACGTCAGTTCTTCAAGTCATTCCACCAAAGTAAAAATGGATATAACAATTTTATTTAAAGCTTGCGTAAAAACCGTAAGGACAACCAACAAAGCTCTGGGAGTTAGAGATTCCAAATCCACCCTCCTGCGTTCTAGCTCGAAAGATGCCAACCTGGCCACTGCCAAAGAGGTAGTGAAGCAAATTTCACACCTCCAACGCTTCCTGCTGGAAAACAAAGCCGCGTATTTAAACGTACTCAATTATTTGTCGACCAACAAAACCATGACTGAGGTCGATAGAGAACAAATTGATAGCACAGCTGAGAAAATTGTGACCGCTTGCACTTCCCTCATCAGCGAGTACAAACAAGAAATTGCCCGAGTGAGAAAAACCAAGCAACGGGAGGAGCACTACAGCAACGTGATCGAGTCGTTGGAGCGTTACTTAAAAACCGTCAGTAAGATTTACACCGAAGCGAAAGCGATCAGAGTAAAACGAGTGATCGAGACTCACAAGGTGGCCAAACTGGAGACTGTGGGTAAGGGCAGCTTGGAAGGCGAAGCTAAACCTGCAGCGCTACCGAGTCCCACGACTCCTTCCGTCAACATTGAAGAACAACTATCTGTGGAGGAAATGCAGATGTTCGAGTCCGAGAACGAAATGCTTTTCAACGAGCTGAACTCAACGTCCGAGGAGGTGAAACAGATGGAGAGCAAAGTGGTACACATCGCAGAATTGCAGGAATTGTTCACCGAGAAAGTGTTGCAACAAGAGCAAGACATTGAACGCATCTCTAACAACGTCGTCGGTGCGACTACCAATATGAAAGATGCCAACGAGCAGATACGGCAAGCTATTCAAAGGAACGCAGGATTGAGGGTATGGGTGTTGTTTTTCTTGTTAGTAATGTCGTTTTCCTTACTGTTCTTGGATTGGTATAACGATTAAATAAATGAATTATACAGAAAAAATAAATTTATTTTTATAATAAAAAACAAAAGCATATATATTTTTTTTGTATAACTTGGTAATAAAGAAAATTTCTCTTAATATAACATTAAACATACTTTGTTGACTAGTAGAAGCATAACATCCACACCTGGATGGGCCAAGCTGTCAAACAGCCACGTGACGAAACTCTGTCAAATCTTGTTACTCTTGACAGTCAAAGTCAGAAAATAAGTAGTTAGTCAGCTGTCAAACCACCATTCCTAATTTCCCAATTTGAAAAACAATCATTTGGCACCAGGTTAACAAATAACGTGTCTTAGTTGGCGGTGATTTTGACAGATCTCAGCATTACCGACCTCCGACAGCTTAACAGATCCGGGTGCTAAGTCTAATAACATAAAACAATTCTCTTGATACTGTACAAATACTATTTAAGTGAAAAATCACATTAGCAAAATACTTAAACGTAGGCGCAAATATAATGTCCTCATCGTGATAAAAACAACGAACTTCCGTTTGTATGTATATTCCTCTCCTTGAAAACGTAACGTGTGCTAAAAATTCTAACAGATTCCATTTTTGAAAGATTTGTTTTAAAGAAAGCGTCAAAACCCCCCGGAATTCCAGCCGGGGGTCCCCGTATTTCACAGATTGATCGTGTCGAGATCCTGTATGGGCGCTCTCGCGTTGCTGCTGTTACTCTCCTGCGAGTGCGGCGCCGTCGTTTTGCCGGCCGCCGCCGTGGTGCTGCTGCCTCCCGAGTTGATGCTCAACTTGGCCTTGATGGTCGGCAGGCTGAAATCCGAATTCGGGAGCTTCTTCATGATCTTGCCCGACGTGATCAGCCTGCCAAAGCCCTCCTGGTGGGCGAACGCGTAACCGGACCGGATCGACCGGCGCGCCCTTCTCGCCGACGGCGTCCTCAGCACGTCCTGGCTGTGTCTGGAGCGCACCTGGGCCAGCCGCTGCTTCAACCTGACACGGTCCGACAGGGTGGGGGCCACGTCCACGAAGTAGAACCGCCACGCCAGCACCGGCATTATCGAGATCGTCACGCACAGGACCGTCGTGAACCAGAACTTCACTTCCGACATGGCCTTGGTCAGCGAACCGACGTACGGACCTCCTATCACGTAGTTGTAAAAGTAGTCCATTATGAAGTAGAAGGTGAGCGAGCCCCAGATCATGATGTGGTTGAACACCGTCCAGTAGAACGTGTCCAATGCGATCTGGGCGGTGTTCACGATCACCAGGATCGCCGCCGCCACGCTGCAGAACAGCATGTAGTCGGAGAGGCCTTGCCCGTTCGGGCTGACGGCGTCGTAGTAGGTGCCTGTCAACGGAAACAAACATCAGGCGGTGGTTACGGACACGTATCACAACAAAAGGAAGAATGGCTGCCAAGGTCATAAACATCATATCGACAGAACATGAAGCACATGAATATTTGATGGGGAAAAAAAGAGAACGCAATGATGGAGCTTACCGAACGGAATGAAGAACAGCACTATCGAAACGAAGCAACCTTGAATGGCGCTCCGAAAAAATTCCTTCTTGTTGAAGAACAAGTTGTAGTGTCCCGGCCTGTAGAGCTTCGGATATAAAATGGAATTTTTATCGTTGACATCTTGATCGAAAATGCCGACGGCGAGGACGGGTAACGACGTGTAGAACAGATTATATACCGATATATACATTGGATCGAAAACGGTCTGGAACCGTCAACAACAAAATGAACGACTGCACACAAAACTCTCTTTTCACCTCTCTCACCTGGGCGCTGAATCCGCAGAAAAACGCATACCAGAAATGGCACAGAGTGAAAGCGAAATTCTTGTTGAAGAAATACCGAAGAAAGCTACACATCCTGTAGTACGACCACCGGCCGTGTACCAGGAGCAGTCGTTCCAAAAACCTGAACTGGGCTATGGAATAATCCGACGCCAGAACCGCTTGCATCCCCTCCTGACCTGAGATGCCGACTCCGATGTGGGCGGCTGCGAAATATACAATTCACGATCGCTTCTACGACGGCGCACTCACTCTCGCTCACCTTTTATCATCGAAACGTCGTTGGCGCCGTCACCGATGGCCAAGGTGACGGCGTGCCGATTCTTCTTGATCAGTTCGACGACCAGCGCCTTCTGTAGAGGAGTCACGCGACAACAGATCACCGATTTGCACTGCATCACCACCTCCAGGAAGAGCCGTTCGAGCTGGGGGTGGAGGCAGTGCACTAGGGAGTGGCCGTTGATTATTATGGCAAAGCCGGCCGACGTTTCTTCCACGGTGGTGTCTTCCAGAGAACCTCCGTGGTACTCCAGTTCGGTGCTGGAAACGTTCCTACGTTACGGTAAACGATCTGGTGCCAAAAATGGCGGATTTTCTTGTTTTTCTTAGACGAATTTGGGCGTCGAACGACTGACACAAGCTTCACCGGAAGTGATCAACAGTAATATTGATTTGTCAATGCGTCAATTGTTACAATTTTAAGCTCCAGAACAAAAACTATTCTTGATCTTGTTGAGTGGTCGATGCGATCAAGCAAGCCCGTTATGTTCAGTAATTTCAGTAAACTTTTCAAAACATTTGAGAATTGCTTCTTTAGTTTATATTTTCAATACTTGACGAGGAATTTTCTTATTTATTTTAAAATCAAACTTAATCAAATTCACAATCTTGAGTCGACGCAGTTTAATGTCAAGTGCAAATCAAGACTACCAACACACTTTCCATGGGAAATTTCAAAAATGCCTAAATTCAACTTGACGGCTGAAAATTTCCCTAAGACCACTCACGAAGATGAAGAAGAGAATGTATCAGTCGGACACAAAAGACAAAGAAGAATTGAGACAGTTTCAATACTACTCGTGTTTTTCATCAATTTTGTATTAATTTCACTTTTAAATGTGTTAAACGTCGCTGTGGCAGCAACCATTTCCATTTTTATTTTTTTGCCGCCCAAATTGGTCAAATCGTCGCGAGAAAACCCCGGGTCGACAAAACCTTATCGAACCGCACAAAACAGCAATCTTTCTTCATTTTCGTTTACATTTTGACAATTAAGAAGCCACTCGACGTTCCGAGTAGAAAAAAAAAACTCCACCAAAAACAGACATTTCCGAAATGGGGCATGCAGTGACTTCGAGCAGTTCGGTGAAAGCATAGCGATATGATTCGAGAGAGTCACGTGACAACTATAACCCACCCCGTGCTCAAGAATGGAAAAGAAAAATTGCTGTTAGTTTTGATGAGTTCATGTATCTAACCGATAACTAGAATGGAACAAATCTGGTTGTCAACATTCGACAACTACAACTATTTGGTTAGCTTAAGTAGATAAGTGCTACCAATGATAACGCACTTACTTGCTTAAAAAACAAAAGCGAACGCTGTATTAGAGAGCAGGTAGATTAATATTGTACAACACGAAACTAATAAGAAAACTAATTTCTCTTGTCACCATAACTATTCTAAAAACTCCGAGTTAGTCGACTTAGAGTGATGATGATTAAAATACAACCAATTGCCGACAGGGTGATGCTAATAAAAAATATAAATTAAACAAGAGTTAGAAGAGGAGACGACAACAAAAATATAATTGTAATAAAGAACCTTCACGTTTCTTTTTTTCTACCTTGCTCTCGTATTCTCACATCTTTCAATGTCATCATCCCACCTGAATGTGACGACACTGACTGCAGGTGGCGCACTGACTTGCTGTTGTTGCTGAGGTGGCGTCGACGTGCCGGTCGAGTGTTCCGTACCGTCCATTCTCCCGTTGGAGGTTCCCAACTGGATGCCCGCCGGACTCTGCGGCTGGAATGTGTTCACGATCTTGATGTTGTCCTTGAACTTGAGCAGCTGCTGTTGGACCTCGTCGTAAGAGGCGGCGTCCACGATGAACACGTCCACCAGTTCGTCGGTGAGCAGCTGGCACGAGTAGCCGATGTTGATCGCGGTTTCTGAGGAAACGAAACGTCAACGCGGAACAATTCCTTGAGTCGCTCCTCACCTTGCTTGTCGCCGGTGAGCACCCAGATCTTGATCCCGGCCAGTATTAGATTGGCGATGGTCTGCGGCACGCCGTCCTGGAGTTTATCCTCGATGGCGGTCACGCCGATCAGGACCATGTCGCGCTCGATCTCCTCGTAGATGGCGTCGAGACGCTCGTCTCGACCGTCGAGGGAGATGGCCGCCTCCTGATGGCGCTGCTTCCAGTTGTTGAAGAAGTCCTCGTCGAGGTCGCGCGACGCCAGGCACAGCGTTCGGAGACCTTCGCCGGCGAATTTCTGCAAGACGTTTGTTTCTAATCACTCTTATCTACTATTTTATATACCCACGTTCAGGTGCTCCTGCGTCCTGTGCTTGGTCTGGTCGCTGCCGCTTTCCAACCTCTCGTAGATGACGTTGTCGGCGCCCTTGCAGTACAGTCTCAACAGGCCGTCCCTCCTCAAGATCACCGACATCCGCTTCCGCACGTTGTTGAAGTCCAGGATGCACAACAGCTCGTACACCTCCTTCTGCCCCATCACCTCGATGGTGATGCTGTTCGGTGTCCTCTCCATGAAGACGAAGCCGAAGTTCCTGGCGGCGGAGACGAGCGCCGCCTCGTCCGGCGACTGCGCCTGGTACTCGAGCTTGCCGTCCTTGTTCTCGGACATGACGGTGTGGCACAGGGCCAACAGGCGAAAAAAATTGAAAACGTCCGGGTCGCGTCTTCTCACCGCATCCAACAGGTTCTTGTCGAAGAAGCGGAACTCCGGCTCGTAATTCGGGTTGAAGGAAAAATCGAGCGACTCGGTGTCTTCGGTCACTTCGATCACTTCTCCCGTTCTAGAGTCGATGACATCGCCGTAGGCGTTGCCCATTATCGAACACTTGTTGAACGTCATTATGTTCTGGGTGAGGGTGCCAGTCTTGTCCGAGAAGACGTACTCTATCTGGCCGAGCTCCTCGTTGAGCGTCGTCGTTCGGGCCTTCGCGTTCGTCTTGTCGTAGTACATCTGGTCGTCCCAGTTTATCAAGAAGCTCTGAACGAATCGGATCACTTCGACGGAGACGTACAACGAGATCGGCACCACCGTGTTCAGGACGATGGCGTACGAGAAGAACACCAACAGAGCTATGATGGTGGCGCCACCTAACGGCTCCGAAGGCACTAGCGTGTCCCACGGCAGGAAGTCTTTGAAGTATTGTCCGACCAGGGACTCCCAGATACCACATGCCACCATGCAGAAAAGGCACATGGACAATAAAAAAAATACTATCTGCGAACATGAAATAATATTATTATTGGTAATTTCGATTGAATTGAACTCACCCCTATAATTAAGAAGTTAAGAAGTCTATCTATACTAGTGCGTTTGAACTTGCTCTTGCCACTATTTTGCATCAGTTTTGTGTCCTTGCCGGCGAAGATGACGACGCCGTAACACCACTGCGTGTTGCGTAAGACGCATCCCCTCAGGATGATCTTGTCGTTGTCCAACGAGAATGCCTTGTTCTTCCACGTGAGGGTGCCTTCGAACTTGTTCAGGAGATTGTTGGGAGTCTCGCAGACGATCTCACCGTCGAATTCGCTCAGGAGGACGTCGTCTTGGCCCATTACGGCCGTCTCCATCAGACATTGGCGACATTTGAGGTTCGTCTCACTAAAAAAATTTTTTTCAATAAAATATTCGGGGTTTCTACAAATAGACATGTTTTAAAAGTTCATTTAGGCAAAGATTTCTGCACCACCAATTGCCAACCTGGAAAAAAGTTTACCAACTGAATCTTCACTAAATTAGAAGACACGAAGTGACAACACTCGAACACTTTTCAAAGGTTGGCAGCTATGCACAGAAATGTCACAAGCACACTTTGAGATCAGTTGTGACCAAATTACGTTATTACTAATAATACATTTTCGCTCACTATTCCTAAATTATAACATCTAAAACAAAAAGAGAACTAACAACGTGACTCCATTGTATAGAAAATTTCGGCTACAGCTCAGTTTCACTTATTTCAACGTTGCCGTACTTCCACAATCCGTCAAAACCGAAATTCTCATGGATATTTTTCTGAAACGGTGTTGTGCAGATCGATCAAAATTTGCAAAAACTTTTGGTTATGCAAAAATTAACTGTACAAAAAATTTGAAAAAAACTGCTACCATTTCTTCAATATTTCTTTCGATATTACATACATTCAACAAAATTATGTTTCCCATAGGAACACGTGTAAAATTAAAATCGCAACGGCTCGGCGAGTTCAATTGAGATTTTTTGTTGTTCGACACTGTCAGAATTAGAGAATTTTCTCCTAATATGTGAACGAATTTTGATAAATGTCACCACTTGTCAAAACGAATGTCAAGCTAATTTTAAAGATTTTAAGCGATTTTGAGCCTTTAAGGGCTCGTCGAATAAAAAAAAACGTTGTATTCAACTCGTTCGTGCGTCAATTGGACTTTTTTGGCGCTCGTGGGCCTTTAAAACGCTCGTTTGAAATTCCGAAACGAGCCGCGTAGCGGCGAGTTGAAGAACAAATGAGTGCTTGAAGGACTTTCTGCAAGGAATCTTTTATACATACTATTTTTTCTACCGGGCCATTATACATAAATTATTGTCCCATCGCAGCTGGCGTTGAAAACCCACACAAATTTGGGATGTGAAGCTGGCTTCGCAACGTTAGACAAACTAGTAGACAAATTTACACTACCGCCAGCAGCGCTACCTATCGGCGATGCTAGGCTCACTCATGTTATAAAGCTTGTGGCACATTCAACTACGTCACCAACGCCTACTGCGATGAGACAATCATTTATAATGACCCCGTATTTTGCCGTTTATACCATTTTATAAATTAAAAAAAAAAATTAATGTACGTAATTCTGCCGTGGTTGGTGACTTTTTTACAGGTGTCCCCAAACAGAAGACGAGTCCATTATTTATCGGAAAATTTTAATTATCCGTGCAGCAAATTAAATGGTTGTTAATAGGCTACAAAATGGCCTAATAAATTCAAGTATAGCCCCATGGACTTCAAGGGTAAACTGTCAAAAAAAAATTTTTCAAATGGGATTAATATATTTTTTAGTAATTCTGATAGATTTTTATTCTGAAAACAACAATGTATCACAAGTATACACTTAAATACCAAAAATTCACAAAAAAAAACTGTAAAGTCCATTCAAAAATCAAAAAACCACCAACGTCGCATTTTCCTCGATAATTACTATCGGCAACGCTGTGTGGTGTAAAATTTGGTGAAAATTGTAATTTTGAGGTTAAGTGTTTATTAAGTGTCTTGTTTTTCTGGGCATGTTTAAGTAAAAATAATAAGAATGAATACACGAAACATGCTGAACAATAATTAATCAATTTGAACGAAATTCAATTATTTTGAATCAAATAAATGTCATAATTTACAGTTACCAACATAGTATGAAAAAATAACTACCCAGGGTTTTTAAAATTTTACCAACCTAAAGCAACAGGTGGTGGTTTTTGATTTTTGAATGGAGTTTATGTTCCATTGTGCCCTAAACATTGGCGGCATATCTGAGCAATCCCACATGTTATCATTTGTCATTTGTTTTTACAGCTACCTTAATTTGGTTGTTACATTGTAACGCAATGCATTTTGATAGCTTTTCGCTTGGTGCTCGTCATTTGTTTCAAAAGTTAGTGTTATTTTTTTTATGTGAAGTTATACTTGTGATACATTTACTACGTTTCCATGAGGAACCGAAAGCGATTTGAAAACGGTATTGGTATTAAATACGATATATAAACGCCGTCAAAAACGTATTGAAATCGTTTTAACATTCAAGGTCGATACGGCAAATCCTGGGATCGTATCGAGATCGAGACTGAAAATTTATCATGTAAACGCTTGTAGTCATGCAGACCAAGCACACCTAAATACTCTTGACATATGACTTTTCCGAGACTTAACGACCTAACCATAATTGACACTATCGGCAGATGAATAAAATATTTGTAAACAGAATTCAAATCGATTCGACTACGTATTGAAACTACTCATATGTACACTTTCGTACTCAATACCAATGCCGTTTCCAAATCGCTTTCGGTTCCTCATGGAAACGTAGTAATTGTTGTTTTCAGAATTACTAAACAAAAGTATGTAATCCCATTTGAAAAAAAAATATTTTGACAGTTTAGTCTTGAATCCCTTGGACCTATACGTGAATTTATTAAGCCGTTTTGTAGCCTATTAACAATCATTTAATTTGGTGTATACATAATTAAATTCCTCCGATAAATAAGGGAGCTATGGACTTGTCTTTTATTTGGGGGACACCCTGTATGTGGCATAATTTTAGCCAGCTGTGAAAAAAATTAATTTAAAACGACAGATTTTTTTTTCGCCTTTGATGTTTAAAAATGAATGCTGAAGAAAGTTTCATCACTAACGCCGCCACAAATTAGGCAAATTGCACAAAAGACGTTAGAAAATTTACTGCCAGAGAAGTCCAAATCCCAGAATGAAAATTAAACGTTTTGTTCATTGTTATTTATTAATTTGCTTTGTTCTCTGCGAGCTTTATTTTTTGACGTCTGTCAGTTGACACTTCACGCTACCAACATCAATACAGTAAATTTTACTAGTCTATTGTAATACGCCAACGACCTATTAGCTGCTTTCCAAGTGGGAGTAATTTACTCCGAACAGTTCTACGCCGAACTGTTCATTGGTTTGTGCCGCTTGGAACGCTGAATTTACTCCTGCACTGTACACTGTCATTAGTGTCATCTGAGTCCGATTCCCGCCGTATATTTGACATTTCTTAACATCCCCACCACAAAAAAACTCCGAGTACCAAAATTTAGGTAGGTACTTCAGGGGGCAGGGGAAGGGTATAACGGAGTAGTTCTGGAGTAGTTCCACAAATTACATGGAACACTTGTTGTACTCCTGGAGTAGTTCGGAACTACTCGCGTAGATACCTGGAAAGCAGCTATTAAAGCACTCAAATGACGTCATTTGGGTGCTAGAATAGACTTATTCTAAACGCAAAATAGAAAAACTACTATTTATAGTCCAATTTTTACCCTTTTGCGATGACGTCATTGTCTAGTAACTTTACGTATGTTTGAGCTAGGATCAGAAACAAATTTGAATTGATCATAAATAACTATAAAGGTGTCAAATTTGTTGACAATTGCTTCGAAAGGTTATGTTTGTAATCAATGTAATAAGTGAAAGAAATTAAAAATTGTCAAATTGACAGGAGCATAAAATAACCTCAAAGTGACCATCAATAAATAAACGTGCCTTTTTTTTGTTTTTTTTTCTGTTTCTGTCGTTTCAATAAAGGGAAAGCGAGGAAGGAAATCGTGACGTCACCTCAAAAGGGTAAAAATTGGACTGTAGCACATGAGAACAATGAACGATTTTGTAGTATAGTTTGTCCAGCGAGAGATTGATTGACATAAAAATCACTAAATTCTACGTAGAGAAAGCAGTGCCTAGCGCACGTAAAATTTGAAATATATCCTTCAAGCAGTAACATCTTTGCCCTGAAATTATATTATAGTGCATTTTCTTGTGTTGGGTTGCAAGCCTACAGTTTAAAATCTCCCAATTTCTCGCTGGACGAAGTATAGGTATTTTTTTTAGATAGGTCCGATACAGTTGGTTGTAAAAAAAGAAACCAGAAATTAAAATTTTCCTAATATAAATTTGGTTTTGCCCATTTGTCAATTAATTAATTAATTGTTTACTTGACAATACCTATCAAACTATTTTTAAATGTCATTGAATTTTGACCGTCATTCTAACCTTTGTCTTTTTGTCAATTTGTATTTTGGCTTTTAAAAAATTATTGCAATGCTTCATTTCAAGGAAGTAGATAGGGCGAGAATAGCCGCCTAGATATGTACTTTGAAAGCGGTAGGAAAATTGCAGATTTGGCCGCAGAATTTGGATTTACAAAAAGTAGAAAAGCAGAATAATGCGAATTTAAAAAACGTAGGAATATGAGAGAAGCATTTAACGAAAGGGGGATTTTGGTCGACCAAAAGCGACAGACGAAGATCAAGATAGACAAACAATCAACTTTTTGCGACAGAATCCAATTAATACTGCTGCAAACGCAATTAATGAGACTCACTTTCCTGCGTGTAGATCAACAGCGTTTTGTCGTATTGCTGGATCAGACTTGGGGAAATATTATGAGGCTAGAAAGCCTTTTCTCACCAATTTTCACAAAGAACAATAAGTTGGTTTTGCCCTTCACTTTTTTCAGGAGGAAGATTTTTGGAATAATGTAGTGTTTTTGTTCGAAAAGACGTTTAAATCCTGTTATGATAGTAGGATTAAAGTACAAGGTCATTCACGAGTAATAATGAGCTTAACGAAATTTGTAATTCAACCAACATTACATTTGAACCGATAATGTGGATTTAAAAAATATATTTTAATTTAACAGGAGTAAAAGATAGTCAACGTGCCCAACATACATTTCTCACATTTAATCAAAATCAGTTGTATGGGGGACCTGTATTGCTGGTTGCATCACAAATGTTGTTAGGCTCATTATTATATACTCGTGAATCACCCTGTATATAGGCCCAGAAACACACGTTCCGAAGAAAGATATACTCAAGATAACTCTTCTGGTCGTTTTTCGTTAATGTCGGGGCTTGGATCAGTGCGCAAGGGCCGGGCGTATTGTATGGTAGAAAAAAGATTCAACGCAAATACTTAAATACCGTTCACGTTGTTTTGGCATAATAGGAGGCCATGATTTATTTTTTTAACGTTGGACAGCCTGTTTGATTTCCGTCACTGAAGTGCCTGAGATGCCGACCTATGAAAATGAACATAACGTGTTGCTGAATTTCCCGCGATGCCCGAGTATTCCTCTATTGCAAAATAGTAAAACTGATAACAATGCACTAGACATTGACGCTATTTATAACCTCAAACTTAGAAAAACACTACCTAATTCAACAGACAGCTTTACTACCAAATTAAACGCAAAATTTCCATGGCCTCCCCATTATGCCTAAACAACGTAAATGCTGTTTACATAAGGATCCTTGAGGAAGTTATCGAAGTCTTTCCTCACAATGACGTTATTTTCCAACATGATAACTGCACGGCCCTTGCACAGAACCGGCCAAGAGCAGATATTATAAATGTTTTACCATGGCCTTCCAGAAGCCCAGACAATTAACCCTATTGAAAATGTATGGGGATTAATTATGTATTAACAAAAACATACGCCGGGTAATATTCGTCCTCAATAATTTAACATTTGAATACTGCAGAGACTTAATTGCTTCTGTACCTAGAGGCGTTTACATTCAATGATGGGAAAAAACGGGGCTACGACAAAGTGTTAGTAAAGCTGTTTGTTTTTTGTTGTTGTTTATAATGATTTTACTAATGAAATACGTGTTATTACTTTTATTTATTTTGTACATTTAGGCTAAAGAACCAGTAACGTTTTTTTCTACGCTGGCTGTAAATCGACGACGTGAATTTAATTCTAATTCAACTTCGTTCCTTTTTTTTGCAACCAACTGTACATCCTTAATTAGGAACGATTGGTAAAAAAATATAACACAAATATTTGAAAAATATTGACAATTAATAATGATTATTATTATCATCAGTTTGCGAATTTGGGCGGCGGTCAGAACGCAAAAAGACCAATCGCCACCACTCTAGTGTAGGGGCGATTGCCCGAAAAACACTCGGGTTCCCGACGGCCGTCTTTTTGCTCTATCAAATCGGATTATCAATTTTATCTACTTTGCGTGGACCGCCGCCGGCGCCGTTCCGTCCAAGTCGGTGACCCTTCCGTCGCTTACCCGTCGAGTTCCGACGTTTCAATGTAACACAACCCGTTGGGTTCGCTGGTGGTCAACAGGAGGACGTCTGCGGCGATGAACTGATTATTGTCCATGCGTATGACATCGCCGACCTGCACCGCCGACCACCTTTCCTGGACAAGTTTGCCCTTGCGCACCGCTCGCGACTTCCTGTTGTTGACTTGGGAGTCGGAAATGTGACGTTGCTGTAAAAAAAACACACCACTAAACTCGCGAAACGCGCCACCCCCCCGTACACTCACGATATCGTCGTAAGCATCCTTGATGGCAGTGAGTCCCAGCACCCCTATCAGGGGTAACGCTGTGGTGACGGGCGTCAAACTGCTGATGGCAGGTATCAGCTGCAACACGAGAAGGCACAAAAAGTAGAAGTTAGCCAGGCGCTGGAACTGCTCGAATAAGTTCAAGGGCAGGAACGTCAATATCGAATACTTTGAGGTCTTGATGTAGTTGCTCTGAAAGAGACGAAACGTGACGGCCACCGTTGCGGGATGAGTTTTCTTAAGACTTACCGCGTAGCGGAATTGCGAATTGAACTGTCTGTCGTTTGCATGGATTCTCCTTTGGTTATCTGCAAAAAAAAAATACGAGACATTAGGTTGGGGCAGGATTAGGTCTCAAAGGGTGCGGCGCCCCTGGCTTTGCACTAACTGACGACAGCCTCCAACCATTCTGTACAAGGCCCCGTAACTGTGTTCTACCGGAACGACTCCGTAAAAACTGCCACAAGAAAAGTGTTTTCCTTATAATTTTTTTTTAATTCAAATTACGCAACAAATTTTTTGATGGAAGTAATTTCGAGGCTCTGCCCAACAGCGGAAACATTCTTTCGCAATTGAAAGTGTTCACAATTTTGTCTTAAAATACCGTAACATGTCGAAAAACTGCTGTTCATTGTTTATGAAAAATTAAGAAATTGCTGGATTCCAACAAATGGTTAAATAAAATGCCATCAAATTAAACTCTTTAGTGTTATTTGTTTAAAATTCACATTCCGAAGCCAAAAACTGACAATTCAAAGTCTTCGGAGCATGATTTCTTCAATAAAAGTCGTTCGACAACTAAGCAGGTTTCGCAAATTATGATTATTATTATTATTGTTGTTACTGTACATTCCACGAACACAGGGGAAAGCTTCTCATTTTCGGAGGATTAAAGAAGTTCTGCCGATGACGACAAATACAAGTCTAGACATTTTTTCTTTTCACAGTAACTACATTTTGAAGAAATTCCATTTGGAGAAAATGCAGTTTGCCAGAAAATTCTGACATAAAATGAATCAAACGTTAACAAAGTGTAATAAACCGGGTTCTACGCTAAGAGAAAGTTCAAAAGTTTCAGATAAAATGTTTAAAATCGTTGTCATTGAATAGTTAACAAATAGGGGAAAATTTCCTGCAGATTTAATTAAATGCTATTATGGACACAGTTCCTCTTCGTAAAGTACCAACTGATCAAGGAATTCAGTGCAACAATGTCCTTTGAAGACATATCCAGAATCCAGCCAGAGCAGTCCTAACGAAGTGGTTATGGAGGAAAGCATCAATATTGTGTATAAAGTACATAGAATCTGTGGACGAATGAAGTATCAACCAATTGTTCTTTTTCTAAAAGCCATAATTTGCCAAGAATTAAATTAGTGAAATTAAGGTGTTATTGAACATGATAATTCTTTGCAATGTGTTTGTCAAAAAGAAATCGATGAAATTGTACAGAAAAGCCAGTTAAACACTATAAACATTTTTCAACGCAGAACAAAGTAGAGTAGTAGATTATGATACACGTGTGTTATAAGATGTTATATTATCGCACGAGTTGTTTGAGGAAAGGAACAATACGAAGTGATCGAAAAGAAAACAAACCAGAGTGGGCGTTGTAAATTATCGGTCACGTCGTAGCACGTAGCGGAATCCTACGCAAATAAGTAAGGGTTCAATGGATGGGCGCAGACAATTTGTTGCCTCAAATGCTACTTTATAGTAAATCATACCTCATGAATGTTAGAACGTTGGAATTATAATTGTGCATTTTACTATTACACTAGTCTACAAATTTTCACTTTAAAAAAGTATTCTTCGCGTAAAGTACTTTTTTGTATTAATATGCTGAATACAAAATTTATAATATATACTTAAAATTAGTTTCCGTTTTCGAGAAAAAAAAAATTACAAAATATTTGCAAAAATTAACAGAAATCATACTGTTCTTCTATACATTATTCTACAGGGTCTCTATAAATGATTGTCGGGTCCAGCCAGCCATGGAAAGTTGTCAAATTTTGAATGTGCCGCTTTGTTCGGCAATTAATGAATGTCACATTTTCAGGTTAGGTTAGGTTAGGTTGTTGGCTTTTAACCAGAGACAAGTTTCAACTGTGCTTTACTCTTGCTAACATTAATGTATTTATTATTTAATATCAACACCCACAGGGGAACAATTATTGCCCCCATCGTACCGCCACACACTGTACAGGAATTGGTATGAGAACAAATCCAAACAGATAAATATTGAGAACACCTTGTCCTCGTATACCACAATACAATACTTGATACTGCCTTTTTGTCTGCTTTAGTGCTTTCACATTTCTTGTTTTATGCTAGTGGTAAATACGACCTAGACTGAATTGTCGAATATGGTATTGACTCCCATTTTTTCTTCCAATATAAATAACAGTGTTTTTCATAACAAGTAAGTCTTACTGGTTTTTCTATAAAATCAAATGTATTCAACAACATAATTTACAACACTAGAAAACGATAACAAATAGGTATTTTTTTATAAAATAGATTGAGAATGTCCCCCATTAACTTCTAAACACTTGACAATTGTTCATTTATTTTCAAAAATATTTTGCAGCTTTTCTTAGTTAAGGGTATAGCAACACTGCTATCCACAGTTCCACACACCAATTTTCAAAACATGTAAACGAGTCTCTACAAATTGGTGTGGATTCTCAGCACTCCAAATTATGAAATTGAGGTGATTTTCAAACTGATTACACTATTAAACACAACTTTGATAATCTGCAGGTTGGAGTTCTTGTACAACACTAATTTTATAAAGATGCAGTTGTAGCCTATTTTTAATGATTTTGTGACAAGTGCATGGTGGTACACCAGATTGTTGAGATAAACAGGCTATTGATATCTGTAGCCTTTTCCACTATTTCTTTCAAATCCTTGAGTATTTCATCAGATACTGGTGCTCGTCCTAATGATTTACCCCTGCTAATTGTTCTGATTGTTAAAAATCTGTGCACAATGTTGTTCAGATATTTTGATGGAATTCATTTTTACAAACAGATAATTCCCCATTATTAAACCTTCCATTTCGAAAGTAAAAAACAACAATGAACGTGTTCTGTTCAACAGAATAAACCATTGTAAAGAAAATAAAGCTAAAATAAAACATAAAACATTAAAGCATAACCTCACAAATTTTGCCAGTGTATTTACCTCTAAAAGCGGACGTACTTGCAATTTTTATTGAAAAATACTGATTTTTGGTGTATATTAACTGTGATTAACTGCGATAAAACGAATATAAGGAACCAAAACTCGACTGACAAGCGCAAACGAAACGTCAGTCACTAATGTCAGAAGTGACCGTGAAAACGAACTAGAATTTGGCATCGGTTTCAAAAAAGCGGAACAGTAAAATTTTTTTCCAAGGCTGGCTTGACCAGACAATCATTTATAGAGACCCTGTATATATTTTGTATTCTGCTTCTGTAACATCTCGACAAACAGTCCAGCAATAATACTCGCAATAATACTCATCTACAATGGAAAAATATTCGGAATAATTTTAACTAATTTTTGCTTGTCTACCCGTGCTGAATACATGTTCATAAGTAAAGGTCATTTATTAGTTTAAGTTTTCACGATACCTGATATCTTCCAAATTTAACGATCCTAGCCTTCTGGAACTAGATAATATTGATATTTACTTAGTTAGTTGGCATCAAATGTTGAAAATATTGTGTTTTAGTGCTCTGTTCTGCATTACTAAATGATAAGAGTGTTAAAAGAGACATTTTGCTATAAAATATAATTATTTTTTTTACTTTTAACACTTTTATCACTTACTAATACAGAACAGAGCACTAAAACACAATATTTTCAAAATTTGATGCCAACTAACTAGTAAATATCAGTATTATCAAGCTCAAGGAAGTTAGGATCGTTAAATTTGGAAGATATCATTGATATCAGGTATCGTGAAAACTTAAACTAATAAATGACTTTTACTTATCAACTCGTATTCAGCATGGGTAGACATGCAAAAATTAGTTAAAATTATTCAGAATATTTTTCACTGTAGACCAGTGAATTATTAACTGATAATGGAAAATATTTATAAAATAAACAACAGCAACATTTTACATTCGTAGAATGGGCAATTTACCAGCTATATTTCCAAACGCGACGTCACTGGTAAGAAAAAAAGTTTTCGATTGCGGCAAAATTTACGGACGTTTCCTGTAATTGTAATTGTAAGCACCAATTAGCCCATATAAGTGATAAAATGGGTTTTACAGTTGAAGGTAAAGCATTAATTATTAATAATTAATTAATCAATTAATAACAGATTTTTCGAGACATAGGCAATCAATAAAACGACTGTGTACATATTATGTGTACGATTAAGCTAAGACAGACGTTTCGATAAAACAAAGGGTGAGGTAGCACAGTTGATTTGTTTTCTTGTTGATCACTCGGAATGTCTTACACAAGGGATACATTATATTTTTTTGGATTACAGTAGAAACTCGATAATTCGTCACCATAATTATAACCGATGTTAATAAAGTGAAAAAAAAGCAAAATACTGCATACATGTATAATATGTAGCAGTTATGTAGTTACGTCAATTAAAATTATAAAAACAGTACATAATATGTACGTCAAAATGTATTTTAGTTATGTTTTATGAGATATTCTATAATTCGTGAAGTTTCGTAATTCGTCGCCCACCCGGTCCTGGACCTGACGAATTATCGAGTTTTTATTAAGTATGTATTTCGAGGAGTACCGCTAACATGGCAATAATGAAACATTTGAAAATCGAACTGAAATTGCCTATTGGCTATTTATTAACTTAGTCAATTGTTTAATTTAATTTTACCTAATTTCAATTAAAAGTTAGTAAAGGTGATGGTATTACATTTCACTACAAGGTTTTGAGTCAAATTTGATATTATGTTTGAATGTTGGTATTATTGAATGACAGTTCAAAGCAATTGCTCATCTTACAACATAAAAAAATTGCGAATCGAAAATAAAGCTGTTTCGAACCCGGTTTGGGTTTTATGAGTCCATTGTGATAATTATGAACAAATTAGGGCAAAAACTTTTTGACCTCACACCGTAAAAGTACGAGAAAACGTAAAAACTTTATTTAGTTGCAGCATACAAATAAACTTGATTACTTTAAAAAATGATGCTCACCAAAGCGATGAAAATTTGTGATTTGTCTCCCTGATTTTCATCTTCAAATGTCTTTTTATCATATTTTTGCTTTCTTAACACAGTATTGCAACGAAAATTTTGTGCAATTTAATGAAACACGTCTCATCGTGCCGCACAACACATCTTGCGTTCGACGGGACCACTGCACAAAACAAAAATTTTCTCAAAGTCCATTTTTTTTTTTTTACAATTGTCAATGTCAAAATTCCCTAAAAGACCAGATTGTACCATCCTAAAACCTTTCGTTTCGGAACATCTGTATCGTAAAATCTCCCTAGATCAGGTTTGAGGTTATGTCAATAACCAATAATAAGTCAGAAAAGTTTCAGATGTAAGCAAATTTTTTTCCAAAAGACAAGAAATAAAGATGATAATGACACATGACACTGAAAAATGCAACTGCGGCCTCGACTGGAACATATTCAGTAGCGCAAGCGCCTTCACATACATACAATTGCCATTTTACGTTACCAACCTAATAGACATCAAATAACTAGTAGCTCATACCGACATGACAACACTTTGACAATTGTTTAAAAAAAAAAAACTTTACATAATGCATTTTCCCGATGTTCAACGTTTCGATGCGCTTTTTTGGTTCTGACTGATTAAAACGTGATGCTCTACTACGTGTTCCATGTCCCTTGCCATGTTGTAAATTACGAAAACAGGTATACTCCGTACGGTGATAGATTGCACGTTTTTAAATTCTAGTTCCAAAACATAAAGCAGTGAAAAATACTAAACTCTCCATCACAAATTGTTTCACGTTATGTAGAAAACCGTTTATCCCTGCAGATTAATTCCCGCCAAACCAGTTTCTGTCTACTTTTTTTTGCATTCGACTGTACATTTCCTTCTTTAAAATATTTTTTAGAATTTGCGTCTCTAATAGGTCTATTATTGTATTCAATTTGGAGTCGTTTATGGCAATATTTTAGTGTATTATTGTCATTTACACCAAAAAACTTCCAATATTAATGTTCAAACTCTACTTTTTAACATCTGATGCATCCGTTATCTTGAATTACCAATGAATACAAAATTTCCTAGAATTTGAAAAGTTTTTTATTTAAAAATTAAAACAAGGGTGCAAATTCGAAAAAATAACATAAGAAACTCGTTTCTATAATGACATTGGCGCACTCGTCCCATAGAAAACTCCCCTACGGCTCATTTTCTACACTTGGGACTCGTGCGCCAAATCAACCCTTATAAAACTGTTCTTTGATCTACTATTATGACACGCGTCCTAGAATATTTTACTAATAATACTGAAACTGCCCACAATTAAACTTGGCACAAATTAAGGCCACGACTTTTAAACTAAGCGAATGCATCAAATTGGGCAAATTATTATCTTTTTAACCCAACAACAATAGGTTCAATATAGCGTTCAAAAAATTTGGCGGTTTTTTCTCTCTTTTACAAACGCATATTAACCTTTTGGAATACTTTGACATTTCCTTCCTACATACATAATCTTGTTGGTTAGTTCTAAGAAGAAGTATCTTTTGCAAACGAAATATGTAATTCATACCGCTGCTGTGACCCGCTGCTTGTTCGCTCGATAAATGAGATAAATCCAAGCACCACCTCCCTATTTTTTGAACGCTCTTTACTTTCCAACAATTACTTTTATCCCACGCATTGATTGCGTTTTAAAAGCTCAACAATATCTGTTACACAGAAAATTCGCAATGCCCTACAACTTAACTTATCCTGCGCCTGCCCTGCCACTTTCTTTTTGATGTCATCAACAGACGTAAAAAATTGTTTTCTCGCTTAATGCTCGCTCTTTATGACACAATTAGCGGTTCGCAATCATTGTCCTGTCACCCCGTAAATGTGATTAAGTGCCTGTAAAATTTACGCAGACGTGCACCTTTGAAACATCACAGACAATCAGTACGGAGTGGCCAAACAAAAGTCCAAACCCTCCACGATGTCAACACCCAGTTTTCCACGCCGAATGCTCCAAAACAAAATTGTCTGCTAATGAAAATTCGAAAACATCTGGCACGTCTCGATCTCCCTCGCACCGACCCGATCAACAATCTCGTCACACTTTTACGACATATTGCCGAACACAAAATTCGATCCTGTTTGTGCGACCAATTAATTCCACGGATTTTTTTTTTTTCGTATGCGGCTCGATTAAGAGTTAAGACGGCAATTGTGCAACGTGCGTTCGATCAATTAACATCACTTTAGGCCGTCCTATCGCGCTTCGTTTACAATTATTGGTCGTGTCATTTTCATACCAGTAAATCACATTTCGAATCTGTACGGTTAATTTTAAAAATAAATAGCGCGTGGGCAGCATCAACGTTCCACCCGGGATCGTAAAAAAGAAAATTATTTCGAACTGTTCGTTTAACGATTATGGGGGAAATTAGGGGAGTTTAACTCGATTAAGTAATTAACTAGCGTGACTACGAAACAAATCAAGTTTGTACCGACGTTATTGGAAATTCTGACACAAGACGGAGTCGGCAAAGGGAAGATGTGGTACTCGAGTAATCGATAACAGAAAATTTCATCATTATTCTATACTTTTTATATTTATACTGCCCCGTCAAAAAATAAAAGTCAGATTCTGAAATTAATGATGTTGAAACTCTCAATTGGTGCTGCATTTTCTCCTATTAACTATTCTTAAGAAAGCATTTGTTGTCCTACGGTTCACTCCAACCCCTCAATTTCGAGTCGATTTGGATCGGGTATAAATAATGTTTGAAATGATTTGCTACAATTTTTCTTACTTACAATACTTTATTTACCCTTACTAATAACCTGGGTTAAAATAACCAAATATTTGTTTCCTTTACAGATGAGTTTATGAACCTGGATAATTTGAGTGTTCAGCAGTTCTTTAGACTGCAATCGATTTAATTTTTCAAGTAATCTCGCAAAAATAAAAATCTCTTTAAATTGTCCCTAACATCTCCACATTGTTGAAACAAATAATTTACGTATTTATACATAGAACATCAAAAACGACCATCTCAAGTTGTTGATGAAAATGTTTTAACATTTGTGCTAATTTATATTAATTTTTATTTCAAATAATCACGTTCCTTTCGATAAAATCATTTGCACATTTAGATTTACATGATCAAAATAACTTAGGTCTTCCTGGAAAACCGCACGTTTAGGTAGGTATATCAAAGCTGAAAATTTAACAAATTCCTTATCAAAACAAATTCCAGGCTGAAAGGTTCCTGTCAGCCCATCAAACACTGATTCAAGTCTTGTTCTAAAAAACAACGAAACGTAAGACAATTTTCCTGTTTTGTGGGTTAATGAGTGACTTAATAGGTGTTTGTCTAATCAGAGTAAATATTTGGTCAGATATGGGTGCGTAAATATGTTAGAACTGAAAAAAGCGAGGCGCTTAAGTACACAAATATTTGAAACACAAATAGTTGGATTAACGTGGAGAGGAAGTGTGCGATTTAATTTATGACCGAAAACTCATGTCACTTTTCATGAGGCAATCATCGATAATTGGCTTTCAATTTAACAATTGCTGCGATCGTTCAAATAGAATCGAGAGTCAAAACCTTGACCCCCAGTTGTCTCCCGATTTCGTCGAAACTCACCACTGGGTGGAATGTACCCCCTTCGAAAATCCTTGGACGAGTGTGGCGAGTCCCCCTTGTCCGGGACCGCCGTCTGGTATCTCCTTTGATTCCTCCACACCTTCAACTTCCCGAAAACACTCAAAATCGACTCTCTCCACCCCAACGGCCTCCGTTCACCACTCAACACGCTACTCTTCGACCTGCTCAGGTCGTCGTTTGTCTGTGCGTTAAGTACGGCTTTACCTTTCTGTTTGCACTTTTTCCTGGTATGTTTCGAATGTCTCTTACTCGACGGTTGTTCGCCGTCGTCGTACACCTCAAACACCTCCAATTCGTAATCCATAACTCGATTTCTCTCATTAGTTTCCGATAAATTGGGGCACACCGATCACTCTATCCTTACGTTAACCACACATGACTCACGGCTGAGGTTCGGCCCCGACTAGAGCTGGCCCACCGTGATTATGCTTCTTGACGTCATTGTGGGCCGGTCCCAGTTTGTTTATTGTTTTTTTGGCGCTTCGACGGGTTTCTATCGACTGGAGGTGACGAATGTGCGAGATTCATCACTCAAAATATTTTTCAGACGTTTTTGACAGGACATGGCGCGGTCGGTAAAACAGCGATCGGGGAGGCGACCTCGAAGAGATCTCCCGCACCGCCGCACGATGGCGCCCCGATTTTGAAGGAAAAGGAACTGAAGGAATTTATCCAACTCTTTTCAACATTTACAGATTTACATCCCGCAACACGCATAAACAATACACACGATTTCGATAGATGCCCCACAAAAGCAATCCTCGATTCCGTCGAAAATGCGATTTTACAAAGGTCAAACGCGCAAATGCAAAAAATACTCACCAGCAATAAAAAATAACTCCTGATACTCCTGACAGACCTAGTCCTACTCACACTTCTTCCCAAGAAATCCATTTCACATAAATTTTCAATACATACGGCTTCATAGAAATTTCACAATGACAAATGTCATTAGCGACATTTACCCACTTGATTATTGCCGACGAAGTCATGATGGGGTGGAACAACATTAAAAATGTATACTCCCTGGATTTCAAATTCGATAAACTGGTTCCAAGGTATGTTCGACTCGTGTCAATTCCCGTCCTCGTTTCGATCGTAAATAATGTTAATATTCAGGCCCTACAGGTGTTTGACACAATCGGTAAATTAATTCTCTAAATAAACAATCAGACTGATCTACATTACCGACAAGGTTCCAACCTTGACCAATTGACAGATGGATCAACAGATTTAATTGAATTATTCTCCAGTTTACATTCGCTTGTACGCATTGATTTTCGATATTTTCTCTAATTCCATTATTGACCGCAGACCGATTAAATATTAACGTCGAAAAGTCGCACTACAATGCCAACAATGACCTGCTTGTCCTTACAATATCCTAACAGACATTGTAACGTTTTCCCATATAAAAATTCTTTGTGGTTGCAACCGAAAGAAATGGCATCTTGATAGACCGACAGCGCTTCCTGTCGAGGTATTCTGTCGAACACACCTTTTTCCCGATCTTTGATAAAAGCATCCGTTTGGGGTTTCCCCGGAAGTTCTCGTTTCCACTGCATTTATTAGTTTAGTCGTTTTAATGTACCATCCAAATAAAGAATCATTGTACAAATCAATACGATTTAATTGAACGATAAAATATTGCAATTTTCAACAATGAACCAATCATTCCAAGGACATTTTGGATTTGAACCTCTAGAAGCAACCGAATAAATTACTTTGTAGGTTGTCCCAAAAATATTTTGATCAATGAGACTGTTCGCTATAAAGTGGTTTGATGGTGAATAATGGAGGGACTGAGTAAACTAAAGGCGACCACTTCAAACGGAAGCCGCAAAAATTATTGATGGAAGAAGTGTTTCACTTGTTCTTTCTCGTAAATGTTTTAGTCAAACAAATCGCCTGTTGATTCGTACTGCTCGTTACGATTTAAATTGCACAACGAAGAATCTGCAGGAAGTTTTGTGATGTTCCACCGTCCAGATTTCACAGGTCGGTTACGGATTGTACGACTCACCTAACGTGTGTGTCCTGCTGCTCCTGAACGACGCTCTGCTCATCATCTTCTTAAAGGATCCGAGTAAGGACTGGGTATAATGATATGGAGATAAATGCGAACATAAGGCCACTTAAGTTATATACATACACTCTCTTCTTTAATAATCAGGTATAATTAAGGCCACGTTAATATCCCTTATTACTACAATACGGTAGTAGAATAGTCGAAAAAAGTATTTTTAAAAACTATATTATTAATACGTATAAATATTGCAGAGGTAGTAAAAAATCAGTGTACTCATTAAAAAACTATAGTAAATTTATTAAGTACTAGGATTAAGTACGGGATCGCGGGATCGGGATTGCCGGAGACGGGGGCGGTGTTGGCGGCAGCGAGTAACTGTCGTGTTGGGGAGGCGACCATGTGTGCCGGCCGATCCACCAAGCCCGGCCATGGACCGCTCTGAAACAAAAACAAAAATTACTAGAGCAATCTGCCATCGCCACTCGATTCTACCATACGAAAAAATAGTGACATGACATGGTACCCTTGTATCTAACTGAACATGGTAAACAATTAGATATATTTATTATTTATGCACTCACGTTATTATACTTTTTAAATAATTGTTGCAGGTCCTACACGCAAAAAAACAATTAACAACATTTTTTTCATGCAATTTCAATTTGTCTGGTTGAAACTTCACGTACTTGAGTATTGGCGGTTAAAGATTCTCGGCCTAGTCCTCAATAAAACTTAATTTGGTGTTTAGGATCTTCTGGTAGTTTCCACCGGAAAATGACAACTTACATTACTCGGAATCCACGTAATGAATTTATGAAATCAATTTGATCGATGTTGTGAGAAGAAAAACACCTGCCGGAGCGCCGGTATTAATAAACAATGGATGTGCCGTCCTGCCGAGGCAATTATTCTAATACCGATTGCCTGGAGCTTGATTACAAAAAATTTGTTGGGCGTGTTTTGAGTCGTGGTTCTATTTGAGGAAAAATCCGCCGCTCGAATAAATTCACCACTGCTGACCCTCCCGGATTATTAAAACGGTACGAAGATTCGATAAATATCCGAGGTTATGGATTTCGAATGCGCACAATTAAAAAGTCATGGGTTCGGTTGGTTTGCCGCAGCGAAAATCACGAAAAAAGTGTGGAAGGGTACGTTGTTGCAAGCAGTGGAAGATGTAAAAAAATCTTATTTGCAAAATTACGTTGTAAACAGTGTGATTATTAAAATAAAAATGTCTTTGGTTGTGAACGGTTCTTATGTGAATGAGTCAACGTTACTAACCTAATAGCACCGTAATCTGCATTGTTCAAAGTTAGGTTATTAATAATAATGTGAAGTCGCGCTACACGTTTTCGATATTTTTGTTTGTCACAGCCGTTCTTGGCAAGAAATTATTTTAAAACATGCTGCGGTGTAAGAGGCTGCTTCATCAATTTATTTGTTCCCGACATACAAGACCAGGAAAATTCGAATAATTTTATTTGTCAATATAGTCACTTAAGGCACTAATATGCACACTTAATGTAATGATGTCAAAGTGCTTTGATGCCCCTGGTAACAAATTCTTTTGTATCATCTCTCTAGCTGTGCCGCATTTATCTTCGTCATCACTGTTTCACAATCGGGAAAGTAAATACTTCATACGAAAAAAATTGTTCATTTAGGGCCGGTTTCACCAACGGCAGTTAAAGTTAACCGTAGGTTAAAATATACGAAAACATTGTTATAACAATAGGTAACTAAAGAACGAAACATTTTAACATACAGTTAACTTCACAAGAACAAGGCCCTCATCCTTACTACGTACAAAAAGTACAAGCCCTGTAACCATGATTTTACTGACCGATGAGGCAGTTCGGCTGCCAAGAACTCTGGATTTAAATCCTTGTGATTTTTTATGGGGACATTTAAAACAGCCAATCTATAGCCAGCCAGTAAATTTGGTAGAAGAACTAACTGGACGAGTCGTGGCAGCTGGTTCTAAAATTCGGGAAGATCGTGAAGTTTTTTCAAGGGTTCGTGCATTGTTTTTGATCGTGACGTCACAGTAAAGGCTTCATCGAAAAACGCATTAAACCTCCAGAATTTAATAAAAACAGTAAAATTTTTGGTTGGCACTCTTTTTTTTAGTAGAACGATGTGTTTAGGCTTTTCAATTACTGCCTCGTGGAGTAAAATGCCATTAATGACGCGAAAAGTGTCATTTACAAGTGAGGTTAAGTTTGTGTATTTATTGTTTTTGCGTAATTTTTACTTTGTGAATCATCTTAATTATATGTGCAGCAAATATAGTTTCAACTAAATTGCCCTTACAACGACTTGTAATCACGAAAATGTTGGTAGGGTATAAAAATACTTCCCAGGCTTCAACGTCTCTTGCGACGTTCCAAGAACAGTAAATACCCTGGTATCAGCTGAAACTATTATACATATACACTTGCCACCAAGCTTTTGCTTATCTCATAATTTTCCATAAGAATGATTAAAACACCGTATTTGATACTTTCTGAAAATGTAAACAAATGTCAAATTTTGACGTTTGGCCTTCCTCGTGACGTCACACGCTGTCTGGCCTGGAGTTCAAGATGGCAATGGCACTAGCGTGTATCACGCACCAAGGACAACATTTTCAGCCTTTACTGTGTAGTGTCAGTGTCAATTTTTTTGCGTCTGTCCTAGCTTAGCTTCATGTTTTAACAATTTAAAAATCTGCGTACCAGTGGCGTCGCGTTCGACAATAAAGCTGCTAAATGACTCATTCGTACGAATGTAAAATGTTGCTCTTGTTTATTTTATAAATCTTTTCCATTATCAGATAATAATAATAAAATGCACAATTAAAATTCCAACGTTCTAAAATTCATAAGGCATGATTTATTATAATGTAGCACCACAAATTGTCTACAGTTCTACACCCATGCATTGAACGCTTATTTGCGTATGATCCGCTACGACGTGACCGATCATTTGCAACGCCCGTTCTGATTTATTTTCTTTCTAATCACTTTGTATTCTACGACCATAGAAAAAAAGAGAAGGCACAGACCACTAAAAAAGATACCACCCAAACTAACAGAACGATCTAAGAAGAAACTCTATCGTTCACTAAATAATCAGAACTCTTCTTGCTGAAGAACAATTTCCGTTGTCCTTCCAGGACCACCAAAACGTCAGCGCAGCAAAGCCTGAAAGCTCTTCAACCGAAGCATTTGGTATCATGTCGCAAAAACGTACCTATGTCTCGTACTTTGCAACGATCTTCCGGTGGTTTAGTGGTGAATCTTTGATCTATCAGTGTTTCGTAGAAGGAACCTTAACCAGCAGTTGGGGGATTTCAAGATGATGATTTCGATGAACTATTATAAAAATGGCGGCGACGTTCTACTCCAACAGCATTATACAGGGTACATATTTCACGAATGATAATGAGCCCGGCGGAATAGAAAATGCAACCCACAATACATCAGGAGGAAAAGTCCAATAATTATCGCCTCCATGTCCAGGTTTACGTTTCAATGTATTGTGGGTTGCATTTTCTATTCCGGCGGGCTCATTATCATTCGTGAAATACTCTGTATAGAAGGCCAGGAGAAATACTTTAAGGGTTGTAATGGGTGTATCTCCGTAGAAACGATTGAGCAGCCTTCTTTTGTAACCGGACTTGAAACACTTCAAATTCTAGGAGTTGAAATGTCCACAGGCGGCTCGACCGAATCAAATGTAATGTCATTTTTGAAGCATTTCTCACGATTTATTTATCAACAATAATTATTACAGGAAATATTTAATAATTAAATTATCTCTATTAAAAAAAAGCCTCTAGAAAAGAGAAATAACGAAATTATTACCCAATATTTAACCGGTGCCACTGTGCTGTAACACGAGTCGCCTGTGTGCACGGATGACCGATATCAAAATCAAAAATAGCAAGATGGTCGTTCAACGTTAAAAAGTAAACTTTAGACTTTAGTAGACTTGAACCTTCAAGTAGATACTAATAATATTGCAACAAGAGAACTAGGAATTGGTGCCTTAAAATTTGAAAATTGTAAGATTGAAATTGTCATTTTACTGTAACGGCAGCAAAAAAAAAATAAATTAGTTGACATCCGTTTTTTTTTTAACCGCTTGAAGATTACTTAGTATAGATATATCATTCCGAGTAGGTCTTTTTGTGCTTCGCCCAGTTGCCGATCTCAACTTCATCTCCGATTCACTTCTACTCTTAATGATATAATCTACTATTTGAACTAGTATGCTTCTAAATTTACTTAGTGAGCTTGTTAAAGTCAAAAAGGGAAAAACAAATGAAATGTTACCACAGAAGCTCTTCCCATCAACTTTTACTTTAGTCGTGATAAAAAAAACGTTTCTTACATAATCTATAAAACAAATTTCATATTCTTGACGGTCGCCGCTTAATGAAGAATCAATAATTTCGCCATTACGATAGTTCCAACTGTCCCACTCTCGCTATCGATCTCAGAAAAAATGACATTGAAAATCACATCGCAATATTCTTTAGTGAAAAGCAATCAAAACCGTCCCGACGAAATATTCATCATGTTTCACTTGCTGCCCACGTGCTTGTTTGTAAACATTACCCCGTCACGTAAACCCTACTACTTCTGAGATTATTTGTTTTTCGAATTCCCTAACAGAATCGATACTATCGCGTAGGTGGGTAATTTGTGACATACTCCCCGATGGTTTCGTTTCAATGAACGATTTCATTACCAGCCCCATGACATAAATTCAACAACACAAGTCGCTGGCTTAGGACCAATCCTGTTAACTGCTTTGTGCGAATCTGCGACAGTGTCATTAAACGTTCATGTCAGTCACTCTTTATTAAAGTTGATTAAATATTTTCATAACGTGCGTCCCCCACCGGCATCGACCATGTCGATGTGTTTTATTCAATTATGTCAAAGCGGAATGAAATGTTGCACAAAATTAAATAAATCCCGTTTCTGTTGTTATTTCATTTGTGCAGTAGTTATGAAAATGGGACAATTCGTTTCGGTTGTTTTTTAATTTTTTTGTTTGAAATTGAGGTGAAATGCAAATGTGACACATAAAACTGAATTTGGGGCGAATGTACGCGGTCAAAGGAAACATAAAAAGAAACTACTGATAACACAAAGGTGACATTAAAATAGTGAAATTACACCTGTGCTGGAGATCGATACCCCATCGTGTAAATTCAAAACAGGACATTTTTCATGGTTTCCAAAAGAAAAGAAAAAGTTGACAGCGTGTTTCCTTCATTCTTGAAAATAGAAGGTGGTACATTGACCTACTCGAGTCAACAACTTTATCTTGCTTTTTAATGATGCCAGTCAAATGTTGTTCTACCCCCATCAATGTTGGTTAGGTAAATCGGCTAGCAGTTGTTCAGATGTTCTGCAACTGCTTTTGAAATAGGTATCGTGAGTTATCACTTATCAATCTTATCATAGTAAAATACAGCATTTCAGATTTAAAAAAAAAACGCCAAAATACAGGGAAGGAGGTTTTTCTTTAGTGAAAATTAACCAAGACGTATAATTACTTAACTTCTGTAGTCTCAAATTAATGTTTATAATTTGTTGTAAATAAAATTGTCCGCCTTGTAGTCCCGATCTGGCACATTGTGACTTCTTGTTGTTGCCTAGATTAAAAGGCAAGTTGGTGTTTTGCGATTTTCTAGTCTGGTTCAAGACGTTTAAAGGTCTGAAAATCTTCTTTCTAAGTACGTAGCAAAAGTAGGCAAGATGTTTTTTGCAAAATTGTGATATGGTATAAGGCGAAAGATGAGAAAATTTTCGGGAATTTTGATGTCGTTCTAACTAAACTATTCGTATTTGAGAAATCTGGTAGTCTGCGTTGGTATTTAACAAATATTTATGAACGAATCCTTAAAACAGATAATTTACAATATTGATCCCTTCCTTGTAACGAGCGTTCAAATTAATTTGTGATCAACCAGGTTACGGTTTACACTCTTTTTTCCATCTGGATCATACTCTGATTTGTTGTAATAAAGGACAAATTCAAATTTTCCTTTAACACTATATGTATTATGTACAGTCGATCGACAAATAAAACTGGGACAAAAATGACACAATCACATAAATCAAAATTTACACATTTGCATCGTTTAATTACGGCTTTATCACAAACAGGTTAACTTTTTATGACATATTATATAGACACTGACAAATATACTGACAATTCAATAGTCTGATTTACATAGATTAAATTTTAAGTGTCCCAGTTTTATTTGTCCATCGAACGTACCATCGGATAGCAAAAAAAAACTGGTACAGTATGTTACTATAGACACTTACAAAACTCCACATTTTGATTGAGTTTTGGAAGTGTCTAAAGCAACACCTCGTACAGTCACGGCCACGGAATTTCGTCAGTCGTTGTCATTCGTTGACATTAGCTGTAAAACAGGCTTTATATATTTCTAACCCCACATTGGAATTTTTGACATGGATGTCAATTTGTCAATCATTTTTATTGTGCGTGGCAGAATTTCTATCACAAAAATTTTGAATGTCAGTCATAGTGACAATAAAGCTTAGGCTACATAAACTTTTACGAATTGTCAGTAAAATAACTGACGAAATTCCGTGGGCGTAACTGTACCAGTTGTTTTTGCTATCCGAATGTATGTACTTATTTTTTTAACTCTTTCAACGGTTTCTGAAATTCGTATTGATTGTCCTCCAATTCCACTCTTTCGTTCTACATTTTCCGTTTCACGAAGTATTTGACAGTCGATGAAGCTGCGCCATACGTTAACCGGGCCACTTGACTATACATTTCTTTGAACACACGTTATCTCACTTGTTTCAAGTTCTCTGATTCTTCCAGTATCTAATAAAGCACTTATTAACTTGCGTAAATGGACAATTAAGACAAAATTTGCAATTATCCAAGTACTCGACATTTAAAAAGGGAATTATTATCTTCATGACGATTTCTATTTTACAGGAATTTCTTCTTATATCACGAAGGAATTTAAAATGATGTAATTTTTTCAATTTTTATAAATACATATTTGAAAAATCAATTGCCCAAACCCCTGAAGTCACCATGGTACTACCCTGAAAGTGATTTGATCCTTCTAAACTTCCTTTTATGGGGTTATCGGCTGTTGAAATGTCGTAAAGCCAAAAATGAGAGGTTATATGCTGTGATTTGTCATAAATAATGTAAAAAAATCTTCAGATTCTCTAATTCACTGTAACAAAAAATACGATAAAAACAATTACATAATTAGAAAAAAGTTAAATTAAAAAATCCTTAAACTATCTTTGGACTTTCAGGCCATTGTACAATCAAATCTTTTTCTTTCTAAATATTTGTGTTAGAACAAATGCATTTAAAAAATAATTGGTGAAGTATGTACTATATATTTTTTCTATTAGGGTTTGGAAAACTAACATATTTTAATACTAATTTGAGTTAGGAAAAGTAGAATATTTCCTAACAAGGGCGGAAATAATATTTCAACACTAGAAGTTCAACTTGAAATCTGTCAAAGATAACGTCAAAATTTACAACTACATAATTAATGTTTTTTTAAGCCTTTGCCTAAACTAACACAAAACGTTGTTCACTATTCCTGCGCTGCTACTTTTCAGGTACTCGGCCTGTCTGGCATATTCTTGAATATCAAACGATTCACATGTATCAGATATGTTAATAGAATTTCCGTAAATTTATTCGAACGAACAATCTTAAACGCCTTCACAAACTTTGTTTTTTATAAACAAGATTGTTTCTCTATAGTAACGAAAGCAGAACAATCATGATTCCGCTTTTTAATTTAGAAATAATGGACGGCATGTTTGATCTCGGGCATCGCCTCGATAAAAAATCACATGCCTAATCCAAAAAAAAAAAAAAACATTTTCTAACTTATTGCACAAATAGCTATTATCGAATGTTTAAATAAAAATTTGATTACGAGTGCTTCGTCGCAAATTTTGTTTATTTTCTGTATGTTGTAGCTTATGAAACCTTGCTTCGGGTATTCATTTATCCTTGAACGTTGAAGAGTCGATTGTGAACGCATCGCGGATCAGCTTTAAATCTAACCTCACTTTTTGTGGTGTTTGTGTTTTTACTCTGCAGACTGACGAGTGGTGCGTTCACAATTGTTATGGCATGGGTGGGCCAGTTTAATACGCGAGTGAAACGAGCGTTTTAAAGGCCCAATTTACACAGGAACTCGTTAAATAAACTAATAAACTTGAAGAATCGATTGTGAACGCACTATACAGGTTACAAATCACGGATCAGCTGTTTAAATCTTACGTTTCACACGAGTGGTGCGTTCACAATCTACAGAAAGAAAAGTATTTCGCATCTTTCTACAATTTTTGAAGATTTCTTCAAATTGTCTTTATAATATTTGTACCACGAGTTTGCTTTCTTTTGTACTATTTGAAATTACATATTATTCTTTTTAGAATTTGCGTCTCTAATCGGTCTATTATTGTATTCAATTTGGAGTCGTTTATGGCTATCTATTAAAGCACTCATGGTTTAATAGATCCTTCCAATATTAAAGTTCAAACTCTACTTTTTAACATCCGTTACCTTGAATTACCAATTAATACAAAATTCCCTAGAATTTGAAAATTCAATTTTTTATTTAAAAATTAAAACAAGGGTGCAAATTCTAAAAAATAACATAAAAAACTTTTTTTTAAGGGAATTGGCGCACTCGTCCCATAGAAAACTCCCCTAAGACTGGTTTTCTACACTTGGGACTCGTTATTTAATATACTATTATTAAATTCCGAATAGTGTCGAAAAACACCTGTAAACTTATCAAACTAACAACGACGTATTAAGTCTATGTTGATAACATTAATGCAGTCCTACTATTATTTTAACCGTCTATCCAGTGCAACTTGCTAGTTAAGACATACCTAATTGAAATGGACGGAAAAGCTCTCAACTCGTTTAAAAAACCACATTTCAATTGGAACGATTCAATCAATCATGACATTTTATCAGCGGCGCGTTGCAATTTCGATTGAAAAATTTACGTCCACAACCTATTTTTGTTCCCTTATCCGTGCGCCACATCGTAACAGATAACGTTGAATCACCATTATTTCACTATTTTTTTTACAGCAATTCGCACAAATAACATTACGTACCAATGTCGAAAATCAAACACGCTCGAGTGACATCAACGTCAATTTTTTTTCCAGAGAACACGTCGATCTGACGTTATTTTATCGATCGTAAAACCAGCGAAAATAAAATTTGATATTTTTCCACTGTCGAATGCAACTGCATCCGTATTGACGTGTCTTCATCAAACTTTCATATCAAATAAAGCAGATCCGGCGCAGCGATCAAAGGAAAAACGGATGATAAAGTCGCTGAATTCCAGATATTGAAGGTTGTCGAAATGACGTAATATCAAACACTATCCCACAAAATAATAAAAGTATGTAAAGATACCGGAGATTATTTTCTTATCAATGATGAGTTAGGTCTCCGAGCTCCACACGTTTCGATTAATTTTGGCCTGGTCTAAATTCGGCCGGAACAGAAAGCGCGATGAAAGCGAAAAAAATCAAGAAAAATTACATACCTAATAATGAGTCAAGATACACACGTGCACATATTTATAACCGTTCATTGGCACACGCATCCGTAGGTCTAGCGATTTTTTTTTCTCGTCACAACACGGACAAAACGCCTCACGCACTGGTGAAACTGTTGCGAAGCACTTTGGAGGGAGTTATCAGTGATTATCAGTGACGAGTTGGCGCGCGTTGCTCCTCACCTATCAAATGGAACACTGACAACTGGAGGGAAGGTCGTCGTCGTCGTCGACACGCGATGCTCTAGCATTGATATTGTTTAAAAGTAGCGCAGGAATCAATCACTTAGTGTTACGGTCTCCGGCTTGAGTCATGCTGTGAATTTTCCCGATAATGATGAGGAGAACCATGAGGGAAGAAGGGGATGGGTGATGGTGACGTCCGAGAAGCGGGACCTCCCCGGATTAAACAAACACGAAACTGTTAACCCGGTTTCGGAGGTTCGTCGTGTTTAATTTGATTTTATTCCAACTGGTAACTGCGGGAATGGTGTGTTGTGTTGGGAAATCAAATCTGGATTGTTTCCGTAATTAAAGTCAAATAGTCTGGTTGGAGGTGCAAACATTCGAACGCTACGAACAGATCCTGGTTATCAAATAGTCTTCAAAACCTTCGGAGATGGTTTGTTTTTTGGGGTAAAAAAATTCACGACGTTGAACTTCCAAGACACATTCTACGATCTGTCAATTTTAAGTTGGCTTGAGAAATAACAAAGCTAGCTACACACCGTCTATTCTATAAATACTCCTTGTGCTGTACAGAAAGTTGACTGAAGGAAAAAGTTTAATAGGAATAAGTGAAGATCTGAATAAGAAAATAAGATTACTTCCAGTTTTCTTTGAAAAAAAAAGTACGAAGAAATGAATATCCACGAAGTACAGTTTACTTAGCACACACTTTATTTTCTTAAACTGCAACAAGTTGAAGTCTGATGTGGAATCAAGGTACTGTGCCTTCAAATACATTCTCAATTAGGGTAGGCTATGATTTATATCTTTTTTCTATTAATGGTTGGTAAACTAGACTAGCTATTAGAGATGTTTGTCTTAACATAATCCCCCAACAACTGGAAAACTCATTTGACAGCATAAAGCGCCGAGTTTGCTCTAAGAATAAATATTTTGTTTTGAATGTTGCCTTTCCTTTATACATTTTTGTGTCACGATCAGAATAAACAAGTGTAAAGTCGGAACACTGAAACAGTCGATGCACGTCATCAATGCGAAATGATGACGTAGTTAGTACCAACACAAAAAAATTGATTTTTTGTAGTTTTTCTTGCAAGAACATACATTGTACGGCAAAAATCTTGTTCCTTTATCGAAAACGTATGTAAAATCGTTATAAAAAATAGTTAATTGCTGTACATATTTATGGCAAAAAATTAGAAAAGATATGTCCAATTGTCCAGTTAGTGATATTGATATCTTACTGTTGGTGGTAAATAAAGCGTCGTTTAGAGAGGCATCTGTCGTTTCGTTACATCTCATCTTTATCTTCGTTCGTCTCTGTGTTTTTCGTGTTTCGTCCTGTTGGTTTTCTCAAGTGTTTTTTAGAAGTCGTTGTGGTTGTTTTTCCACATCTGTTCTTTTCAGAACAAAAAAACTCGAGCAGAACGAGTTAGTTTTGTGTGTTTTGTTATTGTCGTGTCTTTAACAATGCCAAAACCCCTCAGTAAACATTCGCAAGAGATGATTGCTAAGTTGATACGTTACTTTGAACAAGAACGTGACAACCGTGGCCCCCATTTACCACTAGGAGCTGTTAGAGAGGTTAGTTTGTCTCTTGCAATATTTTATACTTGATAGTAACACAAAGTTGTTTTAGAGAGTTGCAAATGCTCTTCAAGTGTCTGTTGCAACTATTAGTGGAGTTTCCAGCAAAATAGCATCCAATGTGTTATTACGCACTCCCAAGAAAAAAAGACCTCGTACAAAACTCATTTGTGACTTGGATGAAAACCACGAAATGGAGATACGCAATGTCATTTATGATATGGTTAAAAATAGTAAGTATCTATTAAACATTGTTATGCAAATAATTATTGCGAATTTTATCTTTAGAGAAACATATTACAAAGTTAACTCTGCTACGAGTCCTCAAAGCCAAACATTTATTCCAAGGAGGCGCATCTTCTTTGGGAAAAGTATTGAAGGGCATTGGGTTCCGCTCTAGGAAAGATGATCCAAGGCGCGGTTTAATGGAGCTGCCAAGAATCGCTCTGTTACGTACACAATTTTTGCAAGAGTACATGAAAAATGTGAATGGTACTGTTCCACATCAGTTTGTGTTCTTAGATGAAAGCTGGATATTTGAAAATGGAACCACAGGGAGATCATAGGAAGATAACAGTGCTAAAAGTGTGAGACGCACCAAAGTTGATGGTAAAAGGTAGTCAACTCCTTAGTTTTATAAATATTGAATAAAAAGTTATTAACAACTATTTCTTGTAGGCACATTGTGCTTCATGCTGGCTCCAAAGAGGGATTTATTCCAGGAGCTGCCTTAATCTTTTCGTCAAAAACAAACAATTGACGTTTGCAAATTAAAATTTGTATCCGCCACTGTAATACTACTTTAAAATAAACAGTTAACAATAGATTTGTGTCATTTCATTCTCTAATCTGAAACGTTTTAATTATTATAATTTTTCAACTATTTCACTGGTTTTTTTAAATTTTTATGGTGCACAGTAAATACTTATTAAATCTTTTGATAAAATTTTTGAAATTACCGCCAAATTGCATCAATTTGCGTGTATTAAGCTTTAGCATGACGTCACGCTTTAGTGATGACGTGCATCGACTGATTCAGTGTTCCGACTTTACTGTGCTGTCAAATGTCACTGCTGTCTTAAGAAATTGCATGTTGCATCTAGAAGAAAATGAAAAATTGGGTGGAATTTTATTGCCATGTTCCGTAAGGAAATGGAAGTGTGGTGATATGATGGATGGAAATTTCTTTCGTTCACGCTAACTATCCCAAAAAGGACCAATTGGAATGTTTCTTTGTGGAAATATTTTTTTTTTTTTTTTAAATTGCCATTCCCGTTTTTTGCCATACGGCTTTTACGGTACCTTTCGGTCGGCCGTTTTTCCAATTCATTTTCCTTGTTCCTTTGCCTATCGGTGATGCGACGGGGCTCCGGGACACTTTCCCCGGCCACCCACGCCCATTCCACCTCACATTCACAGACATACACAACAACATTTATACACCCATGGGCACCCTTCCCGACGGGACTCGAACCCGTGCTGACCTCGCGGTGGTGGTCGAAAGAGTGTTGATTCTTCCTTCCACCACCCTACCGTCAGCCCCTGATAGACATACACACACATCCATGGCCGGGCGGAGGTTCCTTCCTTTGAAAAAATCCTCCCCCTTCGGTGGGATTCGAACCCACTAGCATCGGGACCGCGACCTCGGAGTACTTTCTCCGACAGCCATGCGGCCACCGAGCCGCATGGCTTTGTAGAAATATATTTTGTTTTGGTAAGAATTTAGGGCCTATTCATTTTGGTGCAACTGTTTTCAAAATATGCGCCATTTTGACGTTATCTGGTAAACAGTGCGGTAGCACAAATTCTTTCCCCCACGCTGTAGCTAATGAAACCTTGTAGCTATCGCTGTTGTCAAATTTAACTTCCAATTTATGATAAAATGTCTTTTATTCCTTTTGTGTTCTATTTTTATGTAAACCTTGTTTTTTCCAAAACTAACTAATATCTGATATGACAAAATGGTTTATGCAACCGAACAAAAGGTATTTCTGATGGAATGTTGTTTTTCAACGGGCGCAAGATCAACAGTGAGTAATAGTTACAATAGTTTGTCACTTATTGTTAGTTAAATGAACACATTAAATGCAACTTTATAAGGTTTAGGCCAAGTTTATAACAAGAGAATGAAATATTTAATTCGAATTAAATTTTAATGCGCGATTAACACATGAATCCGAAACTTCGATTGGTCCAATCTGACCACGTGATCAGTTAATCTCGCGTTTGATTACGATTAACTTAATTTCGCTTCTGTAAACTGGCCCTTAGTATCTATATTCCTCTAAGTATCGTAAGTACAAGGTCTTCTGTCAAATTTTACTAAAACTTTTCTTGTTAAAAACGATTTTAGAACATGAAAGTCAGAGGGTCATATATTCCAACGACATTTTCACAAGCGGTAAGTTCACACGCACGAGCGCAGCATGCATAAAAAGAGTGCTTTGGACTTTTCGTAAATTAAAGGATTTCGGATCACGGATCAGCTGTTTAAATCTAACCCAACTTTTGCGTTGTTTGTGTTTTCGAGGTGTTTTTACTCTGCAGACTGACGAGTGGTGCGTTCACAATCAACTCTTCAATGCCAACTTTGAGGATAAATTTAAATGAACACCCGATACGAATCCATTATGAACTTAAATTGTCAATTTCAAGGTCGGCTAACATTTGGTGCCTGTACCGTTTATTTAATGCTTGATTGGACTTTTTCTGAGAGTGTACTCACAATCTAGTAAGAAAAATGGCATTTGTGTCAAAATAAGCTATGAAACCTTTAATAATAATGTGTGGACTTATATCGGGCGTTCAAATGAAATCCTGGGCTGGAAAGGCATTGGAAACCGTCAACTGTTTTGCTTCTTTAAAGTTGACAGTTGTAATTAGAGCATGTGGACAGCTAACCTAAAATTTATAAACAAAAAATCTTTCTGTTTTCTTTTTCCTTCTTTGCAATTTTTTACTTTAATAACAGAATATCTAACGATTCCTATTCTCGAAGCAAATATCTAAGAGCACCCTTTGCTAAAAACAAACATGTTCAATTGTATGCCGATTAAACATCAAGAAATGTAATTCGTGTCAAACGGCGGGAAATTCAAACTTTACACTTTTCCAACGCCTCCTAAGCCCAGGTTTTCATTTGAACGCATGATAGAAGTGTTTTACAGTATCAACCCAAGAAGTTACTAATAATTAGATATGAACCCAAGAAGTTACTAATAATGAGATAGGAAAACGATTGTGCAATTTTTATTTACAAAAATTATTCAAAAATGAAAAACGAAAGAAGAAATCAGAGTCGGACAATTCGTGACAAACGAGGTAAAGAACTTGTCAGAGATTTTCGTGTTTTAAATTAAATATATTTTTTTCCTAAACCTTATAGTTTATCCAATTAAAATTTTTGAAAGATTTGGCACAAATTTCGTTACCCGCCTATGGGGGGATTACTTGCTTCGCCGATGCCGATAAGCGAAGAACAAAAAACAAATGCAAGAAAACTTTCACTTGTTTCTTGCGACTTAAGTACAGCGGCTAATTGCTACGCTCGTTGCTGTACCCTATAATGAATCACCTATACCCAAGTAATGACAAAATGTCTCCTGAAATTAGCGTATTAATTCGCAAAAATTCTCATGAAGTAATTAGAGTAATCAGTAGTCACTAACCATTACAAAAAGTGTTCAAAGTGACTGCCGTTATTGTTAATACAATAATGAAGGCGCCCACGAAATGATTCTTCCACTCTTTCCAGCATTCCTCTGTTATTGCGAATAATTGTTGTGGTATAGCATTTTCCACCCATTTTCTTAAAACTTCAGTTGTCAATAGCGATCGAATATACCAAACCCCCACAAGAAGTAGCACGGAAATTATCTAGACCCGAGGAGCACTCCCGACGCTTCACCATACACCAACACAGTACATATCTGTGTATTCACTACTCGAAAATAAACTCGCCGTTTTTACAAAATTTTAGGTTAAATCACAGAATCAAGACGTAAACAAGTAAACTGCCTTGTGGAGTCGGACAAAACTAACTGGTTTGCATAGCGAAAAAACTGTATTCTAAAAACACAATGTTTTGCGTTGATTTTACAAAAAGTATTATTTCACGGTCACTGTCATTGGGTCAAATAACAAGAAAATGCGAGTAAATAGACAGCTCTTTAATTTATGGGAGGGAAAAATACTGACATGAAAATTATATTTCGAAAAAATGATAAATACAAATTTTGTTGTTCTTGACGAGAACTGTCACTGGTTAAAATTAATGTACTTATTTCTGAGACACGTTGTATATAACGGGTGACTTAATGATTGAAATTATCTGTGTTCCGTTAGCAACACATTTACGATTTTAGGTTGGTACACTTGACTGTAAAATTCAAATATGACAGTTCAAAAGTCAAAATAAATCTAATTTGTCATTATCTTAACTTAGAATCTTAACCTAGAAAGCGAATCAACAAACAACTCTTTGACAAATGACTAGGCGTACCAATTATTCGGGAGTGCCAACCCACTAAAATTGTCTCAATCACTAAAAGTTATCCGGTACTATGTAACTTTGGTAACCAGATAAACGTCAAAAGCTGTCACTGTGTTTCAGTATGTTAGAAATCTTTTACAAGCGTTTCCGTAAAATGAGTGAATCCTGTGGTGAAAGTGATAACTGATAATGAAGCACTACCAAGTATTTTACCAGAAATTCATGTTGTATTTTGAATTAATCAAAATTTGGTTAAGTGCAAGTGAATCTATTACAGTGTGAAATAAATTTCCCCAAATCGTAAAATGAAGTACTTTTTTCACGCTGTGAACAAAATGCTCAGGTTAGACGCATAATATTGATTAAAAAACAATTCCATTTTTAATGATCGTGCAAAAAATCATCAATGGAAACTAGACCGCATGATTTAAACGTTACTTTCATTTCTGATAAAATTACGGTCCTCATTCATCTTCTAGTACTACATAAATTTTTGAAATGATCTCGTTTCTGAACATTACAACATCCTACACAGTTAATGAATATGGTGAAGATCATTTCATGTATCTTCAACTAAGAAAAATAATTTTTCAAATCCAACGTGATGAATTTGGGTCGTTTTTGGAAACTTTGTAATTTACGAGTTTGTTATTACTTATTATTAGCCCAGACTAGAGATCTATGTGAAATAGTATATTAAAAAAATATAAATTGCAGAAGGCATCTATTCAAGCACGAACTTGAAGTTCCGAAACGAGCCGCGTAGCGGCGAGTTGGGAAACAAATGAGTGCTTGAAGGACCTTCTGCAACGAATCTTTTATACTATTTTTTCTATTTTGCCGCTTTATACCATTTTATAAATAAAAATTTTAAATGTAGGGAATTTTTAATGTGGCATAATTTTAGCCGGCTGTGAAAAAAAATAATTCAAAACGTCAGATTTTTTTAATTTTCGCATTTGATGTTTGAAAATGAATGCTGAAGAATGTTTATCAGTTAATCACTAACGCCACCGCAAATTAGGCAAATTGCACAAAAGAATGAAAATTAAACGTTTTGTTCATTGTTATTTATTAATTTGCTTTGTTCCCTGCGAGATTTATTTTTTGACGTCTGTCACTTGACAGTTCACGCTGCCAACATCAATACAGCAAATTTTACTAGTCTATTCTAATACGCCAACGACCTATTAAAGCACTCAAATGACGTCATTTGGGTGCTGGAATAGACTTATTCTAAACGCAAAATAGAAAAACAGATTTTACAAAAGATTTAATTAGAGTATACTATGATCTTCCTTACATTTTTCAGGTAACACTTTATTAAGTTTCTTCTGTTGAAGATTAACTGGTTTCTGATCTGACTGACAAGATTTATTTACCTTTTTTCTTCCAGTCTAAATTTTTGAGAATACTGTGTAAACTATCAATTTCCACTTTTGTTTGTAAATTAGAATTTTTCTTTCAGTTGCTGAATAAATAAATAGCGATCAGAGTGACATCTAACTCGACATTTCCTACAGTATTTCACTTTTCTTGAACTCACTACCTTCAAAATGATATTTCGCGACAGCAACAGTCAACCGCAAACGTAAATTTCGCGCACTAGTGCTTCAAAATCATCCAAAAAGCATTGACCTTTTTGAACATTCTGAAAACAATTTGACTTGATAATAATGAAATCTGGTTTACGAAACGCCATTTCTCTAATTTGGATGTTGAAAATTTCGAAAGAGTGAAAATAAATCGCTATGAATTCGACTGACACTCTGGCAAATGCATGGACAAGTGCCATCTATTCACAAAGGGTACATGACAAATCAGACTAATGTTCGTTTCAAAAAATAATGTACAAACTTCGATGCGCGAAGACGTATTCGGCACATTCGCGCAAATGAAGCACTCGCTCCTTCGTCGCTCGTGCCTCAAATAATACGCTCATGCCCGAAAAATGTCTTCTCGCACTCGGTTCGTAAATAACTATTAAGTACCAACCGAGCGCCAGAAGACTTAAACCGAGAAATCCGACCCTTAAATCCACCACGAATTAAGTACTAAAGCAAAAATTAAGCCGATCTTATATTGAAACTGAATCACTAACACTTGTTTTAGTCCTGACGAAATCAACCTTCCTGTCTGCTCCCAAAATATCTTCATCTTGTCTTGGTAAGCTCAAGCTGTATTAAAATGTTGAAGAACTAACTACGTGGTTTATGAAGGCTAACATTTCACTATAAACAAAGTTCAAAATGTACACTAATTATTGGTTTCAATCGACAATACGAGGAGTACTTCTATTTGCAACACTTCTTGAATGGCCTTCGTCAGAATTACAATTTAATACAATGACATTGTCACTATCTATTTTAGCTTGTCATGATTTATACTTTTGAGCGTTTCACACTTAATCAGTGTTCTAAATTAAATTAAATTTATCTGTTCTGACGTAACCACTTCTAGTTTTCGAACTAGTCTGACTTGTGAACATGATTTTATCACTCACCTACTAATGAATAAGTTCTGATCTTAGATTTGATGATCAAGTAACATTTTCCCACGAAAAAAACCTATAGAAAGTAGAACAATTTAAAAAATCAAAGATGACTTGTTCAAAAGTTATAGACATTATAGAGACCTGCTGGGTTTGCTTTGGACTTCCGACATCTCAAAAAAACAAAACTGTCAGTATTTAGACAAAGAAAAACTAAATTTGGCTGCAATTATTTTATTTAGAATGTAATATTTACTGGTGCGTTTCTGTCGGATTATTTCTTTAGAATCCCAGAAATAACAAAAACACCGATTAACAAAAGTCGGCTTATTGAAACAATCCGACAGGTTATGCTGTTACTTAATGCCAAAGCTTTAAACTAATCGCTTTCCAGTGTAAATAAGTTAAGTGAAAGAAACCATGTAGGTGCATCGCGCAGGCGGAACGACCAATGCGAAAATGCATCTAATGTTATGTTATGCATCTCCCGAAACATACATTTCGTTTTTGGCAGCTGAAACTCTGAGTGGCGCCAACGGTAGAACAAGGAACTATTCAAATTTCTCGGTCATACTCGATAATAATCGCTATAAATACAATATTGTCAATTTTCGTTATCGACTGTCAGCCATCTTATCGCTATAATTAATCCTTCCAAAACCACCCCAACTATTACGACGTCCTTTAATAAAATCGTATCGCAGCCGGAGCCTTTAAAAGACGATATAGCGTGACCTAGGCGATGGCAATAAATCGAACTGGGGCGATTTTTTGGTTCGTTAATGTAAAAAATTAAATTAAAAGACAGCAAATAAAATATATCTGATGACAACAACGTGTTTCACGTGGCCCAACTAATGACAGGCTATTTAACAAACGAGCTTTTTTTCCCGGCCTCCTTTATTCATAAGATAATGGAATTTAAGTGATTTCCGATACCTTTCATTACCAAGACATTCGTTACACTTCTTGACGACCACGTACTGAGTAAATCAGACCCTAAAATTAAGCAAACGGTGATAGAGACACACCTGTTTGTGAATTATGAATTCTGAAATTAAGTTGACACAACAAATTTAAAAACACTTCGGGGACAGTTGCGATGAGCGTGTGCTACAGTCGATGGCGTTTTATTAATGTGAATTATTGATGTCTGTGGCAAAAATGTCGCGCGGTAACCTTGTTCGTAAAACTTTGACTTGAATAATGAATACGATATAGATTGGAAAAATGGTCGTCTAGAGTAATTACTGTGCTATAGAAGTTGCGCCACCAACTGTATTTACCTCACAATGTTTTACATATTGCTCTGATTCCGTACGAAAAATTATTAATTTGGAAAGAAAGTGTTGTTAACACATGGGTGTAACAAAACATACAATAGTGGACTATTGATTGATGAAATAATGCAGCACCGATCACGATCACAGAAAATAACACGAAACGTTTCATAAACGTAAGTCATTCGAATGAAACCAGTTTACAAATAACAATTTTTAAAATCTTGCAAATAAATGTTGGCGTACATTTTATAAAATATGATGTATAGGGTGTATTTTTAAAATGCGCCGAAATTTAACCTACGAGGTTGTGGGACCACGTAGAAGACTAAAAGCAATTTTAAAAAAATTATAGCTCAAAAAATAAATGTCTTAATTTTTTGACATTGAATTTTTTAAATATTTTTTCCGAGTTCTACATGAACCCAGTAGCTCGTGCTTAAAATTTGGGCACGCATTTCAATAACACCCTGTATCAGCACCTCGATTGATCCTCACCGTGATAATAAGAACGTCAAATCCTGGAAAGATTTTTTCTCGTTTAATTAAAACCATAGAAACCTCAGTATCTAATTGTTGCGATGGAAAATGATCTTTGCACCGGCATAGAAAGTACATACATATAATGAAGTTGTTTGTTAATCAATAATATGCGTTTAAAGTAAGCACAAACGTAGAGTAAAACGATAATAAATTATTATAATTATGAGCAATTTTCGTCGCGAATATAAGTTTATTGGACGAGCGCAGCGGGAGCAATAATTACACGAGCGATGAAAAGGCACATTAGTTCCGTAGTACAAGGTGATCAAATTTTATTTTTACATGATACAACTGGAGTAACGTCCGGTTGTAACGGCTTGACACTGACAGTCACATCATTGATATTGTTCTGTATTTCAGGAGTAATTTCTTTTACTCAAGTTTAATTTTTACTCATGACCTACCATTTTGTGGCTGTTAATGTTACGTCAATATCTGTCCAATAAACCAATAAAACACATACAGTTGCAGTGTTGCAAATGGCCGAATAAAGAAAATGTTGTTTTGCCAACTCAAACAGTCCTTCTTGATCACCTTGAATATATGCTATTTGTGAAAAAGGCACCGCAAAACAGGGCACACAAAATTTTTCTTCTTGGTCGCAGCATGAGTGAATGGCGTAAAACTATCAACATTACGTTGTTATTCAATACATGTGGGTTCAATGATTGTAACATAAATGTAAATCGGAAATATGTATAGGTATTCACTTTTGTTCTTTATTTTGTCTTCTGTTTTTCAAGGGGACTTTTAATTTTCTTCTCTTCACACTTGATTGTAAATTGTTACGTCAACGTTACAATTCCACTATCAGTAAATTGAGTTAGTCGGCTGTGGCTGTACTTTTGCTCCTAAGGAATAAAAAGTGCTACTTTACTCCCCCTTTTGAGGTTTAAGTTTATTGCATGAGTGCGGCGAGAGAATCGTGCAAAAAAAATTATTTTACATTTTAGAATACTTCTGCTTAATTTACTGCAGAAATAAAGAAAATGGAAAATGAATTTCAGGCCAAATAATTTGCAGTAGGTAGTATGTCCTTCATTATCACCACGTATTCACAAATTTTATGAAAGAACTTTCAATGTGCATATTTCCACGTAGCTAATTACCTAAGTTATGCAATGACAGAAAATTTACGCTACCTGATTCATATTTTGGAGTTTTATTATAATTTTTTTCACAATAGTTTTCATTTACACAGAAAGACAATGATGTAGTAAATAATAATAGTATATTATGATACAAGTTTATAAGGAAGCCTTTAAAGCACGCGCGACGAGTTTAAGAGCACGACGCGTAGCGGAGTGCTTTTAAAGTCTCAAGTGCTTTAAAGGCCCTTATAAACGTGTATCATACGCTATTTTTTATTATACCTGCACTAAAATCTGAAAATTATAACAAAAAAAAGCAAATTGAAATACCTTTTCCGAGGTAATCTGTGTCATTAATCGTTGATATAGAAATGGTCAATTGTTGTTGTTTCGTTGCCATCATAAATCGTGTATCAATGTCTATTTATCATTGTTCAAAATGTAGGTGAATTTGTTGTTACCTAAGCAACCCTTAAAGCTTTAGTGTTTTAAAGGCCCTTTTTCGCACGCATTTTAGTGTCAAAAACAGGGATTATGATTCAGGTATAATAAAAAATTATTTATACAACTTGTGTATAAAGCACTTTTTCACAGTTGGAATTACAACAATTGCTGCGCGCGGGGGTATAAACTTCCCACTTAGAAAAAAATATTGTATTTTATACACGTTGCATCAATATCTAGATTTTCACGAAAGCACTTGATAAGTGTTTTACTGAAAAATTTCGTGATTCCTTTAATCAAAATGTCTGGATTTAAAAACTGTAATTATGCATATTAAACTTCCCAGTGTGCAAAGTTTAAATTACAGTCCAAGTTTTCAACAACAAAATAAAATAAACGTATGGTGCCACTGGTCGCGGACCTGTGACAAAACAGAATCGATAGTGGGTCTACAAACCCATTGTTTCACTCTCGCGTACAATTGCATTTTAAATTTATATTCTTTACTCGGACAAAACAATATAAAACGGCGTCAACGCACGTGATCAATTAGAACATTACCAACTGAGCACGTAGACACTGTTATGTTTTCACTTTTTGCTGCCAACCTGAGCAAATCTATTACTGAATTCGTTTCGATTTCTAGTTGAGCCAGCGCGAACATTTGCCGTGTAAATGAACTTGATACGAAAATTAAAAAAGAGAGAATGACCTGCGTCAATTTACATATTCATGGTTTAAACTCGATTAAGTAATTAGTCCAACAACAATTATACAAATAACCCAGACGGTGTAACACATTCTTACAAATTAATCACAAAAATGCTGGTTCGCTTTGGCTCGTACGGCCAAGGGGATTGCTCCAAAAAAGCCCCACAACTAGTTTCTAAATGTCAAAACATTATTCTTATGATGTTGTTAGCATTTTATTTTTCAAATATTGTTGTGAAAAAAGTTATTTTTGTGCAGCCGTACGCGAAACGAGCACTTCACGTACCTAAAACAGGCCGCAAAATCCAATTTCGCGGCCGTTCGTTTTAACGACGGCCGTTAAAATAAACGTCAAATCAGAGTTTCCATGTAAGGCTGACGTTTAGATTTTTCGGGTATGAAATTAGAAACCACAGAATTTATAATACGTACTTTTTAACTCTGGTGGAGTACCTACACGAAATTGAAATATCACTTTCACTACAATTCTCTTCCGACATTTTTACGATTATCTAGTTACAAAATGAATTGTTTTATTTATGTCATTCCCATAACGACATGTAAGCCGAATTTATGCAGTTGAATGTGTCGGAAGCCTCATAACATGAGTGAGACTAATATCGCCGACAGGTGGCGCTACCGGCGGTAGTGGAAATCTGTCCACTAGTTCGGCTAACGTTGCGAGGCTGCGGCACATCCAAAATTTGTATAGGTTTTCAACGCCAACTGCGATGGGACAATCATTTATAATGACTCTGTAGGTATTTATTGACAGTGTAATTACAAATTTTCGGCTGCACAATATATGTTGTGTACACCTTGGCCGCGGAATCCTCGAGATTGTCTGACTCGGCCGCAAGCGCCCTCGGCGACAAATTTCTCTCGGCACTTTAGAAAATGATTTCGCGGCTTTGATATACAAATAACTATTTCAAAGAAACCAGACACATTAGAGTATTACATAGAAGATTAATAACGTCACCATTGCGTGGGTAAATTATGTTTCTGGAAATGTTCAGACGGTCTTGGCATGGTATTTTATGCAAAGAAAAATCAATGTTTCGCCAGTACTGTAATAACTTCCTCGGGATGAAGACAGGACACACTAAGTCAACTTGTCCATCACATCAGAGGTGAATTTCTTCTGACGCGACCTTGATAAAAGGATACAATAATTCTTCATTTTCTTTTTCTTCCAATAATTCTTTATTTGCTTTTTATTCAGTGTTTATAAATTTATTACAAACAAACCGTGCAGGCTACAAGTTTCAACTGTTTTGAAATAGAAAATATGATGATAGGCTATTTAGAAGCAGAGAAATATGACTCTGTTTTCACTTGTCTGGAAATATTAGGGGTGGAAAGAGATTTCATGAAAGGTTCCATCGTGTTGATGAGGAATTTTGTTTGGGACAATTGCAAAAGGAAATCGTTATGGCGAAAAAAAAATCACAACAGTCTTGAAACATTGTTTTTTACAAAGAACTCGAATTTCCAAAATTGCGTTCTCCATTTTTCGCAACTTTGGTCCCTCCAACGTCGAAAAAACCCAACAAATCCTCAATTAATCGTTAATTTGAGCAAACCGTCGTCACTGATTAAAACAATCCGGTTTGATCTTGCCCGGCGGCAATTTATCGCCACCTCCCGGAACGTCCTTCGATCCTCCGGAAATCAATCTTATTTTTAATTAAAACCGTCCGTGCCCATTCCTCTCTCGCTCACCTCATCTGTGCGCTTTTTCTGCGCGGAAACGTCCCGGAACTCCCATCGCATGACCGATAAATCACCCCGCCAATTCGAATACCTTCCGGAATCCGGAACGGACAATATTACGTATGGTAACTCCGGCATAATTTGCCGCGGTACGTGTCTACCGTCTCGTAAATAGTTGGCCATTTGCCATCCAACATTACGAGCTTAAAGCTCAGAAATTACGAAATGTCATGACATTAAAAGCTCGACGGGGTAACGAAACAGAGCGAGGCTTTAGTGGGGGTGGCGACCCGAACGGTGCTAGGTGAGAAAATGAATTGGGACGCCCTAATGAAAATCTAATAAGTCGTCGGGGGCGCGTTCCGGACGAATTAATTCGACTTGGAAATTGTCGAATGTTTTCATGTTGATACGTCGTTCTCGAGCAGTGTTTGTAGATGCGATTGTGATGATATGCAAATGGTCACATTGATCGATTATGTACACAATCAAAGATTAAAATGTACATGCGGAAACAGAACTGATGGGAATTGGGTTACCACAACGGTTTAGTGCTGATTGGAGTTGTTTTTGGTGTTGCCCATTAAGATAATTAGACCCATCCACAAACAAAACTAATTATCTAGGTGTGAACGAAATTAGGTAATGGCGATTAAATCCAAAATATTGTTTTTCATCTAATTAAACCAAGAGGTCAAGTACGGTTAGCAGCAACTCGAAGAAAAACCTTAAATGAACTGCCCACCGAACTGCTAAGCAGTACTAAATTAAAATTACATTTCGTAATCTGAAAAGTTTAATGTTATACGTAATATGTTATGAAATGCACGAATTTCTTAAAATGTGTATTTTGTTAAAAATAAAGTGTTGGACACAGAACAACTGAAAGCTTTTAGAAAGAAGCGACATTTCAAAGGCAGTGTAGATTAAACAACAATCAAGGGCAGAGTCGACGAAGATAAAAAATACAAAGCAGAGAAAGATGATTCCTGCCTTCAGGTAAACAAGACAACAAAAATGGGAAATCGAAAGGGCAAGTTCAGATGAACAGATAAGATCAGAAAAGATCTTTCTGTGTACGTGCATATATTTTAAGAGAAAAGAAAAGCTTACGAAGCTTCAAAATCAGAAGCTCCAAATTAACCATTTGAAATTTTACACCAACATCACAGATAAAAATCCAGCATGACGAAATAATTTTTTAAAAACTTAAAAAAAAGATACAAAAGTGGAATTTAATTATCCGAACGATTTACGAGTTGGGCGCAGTCCCAAATACGTTTCGTAGAACTAATTTAAAAATTATTAATTTGAAAAAGTTTCCATTTCCTAAGTGGCAACTGTAATTTAACTACTAATTTAATAATACACACTACTAAAAAACAAGGTTTATTCTGTAAGAAATACATTAAAATAATAGTTATTTCTGTATCAAGGCCCAAAAAATGCATTTTTTTCGTCCGAGTCTGGGTTTTCTAGTCGAGGCGCAGCCGAGACTTGAAAACAGGCGAAGACAAAAGGCACTTTTTGGCCGAGGTGCACACAACGTTTTTCGTGTTCGTTTGGGTAAAAATTAAAAAAAAAAAAAACATGAATTAATTGTAAATTTTGAGGTTATCTTTGACATATGTCAAGTTAGGTATATAAATTGAATCTCGGGAAACGAACACGAAAAGCATATTATAGGGTTATAAGAAAAATTGCGTAATTTGCATATTTTTTCACATTTCTACACATATTTTGGTTAATATGTGCAGAAAATACTTGATTATATCATTAAGAGTAGAAGTGAGTCTTTTTGTGCTGAGCCCAGATATTGTAGACCGTGACGAGGACGAGGTCGCAACTGGGCGAAGCACAAAAAACCTACTACTCTGAATTGATATACATATGTATATGTAGGTATGTACTATTTTATATTCAAGTGGATCACAAAAAAAAATCTCTTGTTGCAATATTATTAGTACCTACTTGAAGGTTCAATAATATTAGTAAAGTCTACTAATATGTATGTAATTTCGTTATTTCGATTTTTTAGAGGCTTTTTTTAGTAGGGATAATTTCATTATTAAATATTTCGTGTAATTATGTATTGATAAATGGTGAGAAATGCTTCAAATAACCTTACATTTGACTCAGTCGAGCCGCCTGTGGACATTCAACTCCTAGGATTTGAAGTGTTTCAAGTCCAGTTACAAAAAAAAAAACTTCAAGCGTTTCTATAGATACGCAAAGGTGCGATTTTCGGGTCTAGGCCAACTCGACACCAAACCTTTGAAGCAATAAACATTGACCGGCCAACTCGACACCAAAAAAAGCAGGTAGTTTTCAAAGACACCCCAAGAGATAGGCCAACTCGACACTAAGCGCCCACTCACTATACCTATCTATATGATGCCCCCTAGTAGAGGGTATTTCCTGAAGGGCCGGCGTCTTTTCCGCATCAACCATTTCTTACTGTGTTTTCAATTTGGTTGTAGGTCGTAAAATTTTATGGTACTTTAAGTTAAAGATCTTGGGGGGCTTATAAATCCTAGTTTACCACTAGCAGGTAATATTTTAAGCAGGGTTGTACATTTTGTATATTTGCATTGTACGGAAAACGGCACGCGCCGCTTCCCAACCTTTTCAAACCCAACCATTGTGCCTGTTAATCCTTCATAGTATGCAATAAAATTTTACGACCTACAACCAAATTGAGAATACAATATATCACCCCCATAACCGCAGGTACAATTTTGGTGTACTGCTTTTCCGCTCTAGGAGTTCGAGAAATTGCACTTAAGTTCTTGAGGAGTGCGTTATAGACACTTCATAATTTTTGTTTGCTACGCACTATTTTATCGTTCTACTTTACGCACCCAAATATTAATATTTTTGTAAAAACTCTTTTTGAATATCAATGTTTTATATACATAAAAATTCAGAGTATTAGAACGCAAATAATTGTAAAAACCAAAAAAGTAAAAGAAGCGGAGAAATTTGTATCTCAGAAAATATTTGAATATGATAATTCTCAAATATCAGAATATGATTATGTAGATACAGAATGTCCCAAAATTGGCGTACAAACTACTTACTAACTTATCGAGGATGCTTAAATGTACCTACATGAAAAAAATATGGAAAAAATGTTTCCGACAAAAAAATCAATTATTTTTATTATTATTATTAACGGTAATACATACAATGTAAACAAAGATATATTCGTACATCATTACCTTGCAATGTTACCGTAGTGAATTTAAAATATTTTTTTCGATTTCTAAAGCTTCTAAAGTTTCTATTATTAAAGTTTCTATTATGCAGGATTAAATATTGGTAGTGACTGATCTTGTACTTTGTGATAATATGTACGACTAGAGGTAGCTGTCATGACAATTTCAGACATATATTTCAAAATAATTGACGTGTTAAGTGCCATCTTCAAAGACCACCAAATCAGCAAATAAGTCCAATAGAATTTTTTTAACATTTTTCTGTCGTTTACGGTAATCTCTTCTACACCGTAGTGCACCGTTAGTACGCCAATTTTGGGACACTCTGTATAAGATTAATAATTAATTAGTAGTTTTGTAGTTAATATTTAATTGTAAATGTCCTATAAAAATAACATTATATTTGTATATTATAAAATTTCCTTATCTCATTTTATAATCCCTGATATATCCCGCAAGAACTCTAGTCACTGGCTGCGATATTAAACAGGGTAAAGTCCTCGTCGAAAAATAGTCAATTTTGACTTAAATTGTAAATCATTTTACAATAGGAGAGAATATCGTCTTATAACTACATACCATAAATAATTCCATAAATAAATAGGGGCTGTTACTTTATAAAGTCCTCGTCTAGAAATAGTCAATTTTGACTTAAATTGTAAATCATTTTACAATAGGACAGCAAACCGTCTTATAACTACCATAATACCCTCTAACTTTATTGCCCCTTTGTTGTGCAGTGCCGACTCAAGGAAGAGCAAACATCAGGTAAAGTAACAGCCCCTATTTATTTATGGAATTATTTATGGTAGTTATAACACGATTTTCTCTCCTATTGTACAATGATTTACAATTTAAGTCAAAATTGACTATTTTTCGACGAGGACTTTACCTGATGTTTGCTCTTCCTTGAGTCGGCACTGCACAACAAAGGGGCAATAAAGTTAGAGAGTATTATGGTAGTTATAAGACGGTTTGCTGTTCTATTGTAAAATGATTTACAATTTAAGTCAAAATTGACTATTTCTAGACGAGGACTTTACCGTCCTAGGTAGACAGTGCCGAGTTGGCTTGACCGCGGTGCCGAGTTGGCCGGTTATCCATGGGCTACCGGTGCCGAGATGGCCTGTTGTACTTTATTGCAAATTTTACCTAGGTATAATAAAGTGCCGAGTTGGCGTCCGCCCCGATTTTCGACTGCTTGAAGATAAAGCATATTTTTGCACTTTAAAGTGCAAATTTACTACTATAACTGCAGGTTCAGGACAAAATGATTTTTAGTAGTACATAGTACATACATATTTATAAAATGTTACTTCTGGACCAGGGCATTTCGCACATGCAAAAAAATTAATAGAAACTACCAAAATGGGCCGAAAATCCTTCAAAAATCCCTAACTTTTATGCACCCCAAAAGTACCCAAAGATCTTTAGACCACCAAAAATTGGGCACACGCAAAAATGGTTGAAGATCACCCAAAATCAATCAAAATTACTTCAAAAGCACCCCAAAAAACGTTGAAAAAAAAACTGTTTTTAAACATGGCAAAATGGCTTTTTACTTCTGGACCAGGCCAACTGACACATGCAAAAATCATTGAACAAAGACCCAAAAAGGACATGAAACGATCAAAAAGGACCCAAAATCCTTTAAAATGCCTCAACTTTTTGACACATTACGATACAAATATCGTACAACGTTTTGTCTCCTTTCATAATTAATATAAATATTGTTTAATTAAATTTTTAAAATTGCGTTTGTGCAAAAATAATAGGGCAGCTAATCTAATAACCATAGTTACGAAGTTGTTTACTTTTTTCGCAAGCGTTCCAGTGAGAGCAAGTTGCAGTGTAAGTGCAAAAATTAGTGATTCAGAAGAAAATTTACCTTCTGATGTAGAATTGGATGCTCAATTTGAATTTGCTATAGATACGTTATTTCTTGCCAAATCTAAAAAGCGTTAAGTGGTGGTACTTGCCTATTTTGCGGAACAATCAGGAAAGTTAATAAAACCATCCTCCTTATGGTGCCGGTATTCTATGTTGCGAACGTTGGCGTTGATTAAGAAAATTATTGATATTAGTCAATATGATCAGGTAGTGGCTTTCTTGAAGAGGAAATCGGAGGAATACCGACCTCAAAAATTGTTAACTTAGGGACAGCGTCTGGAGTCAATTTTGAAAATGTTTCAGAGTGTGTAATTTATGTTAATAAATAGTTGTAAACATGATTTGCAAAATTCAATCTCTTTACCGCACTAGCGGTTTATTACTGCACTAGTGAGTAAAAACTGCTATTACGAAACAAAAAAAATTATGAAATATGGCACATTACAGTATGAAAGTAGATGAATCATTTGTTCGGAATGTCGCCAGTGATTTATGTATGACTCTATAGACTTTCAGAAAAACGTGTTTCTATAAAATGGAATTAATTTCTTTATCTAACCCCGAAATCCCGTGGGATAAATGACACTTATCCCACTTATCTTGAGTACTAATGGGTACATCAATAGGTCAATAACTTGAATATTTTGATATGTTGAAGCATTGTGTTGTTGCCCATAACCATATTTTGCGGTATTTTATTTGGATAACTGAAACTCGCCAAACTGATAATGTACTCGTAGGAGCGCCACAATAGCATTTTATGAAAACGTTTTATCTTTAATTTATAGTTATTTATGGTATAAGTGGGTTATTTAAGATATTACCCACGAGAGGTATTGTAACCTACGAGGGCTTGCCCGAGTAGGTTATTACCTCGAGTGGGTAGTACTTAATAACCCATGTATGCCATACAACGTTTTATCCAATATTCCAAAATTTTTAGATAATAACATTATGTATTAATGAAAATCTGCTCCCGGTGCTAATGACAACGTAGGTTTATAACGACAGACTAGTTATAGGCCAGTTTACTTAATTAAAACTAACTAATAAAACGCGATATTACTATTGAATATTGGATATTATCTTCTATAATGGAAGGCGAAAAAAGACATTGCAGTTGAGTTTGGTTTACCACCAGCACCCTGTCCACGATAATAAAAAATAAAAAGTGCTTCATTAAACGAGTGCAACAGATCAAGAAAAAAATTAAAGGGTTCGAGTTTTCCAAGCCTAGAAAATGCAATAATCAAATGGTTTCGACGTGTTCGTGACCAAAATTTGCCGATTTTTGGGCACGGAAGTCGGAAGATTTTGCGAAGAAATTGAAGCTAGCCAAAGTTGGCTGGAAAATTTCAAGAAGAGGAATGCTATTGTTCAAAAAGTTGTTTCTAGCGAAAGTCCGACAGTGTCTGAAACAGATTGTGAGATCTGGAGGGAAGAAGATTTGAAGATGATTCTGCACGAGTGTAGTTCCGAAAATGTGTACATATGTATAATGCTGATGAAACTGGTCTTTTCTACAAATATTTACGATAAGACATTAACATTTGCGAAAGAAAAATGCCATGGAGAATGTAATAAAGATCGTGTTATAATTGTGCAAATATGACTGGTACAGAGAAGATTCCACTGTTAGTAATCGCAAAAATCAAGATGCCTTCCTTTGCGGGAATTAACCGTTAAAATACAAATTCAACAAAAAATCAATGGATGATTGGAAGTTTATACGAAGAGTGGCTTCATAAACCTGACGGAAAATTCACTGCCCAAAAACGCAAGATCTTGCTATTCGTCCAGCACATCCTAAGATCATTTCAAACAATCTGAGTGCTATTAAAGTGGTCTTCTTTCCGACAAATGTTACACCCAAATTACGCCCAATGGAGCACGGTATTATGCACAATTTAAAACAAAATTACCGAAAACGCCTATAGTGCATCGAATAATACGGGCGTTTGAAAATGATGGCGAAGTGCCTAAAGTAACACTGTTAGATTACGTTAGGGAAACTACGAAGGCCTGGGATGACGCTGGCTCAACTACCATTACCAATTGCTTTAGAAAAGAGGTAGTGATGATGAGACAATGAAATTTACTTTAACAATGATGAACGGTTTGACTGTAAGAACGATTTACTGCTTTCTACACTTTAAATAAATGTTTCGAACTACCCGAAAACTTCAGTCTTGAAGACTACATTGTCGTCCACGAAAATTTGTAACGTTCAAAATACTTATTAGAGCACGAGGAGCGCAGCGAGGAGCAACTACTCACTATGAGTCGCTGCCAACATTAAAAATTTAAGTAAATGTTCCTGAAACCGGTATCGAAAAGAATTCCTTTTTGAAACCCGTTTGAGTGTTATACTGACTGCAAAATAGAAAAATAACTACATATCTACATATTTTGTGTTCGTTTCCCGAGATACATAACGTGAAAAATGGTATGTAACTAAATACATATATGTAGTCGTTTTCAATGACATCCGTGCTGTCAATGTCACAGTATGTTGGCAACACATTCTGTTTCAATTTAGTATTTTGAATTTCCTAATTTGGCAATTTACCTTGCCGCGGCAAATTGACAAACTCAAATTACGGCGTGATCAAGAATGACTGAATCTGTTGGTAACAATGAAAATTTGAATGATTTTGGTACCAATGCAATCTGAACGCATTTCCGGTTGTCAGCTTTGACAGTGTTGAAAGACAAATTTGATGTCTACCATCAAACGTTCATTTTTGTAATAGTTTATTTATTAAACGAAGTGTTTAAGAATCCGATTAACAATTTGCAAGAACTGCAACAAGGAAGATGTCAGGACGTAAAATGCTGACCAATGTTTTTAATAATTTAAATGGAAGAGTTCAATGTCCTTTACAGCAAGGTGGACGTCATTTCAATCATTTTCTCTAATCACTTACTTTTTTATGTTCGATTAAATATACAGTTTTTTCTTTTGTCAATTAATTTAATGAATTCACGTTTTTCACGCCCCCCTCCTAGGCGCGTACGCCTATGTCTATTGCCAAACACAGAATTGTCATCACAATTACCGACATTTGCATTGACAACATATGTATTACAAACGTCACGACATATTATGGTTATTATCATTACCTCAGTGGTTGCCAATTATGTCAGTTTATTCCAAATTAACTAGAATTACCTTCATTTGTTTTGTGTCCACGCTCTCTAATAAACTGATCCAGTCCCTTACGTACCCCAAAAATTCTCCTAGTCTCTGCGTTTTTTTTTTAAATGTACTCAAATCAACCAACCAAACAAACAAAAATTGCTAACTGTAGTGTCTTTTCTATTTGCCAACCTACAACCTGTTTGTTTTGCCACAGACTACCCTACTTGAACTCAGTCTTCCTGCGTCCAGTTACGTTGTTCTTGCGCTCACATTTTTATAACTTGCACAAAAGGAATGCAACATCAACATCTTCAGATTGATGCGATGATGCGGTGTGACAACTGGTTAATGACACTTAACGGAGTCAAATACTCTACGTTTCACCTGTTCGAGAAAACAGTAAATAAATACATAGTCAACAAGACTTGGATATTGTAATTACTGTAAGTTTCAAACGGTGTAAACACACAATAATTTCTGGAATATTTTTTATTGGTTGATTTTGTAGGAAACACATGGCACGTTTTCTAACATCTGACAATGAGCCATTTTTATAGAGAGAGTGGTCTTGTAAGTAATCAGACAGTGTATGCGTAAGACATTAAATGTGATTCAAATAGCGATGATTTTTGTTTTTTTTTTTTACAAAAAATCGCAACCCGCCAATTTACTAAATGCGGTCCCGTAGAAGAATCCTGCGACAAAATGAGTTCTTTTTTGTACAGAAAATTTGGCAATCCCAAAATACATAAACAAATAAAATGTAGAATAATCCAATGCCTCCAAATGCAATTTTAACAAAATTCCTACTGTAATTCTTATTATCTAGGTATAAAATTTTTGCTTGAACACTTATATTCAAGTGATTTACATCCTACGTTACATACTAAATGAGAAATTTCAACTTGAACACTACGCCTACCCGTGGGGGCGGTCCGATTGTCGCCCTCGACTCAGATAACAATTTAATTGTAATATTTTAAAGCAGAAAACACATCGATCTTTCTGCCTTTGTGAATAAAAGACGTCATTACAGAATCACGTCTTCGTCTTCGATACTAATTTATTTACCGAAAAACACAGTTTAGATGATCATAAAAAAATGTATTTTCTCCCTTGTCGTTTCGAGACACGTTCTCCACAATAAAACGATGACTATTAAGGTGAATAATCTATGGAAATATCGTCCATCAGCTTCTTGGATAGAGCTTTACTGTTGATGTGTTGCATCAATAATAAAACAATTTTCGTCGATACTGATGCGTCCACCGATCACGAATGAAATTATTCAGTTTGTGGCAAATTACCCTACCCACGAATACTTCAACACACAACCCCTCGCGTTTTTATTAGCCATGACAACACCCTCTAATAATAGTGATAAATCAATTATTTAAACGAGTAATTCCCGAAAATCGGCATTAATTCGGTAATGATTGATTTATCGATGTTTAACATTAATTTTAATAATTCCCCGAATCGGGAATGTGGAAAATGATTAATAAAGCCCACGTTAATTTTTAAAACCTACAAAAAAATCACAAAATCCTTGACAATTAAAACGTCCCGACTGAAGAATAGTGTCTTGACGGCCGAAAATCACCTTGAAATTTGTCACAATAGCACAGCTTTGTTTCGGTTGATAATAAACCTTGACATGACCATGAAGCTATTTTGCAACCGTCCGTCGGGAAAAACTTTCATTCCCACAATTCGATTGAAACGCGATCTTGCTACGTTACTAATGGGATACCGCACAAAACAATTACCTACGGATAATTACCGACCATGTTGGTTTTACAGAAAAATCGTAAAATTAGAGACGTCATCACGCGACCACAAATTTTCTGTTTGAAACTGCGATTCCTCCAATTTATATCAATCAAAGGCGCACAACAGGATGACGTCGAGTCCCACTGCAAGCTGTTATCCTGCAACCGTCTATTGTTTCACGAATTTGACTTAATTGACACCGACACCATTACAGTAATGATTCGGAGAAGATGTAATTGCGGAACAAGGTCAGCAGCGCTTATGCAAATTCGATCGACATCAAGTTAAATTGGAAAAAAAAATTGTTGGGAAGGTCGGAATGGCAGACGCGTGCCGCTTCACCTGCTCTTCCGGATGACGTCCCAGCCTTAACGAGTTCCACTTCTGTGACAGGCAAAAAGCGAGTGTTAATTGCACCAACTGGCGAAGTTCGTCGAGACGCTATTCACGCAGAAAATTTTATCGTCAGCACCTCGTAATGATCGCGGGAAATGTATGAAATCGCAACCATCTCACAAATATAATCTGCAAGGATTCACATTCGCTACAGTTTATGTAGGCGACCACTAGTAGCAATTAGCGGAAGAATTTTTTTTAAAGTATTGGTTCTGGTTCTCCAGTAATAAAAGTCTACGTGATGACTACTGTGCGGAATTCTGTTTGTTAAATGTCACAACAGCACCTCTGGGGAATCCCTTTTGTAAGTGCAATAAAAAATGTTGGTGGGCTGCCTGATTTATGGCAGATATAAAAAACGGGTGCCCCAAATTTGATCCTTGACGCACACCACTTGATGTTAAAATGTTGTGTAAATGTGTCATGTCAACTTGTTCATTGTGTCCATCAATGTGGAGGTAAACTGCAGAAGCAAGCTAGTTTGGGGGCAGTGCCCCTATATCCATAAAACTCTTATTAAAACATGTGTTATAATACGATTTTGTGATTGTTTTGTGTAGGGTTTACGTTTACGGCTTCTTCGGGTGGTGTTTATCACAGATAAGCCACTTAATCCCCCTCCCGACGCAAATAAAACCGGGTAAACCACCGTTGTTGACACACATGAAGGTCTCTCTGTGTTATTTTATTCGCCACATAAACACAACAAAAACCAACATGAATAGCGTTCCTAGATCGATTCCTATTCTTCTCCTTCCCGCATTAAAATCACCGCACTCGTAGAAATCGAAACCGTTTGGTGCAACAATCGCGGCCCCATCCTAACCTGTACGCTTGACAAAACACGCCGTCAGAACGCCAACAACTCACCTAATGTTCCGTGGGGAGTCCACTGCACACTCTTCACGCCAACATTTCCACCAAAATGTTAAACAATCACGTCCATATTGTTCCGATTTGTTTTGGATTCGACACTGTTCCACACCGTTCACCGTCGCTACCTGTCCGATTTTGACATTACTCTGACATTTACCTGGTCGAGATTGCAACGTACGATACAAAAATCCCTAGGTACGATTGCTCTGCTCGTCACATCGACATCGCGCTTTCGCCACCGAGAAACGTGGTGTAACACGCCGTAAAATTAACTCGATTGGGTGAGCAGCGAACATGCGTGGGAGAACTCGTGGAACTTCTTCGAGTCTTGCGTGGGTGGACGGTGCACGTGGTCTGGAGAGAAGGGGCGGATTTCCCGTGCGGTTTGCGCACTGGGAGAAGTGGCTGCGGTTCGTCGATTCGAGTTTAGTGCCATTTTGTAATTTGCGATAAGATCGGCGACGGTGCCACGCCATAATTTCGTATTTCGTGACGCAGTTTGTCACGCCAACAAACACTTCGCTGCTGTTTTAAATTGTCTTGTTGCGTCACGGAAGAGTCACGTGACGTTTGACATTTGCGTCTATTGACGTTTCGCGGGAGTCCCCGATGCAAGAGATGTACCAGGCGCATTTTTCAAAGAAGGCGGTAAACAAACCGAACACATGTACGGTAGGCAAATTGTAACGTGCTGCATACAAAAAATAACCTAATGCAAATGGTTCCGCTGTAAGAAAATTTTGTTATTCAAACAAGGAATTACAATAATTCACCGAGCTAGATCTAAATACTAATTGTTAATAACATTATTATGTCGGCTATTTCAGGAATGAAATCTCCCAAGTTATCCAACGCAATAGCATCACATTTTCCTCAAAACACTTTGTGAAACAACTCTTCAATGCTTTCTTCCACCGTTCCGATTTTTACGTTGACCTCAACTATCGTGAATTTCTTCTTTTCCAATTAAGGATCTTCCTTTTCTTCTCGATGCTTCTTCCATTTTGATTTTTTTAACCCATTCCTGTTAAATGAGATTTGTCTTTTAAGCCACTTCACTCTCACTTTTCTTTTCACATCGAGATAATCCTTTTGTTTTCTCGTCTGCGTCACCCTTGAAGTACGCAAATTTCCCTTTCTGCTTCTTCTGGGACATCCAATCTCGCTTGTTATTATATTTAAATGTTATTTAAAAGAATTCCAATAAAATATTCACTGCTAAAGAATTAAAACCATTTTATTAACTTCAAACTATATTCCTTTAACTTTGGTGGTCTTTGACAATTTCATTGAACATAAATGGGACACTTGGCATACTATATTTGGCAACAGTGTACTTATCTGTCTGGTGAAATTAATATTGTACTAAAACTACATCCGAATTATCTACAATTATTACGTAATAAAAAAAGGTATAAATTATAATGGCCAAACATAAAATTGATATTATTTACAGACCGTTTTCATCTGGAGATTTGACGTATCCCACACTGTACTTAATATTTTCTAATAACAGTAGTGTACAGTGGCGACCCCACTAGCCCCAGTGGGTATTTCGGGTGCGTTTTCGCAATCCTCCGCCAAGAAAATATAACAACCATCTAAAAAAGTAATTTTATTCATGATCATATACTGAAATTACACATATAAGATACAAAAAAATTCGTAACTATGTCAAACAAACCTATCATGTAAATTGACAACTTAACTAATTTTGCTGTTATATAATAAAAGCCCAATCGAGGAAAAATGATACAGCTCAAGCACTTATCTTCGAACGGCGTGCTCGCAATTAAAAAAAAAATAAAAGAAAATGCTGTTATGGGGTGGCTACACAGGAATGTTTATACAATTTATTTTGTGTTATCGTCTGTACGGATGGTATGATTGTGAAGGTGTGTTATATCCAGATCCCCGTTGCGGCCCTCCGGAGTACGAATCTCCTGATGCGTAATCACCTACGGTAGAATTATTCACAAGTGAACGTTTAGACTTGACACCAGACGGTCTATTAAGCAGGACGGAAGGACTCGTGTTAGGGATATCATCTGAAAATGAAGGATGAGGCGTGCATGGGACCGACAACAATTATCCTTGCCAATCAAATTTGCACATGGCCGTGGAAATTTGATCGCGACCGGGTATGTCCTGTACTGGTGGGAAGACAGGTGATAGATAATAAGAGCGTTTCGATTTTTTCATAATTATATTTTTACTCATTATCGAATAATCAAAGATAATGATAGGTACAATTCTTTTGTAAGTATTCTGTTAAAACTAATAGACATCTTAGTTCAGGCTAAATATACTCAATTAATTAACTACCCCGATACAAATGCACTACTATATATATATATATTTATAATATACTCCTTAAACGACACTATTTAACCAGGTCTCTTGTTTGAAAGTTTTCTTTTTTTTTGTTTTAACAATTACTACTACAGTAGACCTCGACAACCTTTACAATACTTAACAGGCTTATTGATCATGAAGATTGCTTGCAACAGGTGAATTACAAATCTAACTGTGAAGCTGATTTACAGTGGCAGAGGATAACATTAGTAGAAGGGGGAATGAGGAAGTTAAAAGAGGGACAAGTTACGTCAATGATAACGGTTGCTTAACTATTAATTAACACGTTTCTTCATCAAATAACTAGCAGACTTAGAATTAAGAAAACAATTTTACACACTTACAGGTCACACTCATATATTGAATATACAGTTCTTTTCCTCTTTTTTATTATTTTATAGAGCATTGTCGGCTGACATACGATTTTTTTTCTCTTAACTTTAACATAATACAAAATAATATCTTTTGAGCAACAAACCAATGCCTAATTTAAAAATAGCGAAACACCTTACATAAAGATCTATTCGGCTAGTAAAAAACCACATGAGGAATTGCACTATATATATTAAAGGCCCTAATATATAAGGTAAATTGTTCTTTCTTCTTTTATTGTATAATAGTTTAAATTTAAAACTTATTCTGTATCTGTACATCAGTCAAATTGTTCTAAATTTTACTCCTCTATTTAAATTTAATTATTACACTAACAATTCAATTAACTATATCAGCGATATTGTAATATAAAATACAATTTTATAAATAATTCTATATATTATTTTGTAGATTTATTTTGTATTAGTGTCTAAAACTACTTTAAATAATACCTAGTTATCGGCATAAATGTATATTAATATATTCGTGTGTACGATGTTGCGATCGCAGGACGTCCAAATTACGTCTCCCCGTAGTAATAATGTTGATTAAAAAAAGAAAAAAGAAAACGCCCTCGCGGAATCTCCTCGGCAAGATTTACGATACCGCGCTATTGGGTAGATCAACAACTCAGGATCCGCCGAAGTCACCGGCCTAGAACGCCGCGGCGACGCCCTCTTCCGGTCACGATCCGGACGAAAGAACTGGACTCCTTCAGAACCAGAGATCAGATCTCCGGCCCTGAAAGAATACATTAGTCGCTTTTTTCGTCGTGATCTCGCAATAGTCAGTTGTTGTCTAGGTAGAGTATAACAGCATCATTGAGGTTTATGTTACGATTTTACAAACAAGAGCTTATAAGTTACAATTTTCATCACTACATTTTTTCAGAATCATTATTTATAACAGCTACAATTGTCACTTTACAGGCATAAGGGGTTTTTGATGTTTTCTGGGGCCATCCGTGGAATAAACCCATCCCCCTTAACTAAACCTCGACCCGTTGGTTTGGGTCGCTGTTTACTAGTTATTAACCTGTGCTATGTAACGATCGATTCTTGCCGAGCCGAATCCGCGATCCCCGAACGAGTCGTTTCAACCCGATCATCCAACTCTACCCACCAGTTCCGCAGACCAAGAACCGCAGGAAAATCAAGCGAAATCGATAGTAGAGGGTCAATCCGAAGACGACTCCCCCCCATCGGTTCTCCTGAACACAGCGTGAGTCCAGCGACACCGGAGGCCGAGACCTCACAGCGCCACGGGCACAAAAGTCTATGTCCATCATCGTTTATCAAGTTTGGTTAGGTTGGTTAATCAAGAGAAGAAAACTGAGTTAACCTTCCACCCCACCTTGAATAAACGGAAACCCTTGTGTTCGGGTTTACATTTATTGATTGATGATCTCTTTCGCTGGGGGCCTTCCCGCTTCTTCTGGCTGAGTACTCGCAAACTTCGAAGAATCGCGTCCGTCGCCGGCACCGATTCCCATTTTAGTCGTCGACGAACACCTCTCTTCGAACTTCCCCGAGTACGAGCTCCGGATTCGGGTACGCCCGATGTAATGCCCCCAACACCGCCCGTCTACCAGTCGCGATCCTGCCGCGGGTGCGGCCAACGATCGCGTCTAAAACTGCGTCGATGCCGCTTCCGTTCGCCGCCCCCGCGACAATGTCGCCACCGATGCGGGTGTCGTGTTGGACCAGTACACCGCACGTACCCGAACCGCGTTCTCGGACGTCCTGCGTGATCGTCTACGCAATTATAACGCGCCCCAACTTGTAACTGCTCATGGAGGAATCTAGAAGTTGTCTTTTTGTACTGACGAGAAGCAAACTGTATCGCTCAATACCGGAAATAAGGCAACAAACGTGTTTTAAACCGGTCGGTGTGTTCAAAAACTGTGCATTTTGGGTGTAGACGATTCGGTATTTTGCAATTATTTTTTTTTTTTTTTTAGAATGTGTCGTGTGTATGTACAGTAACTCCCCCACCACAGAAGAAAGGGAATAATTATTATTTTCTCATTAAAGTTACTACTAAGACCTACTTTAAAAGAGCGCTTTATTATTTGTTTTTAAACCTTTTTTAAAAAATTCTTCAGTATTGGTCTGCGTTAACCGAGGAATATTATACAATTAAAACTAGAAAACAATATCATTTACGTCTAGGTTGCTATCATCAAACATTGCTTAATGTAGATTGTCACACTCAATAATTTTTAATAAAAAATAAAAAAAGATTAATGAAAAAAACGAAGTTACGAATCAATTACTCGATTGATTAGATAGACACATGAGGCCCAGACAGACAGAATTACTTCTACTAAATATAAATCACCATGAATTCGTAAGTTATCTGCTAAAATCTATTAGTTATCTATATATCCGAATCGCGAATCCCCCCTCCCTGACAACCCCTAATTCAAAGTCTGATATAAAAAAAATTCGGTGTTTCACTGTGTTTATAAATAGATCACAACCACTCGAAATTAATCTTAATTTAAGATCATAGTCTTTTCAGTAAATTGCAACTAAAATTATGTCAATAAATAAATTTACAACTCGTATAAAATATCGTAGAAAAAAATTATAAAAAAAAATGTACATCAGCAATCGACATATACAAAAACAAAAGAGACAGAGTCTTGATTCGAGTCAGTAAATGGCCATCGAATCGCTCGTTACAGGAACCTGTGGCCGCTTAGATTTGTACTTCCCAGACGCAAAATAAGCTCCTGTTGATATGACTGTTGTTCAAGTTCTGATGTTCGGGTAAGTATTAAAGTTCCGGCGACGAACAGTTCCGTCACGAGCGAGCGTTGGACCGACTGTTCGCGAAAACAAAATCGTTTGTAATTAAAACTAAAGTGTGATAAAAATAGATTTAAAAAAGAAGGTTCTATATTAAGCATACTACAGTACAGCCAGATCTTATGGTAATCCTACTATCTATCTTTGTGGTTGTGTACTATTAAGTCGATAGTTTACTTATATAAAATTAATATTTATTAAATAGTGACCTTAACTTACAACAATTATTTAAAATTCCTTATCATTCTTAAATTGGATTAGATTGTCTGCTGGTCAATTTAAATTTAATAACTTAGATAAAATACATTTATATAGTATAATATATATATACAATACGCCACCTACAATTTGATATTGATTCTTATAAACATGAAACATGAGGACTAGAGCACTTTCAACTTACAATAAGTAATCAGTTTCGTCATACTACTCGTAGGAATACATCATAAATATATACGAAATATGTTTCATTTATCATTACCAACTATTGTAAATGCATTTAACTTAAGTTTAAGAAGTTACACCTACTAACTAAGTATGAATCACATTCTTCATTGTTTTTTCTTTTTATAGCATTAAGGATTTATTATAAGACGCAACCACGCAGACACTCTAACTTTGAAATAGAGATATGAGGTAAAAATTGAATTTACACTATTTTTAATTATATATTATACTTTAATAACAACTTGAGCAGTGCTTAAAATTAGTCAACACTTCTGTCTGTCTGTAGTATTCTGGTTCGAGAGACCGCTAATTACAGAATCATTAAATATTATGCAGGAAGAAGGTAAAGAAAAACCGACTTGAGACCGCCGAACAAAATCAGAAAGCGTCCTCTAGCAACGAAACTGATCCGAGAAACCCGGACATGACCAGCCGTTGAAGCTGTAACTAAGCGAAGGTTGTCGGTTCTGCCGTTAGAGGGCGAGTTCTCGTTTTGAACCTCGAACAGTTTGAACTACTTAAGAAGAGAAAGGAAACAAAACGAACTCATAATTATTAAATATAATAGCTGCTTAAACATCAGACGGTGTGTATGTGTGTGTGGGATGCCCCGGCGATTCTCATATGTCTGTCTAATCAGAATAATTGATTTTGGCGGGAGTGACCAGTCCGGCTGCTCTCTTCATGTTAATCAAGCCAACACGTTTCCAACTGTTACAACACATACCCATATTATTACTTAAGTTGTTGTAGTGCTTGAGTGCGACTGCCGCCTCGCCCTCGTCGCCGCCCACCGCATCGGTGGACGGCAACCTGTCCGCGTAGATGGTGGCCTTTACGGCCGCGTTAAAATATAGACGAACGTTGTTGTTTTGGGGCTTGGAGGCGGTGGTCGCGCTCGGCGCGCTGTTGTTGCCGTTATCGAAAGGTTGTCAAGAACTGGGCCACTCTTTAAAATCATTGAAATGTTTAGCACCTGCGTTAGGAGGCTGCGAGGAGTATCCGCTCACTTGGCTGCTGCCGTCGCTGCCGTAGGAACGGGGCGGCGCGCCGTAGCCGCCGGCATCGGCCGCGGAGGCGTACGATCCGTAGCCGTAGTTGTAGTCGGAGCCCGGCTTCGAGCTCCCGCCCGACGAGGACATGTTCGGCGGCGCACTGGGGGTGGCCGGGCCACCCGGACCAGATTGACCGCGCGAATACATATCCCCTGTAATGTAACCTGTCAGCAGAAGAAAAACAGAACGGTTTTGGTCGGTTCACTGGGAAACTTTATGGCGTGGCGCTTCCGCCTCGGTGGCGGCTACTCTCAAACCACCTACAGACGACGATGGATCGAATTAGACGACTGAAGTCGATTTTTTGCGTCGCGAAAAAACACAAAACAAACATCAACCCGCGAGTACGCTCATACGATCAAAATAATTCGAGATTCAAGTGGCCATGAGAAATTTCTCAAAAACTTAATTAGGTTAGCTGATCAAGTTTATTTGCGGCACATCTGTCAACAATAATTATCATCTTCCAGTTTCGTTAATTAATTATTCATCACAAACTTGAGGCACAATGTCGTGCAAATGCAGAGAATTTATAGACCTTTCAAATAATACATAAGGAAACATTTCCAACTACAAATGACTTCGATCACTTCTAGTTTCAAGTTTCGGTAAACAATCAGTAACAATTAGTAATAAACACGATTTGAAAGAAAAAGTTTTATAAAAATTTTCATCCAGCTGACAGTTACCGCTCGTCACGGCTTCCTAGATTAATAAGAGTCGAAGCCTCTAATACGGCTGGTCGAGTTCATCAGTTGCAGGCATTTTTTCTGTTCCTGAGAGGGCGCCACTATACATTTGTGTATTTGGCTGCTTAATCGCGTACAAATCTCATTTTAAAAAGAATCGTAATTCGTATGTTACATACACTACTTCAAAAAGTAGATTACTGATAGAAAAAAAAACATTAATACGATTTTTCATTCATTTAATTTAAAAAATATTCGTTTTTTGGTAGAGGGCGCTACTATACTTTTGGCTTTTGAAGGAACAGACAGTTCAAGGAACTCGACCAGCCGTATTAGAGGCTTCGACTCTTATTAATCTAGGAAGCCGTGCCGCTCGTTTACTCGTTTCGTTTCCACGTCACTAGAGGGCCAATGCCAACATAAAACAAAAGTCCCTAACACTTGTTCTGTTGATCGTATTACACAAATTAAGTAATGAAAAATAAAAACTGGAAAGACGAGACTGCAACAAGTGCAACTGATCGAGTATGTAACAGTTATTGACAGACGCGACCTACTTTTATTCTGACAACTAAATTACACGTGCGTTGCATCCACTTTCCTCTTCATAGCTGACTGGAGTCTCAAATTGTTTCTTATTGATGGAACAAATTATTTGATTTGATGATCATTGTTAACAGCATACTGTTATGAACTTTTACTTGTCTTCGTGTTTTTGCCCTAACGGGGCGTGGAATTTTCTTAATTTAAAACCAACGATGGATATTTACAATCCCTGATGTGATTATCAAACCAGTGCCAAAAACGACTTCTACCACAGTTGCAAACACTCGACACGATAAAACATACTACTTGACGCCCATTTTGATTACGACAAAGCTAATCCGAAAACTGTCGCCGTCTAACTTTGCAACTGCAAATTCCTCACGTCTAATTCGATCGATTATCCTCGGATCTGTCATCGATACTGATCGCTTACCTGACGGACCAGTCGAACCGCTGTTCTGCGCCATGTTCCAACTGTTCCAGCTGGTTCCGCTGCCGGCGCTCGGACCTATCCACACAGAGAGATCATGTCAACACTTTTCTTATCGGCATCCCATCAACTTACCGTAAGATCCGTATCCTTGTTGTTGAGGCGGTCCTCCGTAGTTGTTACCCCATTGAGGCGGAGGCCCTTGGGGTGCCGGTGGGGCCCCCCATCCCTGGTACGACCCCGGTCCGGACGGCGTTCCGTATCCGGCGTAGCTCTGCTGTTGGGGGGACGTGCCCCAACCTTGGTAGCTCTGCATCATGTTGGGACCCATCGGAGCGCCGAGGTTCATCGGCGGTCCGCCCATCTGACCGTTGGGACCCTGCATCATGCCCATGGGCGCCTGGGGCGGACCCCAAGCAGACGACGGATCCGCGCCACCCATCTTGTTACCGCCGGAGCCGTCGCGCGGCTCTGCCTTCTTGATCTCCACCTGCGCACCGTCGTAACACCCAGTCAAATTTACAACATAGAATTCCACGGATTCGACGACTCACCTGTTTGCCGTTGAGGTTCACGAAATGCTCGGCGACGCACCTGTCGACCGCCTCCTCGTCTTCGAACGACAGGAAACCGAAACCTGCAACAAGATCTTTGGTTACACGACGCGAAACGGTCCCCGGGGAAATTATTAATCTCAGGAAGGGACTCGGGTTATTAGTTTCAAACTCGTTCTCGAGGGTGTTAAATATTAATTTTATATTCGCCGACAGGGAATTCATTGGTTTGATCCGCACAAATCTTATAGTATTTCGTCCTACGATCGACGTAGCCAAGCCAAACTGTTCTCCAACATCACACAGATTTTACTTGTATGATCAACAAAGAAGAAAAACACTTTAGCACTCTAACAATTTGTCTAGTTCATTGTTTCGTCGTTGGCGCTGCATGCAATCCGTTCTTTTGACAGATGCGGTAAAAACACTACCGACTTTGACAAATTCTGATATCTATGAGGCTACAACGATGAAACAAAAAACTAGTTCAATTGCAGGATCTTGGTCTAGTATCGTACTCAGCTCTTGTTTTTTTATTGTGCGCCAACCAATCTCTGCACATTTTAGGGATTTTTTAAAGCCTAGTCAGAACACATTTTTTGACGTAATATCATTTCAGAAAAAAAATTAAATGGTCTGTTCCTATTTTTAGTAGTGTGACAACCAACTTAAAAACAAACGAAAACAACATCGAAGAACTTTCGTGGTTTTTTTTTAATTCCAACTGTGACAAACACCTTTTTTCTTTAATAAAACAATTTTCTTCTCTACTAGTTAAAAGATACGGTTGACTGAATTCCCTTCTAATACATACTTTCTTCATAACGTGTTGCTGAATTTCCCGGGATGTCTATTGCAAAACTAGTAAAACTGACAACAATGCACTAGACATTGGCGCTATTTATAACCTCAAACTTAAAAAAACATAACCTAATTCAACCGACGGCTCCCATTACGCTAAAACGACGTGAATGCTGTTTACACCACTCGATTTTTCAAAATTGGACCTATGGAGTAGACGGGTAATAATAACCACAAGTATGCGTATCAAATAAAACTGTCACATAAAAAAAAAACACTTTACCAGCGTCAGTCAAATGGTAAAATGCTCTTTGAAAATGTGATTCGACACTTGACAAACGCTGGAGCGGCAGACAAAACGAAAATATTTTGTCCATTTTTGTTACAAGTAAAGACTACATTTGTGGACAAACCTCTCGATTTTTTCTTCTCCTGGTCGTACATGATAACAACTTCCATAACCTTCCCGAACCGGGTGAAGAACGTCCTCAGATCGGTCTCCGTCACATTGGAGGGTAAACCTCCTAAAAATACTTTAGGATAGCCTCCGCCCTTCTTGGGCTTTTGTAATGTTCTTGGATTACATGGTTTCGGATCGATAGTTCTAGACACGTCGAGAAACAAAAAGATTATTCGAACACCGTCTAATCGTCAAACCGTACCTTCCGTCTAGTGTATGTGGGCCATTTTGCAGTACAGAATTTACATTGGCTGGATCTGAAAATGTAACGAAACCAAATCCTCTAGAACGGCCAGATTCTGCATTTTTCATAACAACGCAATCGATCACTTCGCCATATCTAGAGAAAAATCGTTGAAGATTGTCCTGGGTTGTCTCCCAAGACAAGCCCCCTACAAAGAGTTTGCTGCAACACGAAGAAACGACATGTTAGAAATTGCGAGTCGCAACCGACCCGGCATGGACGAAGACGAGACCGCGAGCAATTAACCAACGACCGGTGCAGAAGTGAAAATATTCACTATTAATAGCTCTGCGGGGCATTCTTTTTTCTCGCTATTTTAAAATCACAAGTGCAACAAAACACCGATCCATCACGGCACTTTAAAACCTCTCTCGATTTTCGCACGGACAAAAAAAGAAAAATAAACGACACTCTGGATGTTTACGAGCAATTTCATTTCTAATTAAGATTACAACTCCTCGTTATTACTCGACTTTACTGCCGTCGCTGCTCGATCTAAGTGAATGAGCGAATGCCGAAAGAAAGTCATTTAATTACACCTATTTGTGCGACTCGATGATTAACGCAGCCGTCGGGAAATTCCCCAACAAAATTTTGATGAATTTTAGCAACAAATTCTTGTTCAAAGGTCTAGTGCGAAAGTCAAACTATTTTACTGAATGCAACTCCACACTGCTTGCAAGAACTCCGACATTATCCTGATCGAGTGTTCGAACTCGTAAATTTCATTCCTCGAATTCTGCCAACCTTCATAAATAATTGGCAACCTTTACAGCTATTTTGAGTGACCTACCCATTACACATTTACAAAGCTGGTCGGCATGATTTACCTTTCTTTTTCTGTTGGAACGTTATGGCATGTTTATCGATTTTACCGTTTTATGGTCTGCATCGGCGGTAAAATATCATAAGGCGCTTTCATTGAATTCGATTTGTGTTTTTTTTTTTTTTTAACTTACAAAAAGCCCCCTCAGATCCGCCGGACTTTCAATCTTCCATTGTTATTTACGAGTTCGTGCAGACCTATGAAAAACTGTTTGGCCACGACGGTTTTTGCATTTTTATTTTTAGGGTGTAAACCAGTTCAATTTGAGACGCAAAGGGGTGCGATTGCAGTTCGTGAGTCGACTTCGACTGAACACTCGTAAAAATGAATAATGGGTCTCACATATGAATAAATAATTATTTAATCGAATGCTGTGATAGTAATTGTGAAAGTCACTCCACACAAATAACCGGCACACACTGGGGCTATTCAGGATTTCTAAAGCAAGTCGAGTTGCAAAAGAATGAAAATGAAATTGTTGCTCAAGAGATAAGTCTGCAACAGCAAAATCTTTCGCCACACCAAACCATCCAACTACCCTGTTAAATAAACTAAAAATTATTTCACGTTTTTTACTGATAAAGAACAGTAAGAGTTAATTTATTGTTTACGTTGATTTTTTTCAAAATTATATACAGGATCCCAAAAAAAAGGCGAGTACATTGCTCCCTTATTTATCGGAGGATTTTAATTATCTATCCACCAAATTAAATGGTTGTGAATAAGCTACAAAATGACCTAATAAAATCACGCATAGCCCCAAAGACTTCAAGGCTAAACTGTCAGATTTTTTTTTTTAAACATACATACTTTTTTTTTGTGTATCATATACAATTGTCCTGTAATTGATGTTTTTTCTTTATGTTAGTTGTATCCTTTAAGGATTTTCTATTTTCAGTTAGAACTAACAGCATCAAGGGAGAGAATCGCATGATTTTTTCTGGGGTACAATTTGTGGCCAATAGTTGAAGCCCTAATGAAAAATAACATTCACTCCCGAGGTGTGTAAGATTATTTTCATGACACAACGAAGATTAAAAACAAAAAAGTAGCTTCTTACAAACCAATTTGTTGACATTTTGATTCACATTTACAAATTTTTAAATTATTAGCAGTTGCAGAAATTTGAAAAATTCCTTGACAACCGTTAAAATTTATCTGGACAAGTTTGTTTATGGAAAATATGGATGTCGATGACTTTTCTGCAGAAGAACCTGAACAAATCACAATGCGGTTTCAATTTTGATATTATAGGTAACTTTAATAAATGCGTAAAATTTCTTAACATTTCCTATTTTTTTCTGATTCATAATGAAAACTCCTTTGAGAATGTTTTAAAAAATTATTATTATTAGCCCCTGATCGTGGTGCTATCTCACTAACGCAGTGGCTTAAAAAACGTGAGTTTCTCAAAAATGGTAAATGAAATATTTTCATATAGTCAAACATTTGCTCTTTGAAGTACGATTACATCAAAATGTCTTTAAAAAAAACACGAGCCAATGATACAACACCCAGAGATTTAAAAAAATAATGTAATCCACTTTGCTGTCAAACAGTGGAAATATTGTGGAGTGAACTATTATTCCAATTAAAGTAGTCTCACAGAAAAAAGTCAAGGTTAGAAGTTGCTGACTCAGTAGTTAAATTCGTGAAAAGTTGTTTGCAGCGCCATTATTATAGAGAGGTGGCAAATTAAACATTTTTGTTCAATAAGTAACAAGTTTAAAAGTGATAATTTATACAAGGGGCCAATCGAAACAGAGATATCCCAACGACATTGTTTTTTTTTTGCTCGAGAATGTGCTGAAATACCTCAGGCAAAAGTCGATAAATTAGAAATTGTTTTCTAATTTATCAATAATTTTCCCTGTTTAATCTTAAAAAAATACATCATTATCTTTAAAATAAATAATCAGATACAGTGCTACCTCGAGACTATGCAAACGAAACAAGATAAGATAAAGTTTTAAATTTGAAATTAAATGAAACGCAATAAAAGATTTTCAACAAGTTATAACAACTAGCAACGGCATTTCCCGCTCACAAAAAGAGTACAAAAAATAATAACTACACCAATTAAAACTGGTGACCTTTCAGCTCTTGGTACCATAGAGATTGATTTTCAAATCAAACACTCTGTGTGCACATTTTTTTATTCCTGTTTAAGAATACGTCATCATGTCTATGCATATTTACTGCACAAAATGGTAACTTTCCAAGGACCAAAAAGAGTGGGAGTGGTTCGAAAATGGCTTTTTATTCGTTTTGTGGAAATTTAAATCAAAAGTATTTACCTTTACTGATTTGGAAGCACATGACTTTTTTTTCACAAAAACCGTCATTGTTGAGCAAATTTCCCAAAATGCAAACATTTATTTGAGAGTTGAACAGTTCAGATTCAACGAGATAAGCACAACTGACTCGTGGCAAATTTCAACTGTGGCCGCAAATAACGAAAGATTGTGAAAGATAAGTACGAGAAAGTAAAGTACTGATAAGACAGCTCAGCAAAATTTGACAAGAGTTTAAAATGGGGTCACTCCTCCTTTTTCAAAGCACTCTTGTTTCACTTAAAATGTCGTCCAACCACCGTGTATATACTATAATTTGCGGGTTATTTATTTGCGGTTGCGGGAAAGCTCAGTGTTTGGAACGAAATGCATCGAGATAAGAGCATGTTTACAGAAATTCGGGTCAAAATTAGGAAAATGTGTGCCAGTCCACCATCAGCCGAAGAACCGAAACTCGCAAAAAAAGAAAAACTGCGTATCATCTAGTAGGTGTCTGTCAAAATTTAAGGTTATTAACAATTCCGTAACGGTCTATTCTGATTGAAAACCGCCACCGCCTGGCTCCGCTCCCGGCCGCGCCGCCCTCGAGGGCCTCGCCGCCAACAAAAACGCCGCCCCGATATGGGCCGCGACCCACATAGCGCGCGGAGCGCCGAGTCCCGTTGCTTGACCGCGGGGTCGGTGAACGGCCGGGGGCGGCGCGTTCGGCCCCTGTTTACCGTCGACACGCCGTACCCTTTCTCGTCCTCGTCCACCATCTCGGGCATCCTCAACATTCTCATGGGGGCGGTTGCGGCGGCACACTCTCACACAATAAACACCCAACACCGAAAGCACCACAATGGCAGCTGCACGACTTCCGTCAGTGTGGCCGAGTAAACGTGATTTAGGCGCCACCGCGGCACGCCGCCGCTCTACAGATAAGGTAATTGCAAACATACGTACCCGTACTCGTATTCTTCCATTACAAATTATGACTTCTTACACTAAACTTAAAATTAATTTAAATCTAACGTTAAGAACTATCCTAATTAACAACTACGATAGGAATACACAGACATGACATACCGTCAGGGTAGGGGAGATAGAAACCATTTTAGGGAAGGGATGAAATAAACGAGTGCGTCAGAGTGCCCGGCCAATCACGAGCCGCCGTTGGAAAATCAACGCCGTCATGGCGGATGCTAGCAAACGCGCCAAAATTCAAATCAGATCACCCAGCAAAACTTCCCTATTTACCCCAACACTTATCTTATTTACACTGATTTATCAGCTCCCCACGTTCAAAATAACGACTAATCTGCTTCCGATTCGCTTGAATGCGCACTTCTCCTTATTAGGCGAACTTCACTCATGATTCCCGATACATTGCGATTTACAAAAATATTTAATGAACAAACAACAGCGATTTGTCCTAGAACCTGCTCACTGTTAGTACTTGTTTACTTCGAACATCTACTGTTATAAACACAATTAAACGACAAAAAAATGTAATAAAGATTGTTAAAATACACACATAATTTGTTTATAAATACAAATAAAAACATTTCAGCTTCAACGTTATGAATAAGTGTAACGGCTTCATCACAAATTTATATAAACATTGTCTATCCAAAGGTATTATTGGTCGGTCTAAATTAATGGCGTTGGAGAAAAAGATCTGTCATTGTGTGGGGTGATGGCAGGCTGAGTACTTAAAATTGACAAACAAAAATGAGAAATTGGTGTGGAAGGTGTACACCTTTATTAATTCTTAAATTATATTCTTAAGTCTATAAAAATATCTTAAGTTTTAAACGCTAATTTACATAATTACAGTTACCACCAACAGTAAAAAAACCATGAAGGAAATTGGTAAAATCACAAAAATATACAATCAGATGAATGATGCACATGTATAAGATAAAAACGATACAATTGGTATAAATAACAGTAAACAATCACAATATTTTGAAAGGGGCCGAAGAGGATAAACACGAACGGTTGGGACATTTCCAGTGAAAAAGTCGACTCTGGGGTCCAGTTACGTAACTCGTCCAATCGCTACTCAACAACCGTTAACAAATAGTCCGCAGACAGGACAATTCAATTGTACTTAAATAAGATTCTCAAAAAAAAAAAAATAGTTCAAACACAGCCTCTAGACCCAGGTTATCTCTTGAACCTGTTCTTGAAGGAAGATATGCTCTTCAACATGAGCGGCGCCTTCTTCGGCTTGACCGCGTGACTGGTCGACCTCTCGGCCGCCCGACTGCCGGGATTGGGGACGGCTACTTTGCCGGCGTCGCCGGCGGTCGCCAAAGAGGACAACTTCGCCGACGGCATCTTGTCGAACGCCGTCCCGTTCTTGGCTTGCTTCCTCGCTACAAAAAAGTCTCAGTACGTGCGCAACGAAAGAGAGAGTGCGTCTAGTTACCGATGTTTCTGGGCGGCTTCGCCACTGCGTCCACGTAGGCCAACTTCGTCATCCTGACCGGTATCGACTTGTCTTGGGACTGTTTGATGTTGGCGGTGAGAGCTTTCAGTTTGGCTTCTCGTTCGTCCAAACATCTCAAGTACATCTCGCGCCAAGTCTCCAATTCTTCTCTCTTCTTGTTTCTGAATTCTTTCTGGCAGTGGACTTTCCACAGTTCGTCCGTGTCCTCGATCAAATAGGGGTTGTGGTGCTCCATCATGTACAACTGGTTCGGATTGGACTTCTCCAGGATGGGTTTGAGGACGCTGTAAGGGACTCCACCTGTGTACTCCAGCGCGTCGATGTTGTCCTGCAGGACTCGACTGCATAATTCGAACAGAGTCGGGACTTTGCTGGTCCCCATCTTGTTACCAGAGTAGACTTTGGTCCTGTAACAAAATAATGTATACTCAAAAATTCTCTTTTTGTGCAACCGTAAAATCCAATTTCGCAGCCGTTGCTTTTAACGACGGCCGATAAAGTAAACGTCATTTTAAAATTTAATGCAAATCAGAGTTTCGATCATAAGACTGGCGTTTAGATTTTTCGGATATGAAATTAGAAACCCCAGAATTTATAATACAATACGTACTTTTTAACTCTGAAGTACCCACACGAAGCTGAAACATCACTTTCACTACAATTCTCGTGCGACATGTTTACAATTATTTACAAAATGAATTGTTTTGTTTATGTCATTTCATAGCGACATGTAAGCCGACTTTGTACGTATTTATTGACAGTGAAGTAAATTTTGCCTGTTCGTTTTAAAATTTTCGGTTGCACAAAACATGTTGTGTACACCTTGGCCGCGAAATCCTTTAACATCCTCGAGATTGTCCGCCTCGGCCGCGAGCGGCCTCGGCGACAATTTTTCTCTCGGTACGTTAAAGAATGATTTCGCGGCCTTGACATACAAATAACTATTTCGGAAACAATTCGCCGTACCTTTGATTTTTCGATGTCATGATATTACTCAAAGCTTCGTACTCCGATAACGACTTTTTCGGTTGAGAATCGCTGTTCAGGAGATTGCCTAATGGACGATAGTTTGGAGTGATCGCGGGGAGTAAACTCGACAGATTGAGATCGGTCGGGGGCTCCAGACTTACTTCTTTCAGTAGTTTAGGTACCTAAACGTTATCAATTAATTACTGCCAACAGATCAACAACCAACACATACCGAATCCTCCAGTTTGGCCGGCTTCTCTTTCTTCTCTACGCTCGGTTTCTTCTTGGCGCTGTTCTTGCTAGAAGACGGTTCGCACATTCCCAAAGCTTCGGCGAAACTGGCCCCCGACCCCGAATCTATCCCGTTGTTGGGCAACACCTCGGTTGAGAGCTTGGTTTTTGAACTTTTCGGTTTCTTGTCTTCGCTCTTTTCCCGCACCTTTCTCTCCTCTTTGTTCCTTTTATCTTTCTCTTTGGTTTTTCTCTCGTGTTCGTGCTTTTTACTATCGTCTTTTTTGCTCGACCGGTGCTTGTCTTTGCTTTCTCTGCTTTTCTCTTTTGTTTTATTCGATTTCAGCGCTTCCTCCGCATCTGACGACGAGTCCCTCATTTTTTTCGCTTTGTGCTCAGTCTTGTGCTTGTCCGACTTGTGTTTCTTCTCTTTAGGTCTGGATTCCTCTTCGCTGTCGCTGTCTAGTTTTCGGCTTGATTTGGCTCGGTCGTCGGATTCGGATTTCTTCGGTCGCTTCTTCGGCACCTCGTCCTCGCTTGTGGAGTCGTCGGTCCTTCGTTTGTGGCCCTTCTCATGGCCATTGTGTTTGTCTCTTTTACCGCTTCTGGACGAATCGCTTCTGTGACTGCTTTCAGACTTCGACGACGACCTGTGTTTACCCCTTTCTTTATCGTCACTTCGCCTATCACTTTTTCTATGACTAGATGACGTATTAACTTTCATTCTTTCGTCACGGCTGTCTTTGTCGTCGCTATCGTTCGATGGATCGTCGCCACTTTGGTATCCATCCTCCTCATCTTCATCCTCATCATCCTCTTCATTCTCTTGCTCCTGCTCCTGCTCTCCCACAACCATATCTTTCCACTTGGAGACAAGATCTTTCGCAGAATGTCCCACCTCTCCTCCTAACTTTCTTAAATTGTTTACTGTGCGACCTACACCAGTTTCCTCCAAATGAAACACCTTTACAGGAAGGTGATACAATTTATTCAAATAATACAGCAACTACAACACACAAAAAAAGATAAGATACTAGACTTTGGAACAAAATATGATCACACATACCTTGCTGTCATTTCTGTGTTCCGTATACTTATCCAAGCTCTGCTGGTAGTGTCTTACGGCCTTCAATAAACTCTCTTGGGACTCCACCATCTCAGCTCGGTTTAATATGCAGGACACAGAATTTTCTTGTTTATAGTTACTGCAAACAGATGGTCGCTAGTTAGACTAACAGTATTCCTGATCGGCATTTATTACATAAAACGCGAAAAAACGACGACTTTTAAAAATAAAACACCGCCCGAATCACACGCAATTTACACCCATAATGGCTTATTTTTAATAATTTGTGGGTATGCTTCTACAACAACACTAATTTTAGTCAGCTGTCACGGTAATGTCAGTATTTTAGGGACACGTCAAATCGAGGTTACCGCAGGACGTGATCACGTCTTGCGATAACATTTTAATTTATCGCGTTCGATTAATTTGTACATTTTTTCGAATCCAAATTGATATTAACTGCCACGGCTTCATTATATCCATACCCACGCGAGGAGGCGTAAATTTTGAAGAATCTTTACCTCCCTGATAGAGGTTATGTTATCGGTGTCAAAATGACAGTACACAATATTTACATTTTCGACAAAAACGGACTTTTGTTGTATTATAACGAATGGAATCGCCTCAAACAATCTGGAATGACTAGGGAAGAGGTAACTTCGTAACATTACCCTGACAGATTAATTCAAAGTGATTTTGTACCTGCAGGAAGGCAAACTGATGTATGGGATGTTGTTTTCCATCAAGTCTTTTGTTAGTAAAATCTCACCTGTGGATACCAAGGAAGGTTTTCTCTACTACAAGACGTCCAAATATACTTTACATTTTTTGGAGACCCCTTCAGGCTTGAAATTCGTATTGAATACAGATGTTAATGCACAAGGTGTACGTGAGTTGTTGCAGCAGATTTATAGTCAAGTTTTTGTCGAATATGTTGTTAAAAATCCGTTAATTAAGATTTCCGAACCGATACAATCAGAACTTTTTAAGACGAAATTAGATACATTTATAAAACAATCCCCTGTATATTTATCAAAAACAATATAAAACCTGATTTGTGTTAATTTTATGATAATAAAACAAGTGCATCTTGTTTAAATTTGGAATTGGGAGTGTAAGAAATAAAAAGAAAATTTTAACGTACCTGAGAAAACAGTTTTCCAACTCTGTGAACCTGCAATCCCTTAATAGTCTTTTAAGGGCTTTGAAAATTCGTCTAACTTCCATCTTAGCACCACCACCTTGTAAATTACACAACTAAAGTATTCAGGCGAAAAAACAAAGGCTGCTACTCAAGTCTGAACAAAGGCTTTTTGTACTTTGCAGTGTGGAAGGAATGGTGGTGAATTTTCAAAATAGTAACATGGTAAAAACAAGATAGATTTGTTTTGGTACTTACTTTAGACGTCGCAATAAAGTACCTACGTGAGATTATTCACTTCTGGAAATTTAATTATAATTAGACACTACAAACTGATCGAAATTATTTAAGGCTAAAAATACAGTGTTTATTAAAAAAATCGAACAACTTATATCAAAAATTGTAATTTTTAATGACGCGAATAAAAATTAAGATATTTTTCATTCAAAGCAATCTTCACATGCCTGCCGATACAATTTTTTTCAAAAAAGATAACGACATGATAAGAACTAAAAAACGACAAAGCTGAAAATATAAGTAAGAAGAAAAACATCGAGAGCGGAAGGTCAGGAAAGGAAACCCATTGGAATAGCAGAAACTGTCTCCAGTGAGAAGCGCAGAATGAGTAGAACAGAAATATTTTTCGTCTTTGATAAACGTAATCTTTTATAAAATGTTGAAGAGGATGTACAGTCGGTGGACAAATAAAACTGGGACACTTAAAATTTAATCTATAATATGTAAATCAGACCGTTGAATTATCAATATAAATATTTGTCAGTGTCTATACAGGCTGATTCACGTAGCCCGTTCATAGAAACTTTCTGATTTCCCCAAATCATATTAATATGAAAATTGGTACTTGACTATAATGGACTACTCCATGTTCAAATGAAATATTTTCAAAATGGTGACACTTCCGGAAATACCGGAAATCGACGCCATCTTAATTTTTTTAATTGGAAAGGCCTCATTTTGACTTCACATTTCGATTCTACGTTAAATTTTGAGTTTAGAACGTCTTTTCGTCAACACTTATCTGTCATCGTTTTTGACCTATGTCATCTCTTTCGCAAAAAAGCGAGATTGCAGGGCTTCATTAACAAATTTATAACTCTTGAACCATCGGAAATAAATAATTGTTTTTTTTTTAGTTGAATTCCTAAAGACCTGGCCAATCTTTTCCGCCATTAGTGAAAAATTTTTTTTTGTTCGACACTGTCAGAATTTGAGAATTTTCTCCTGTGTGAACGGATTTTGATAAATTTGACGACTTGTCAAAACGAAACGTCAAGCTAATTTTAAAGATTTTTAGCGATTTGGAGCCTTTAACGGGCTCGTCGAACAAAAAAACGTTGTATTCAACTCGTTCTTGTGTAATTTTGGCTTTTTTGGCACTCGTGGAGTTTTAAATTGGTCCACTCATGCCAAAAAAAAAGCCAAAATTACACACGAATCGTTGCATAAATAACTGTATCATACGCCTACTGAAATTTTTCAAAATTGCTAATCAAAAAATGTTAAAAACTTCATTTTTTTAAATGGCAACCACCATTTGTGACACTAGATATAAATGTAAAATTTAATTCTAAGCCTACTTTTATTAACATTGTGTATGCCTATTCCCAGCCGTTTTGGCGTAATTTCGATTTTTTGTGTAAAATATTCTTTTTTTTATCAAACAAAATTGTTTTATTTGAATTGTTATTCAACAATCACATGCAATAAACAGTAGATAACAACGAAATAATAAAAAATAAGCAAATTAACAAAAAAATATTTTCAATGAAGTCATTTATGTACATTAAAATATTTTTTTGTTAATTTGCTTGTTTTTTATTGTTTTCTTGTTATCTAATATTTATTGCATTGCTATTTTTGAATAAAAATTCAAATAAAACAATTGCTTATAAAAAAGAATATTTTATTAAAAAATTGTAATTACGCCTAAACGGCTGCAAATAGGCATACATAATATTAATAAAAGTGGCCTTAAAATTTAATTTTACATTTATATCTAGTATCAAAAATGGTAGTTACCATTTAAAAAAATGAAGTTTTCGACGTTTTTTGATTATCAATTTTAAAAAATTGCAGTAGGCGTATGAAACATAAAAAAACGTCGTTGATAGCGCAAAAAAGCGGCCGAATCTTTGGCAAGTCAGTAAAGTAAAAATAAATTATTCATTTCTGATGGCTCAGGAATTACAATTTATTTAATGAAGCCCTACAACCTCACTTTTTTGCAAAAAAGATGACATAGCTCAAAAACGATGACAGATAAGTATTGACCAAAAGACGTATTAAACTCAAAAGTTAACGTAGAATCGAAATGTGAAGTCACAATGGGGCCTTTCTATTTAAAAAAACAAAGATGGCATCGATTTCCGATATTTCCGGAAGTGCCGCCATTTTGAAAATATTTCATTTGAACATGGAGTAGTCGATTATAGTCAACTACCAATTTTCATATTAATATGATTTTGGGAAATCTAAAAGTTTCTAATGAACGGGCTACGTGAATCAGCCTGTATAATACAGGGTGTTTTCGAAGTTTAGGCTTTCCTTTTAGCATGTGATAGTATGCGTTGTTCTAAAGGGTTTTAGCCAAAATCACCTTAGTAAAATGTGTACGTCAATAATAAACACGGGTCGTAGATCATCTGGAATTCCAACAGCAGTTGGGAGACTTTCTCTCCTACGTATATACGAGTATGATAAATAGCCTTGGCGTAGGTAGTATCAAAACGCTAACAAGATCCTTGGAAATAGCTCATATTTCCAGGAATCCTCTGAGCCTTTTCCCCAGCTCTTGGGAATCTCTATTTTGCAATATGTAATTCTGTTAGGTTCTCCAGATTCAGTTGATCTGAAAACTTAGCCGGAAACCATCTTCCTTGAAGCATATGTCGAACCATCTCCTTGACCTCATTCTTTTTGAAAAAATTATTGAGAATTTGAACATAACCTGTCAATAATTTTCTAAACTGGCATCTCCCTCCCTGTGGTCTTGCAGAAACCTGACAGTTACAAATGGTTTAAAGATCCCATGTTCTCCACGTTTGGTATAGCAACCATTTTACTTGGTGATTGCCTTCTTTCTTAAACCTTCATCTACAGAAAAGATTTCAAAAAGCTTTTCCACTTCTTTCAAATTGAATCCATAATACTTCAAGCGCGGCTTATCGTCTCCAAATGTGCCTCGTTGCAGGTTACCCAGCAAAGATGAAATGCCGAAAGATAATGATAACAACCTTTCTGGAATATTAAGTATTATACCTGTAATTAACACTCCAGCAAGGTTGGCACCCTTATCTTTCACAACCCTGCCAATAACACCCTTAACAACCTCAATAATTTCCTTTAGCTCATCTTTGTTAGCCACAGTGCCAACTGCTTTTAAAACAATTGAATCAAATTCATCAATGACGAAAACTTTCCTCCCATGGAACTTGTTATTTGAACAAGTTCCATAAGAGGAGAGTTTTCGTCATTGTCGACATATTTTGTAGACAATGTAGATTCTGAACTTTCATATAGGTAGGGGTGTTTTATTAAATGCCTGATGTATACTCTTCTTACAAAGATTCACAAAATCAGTTTTGCTTGTGACTTTTCCACAACACAGGAAACTAACCTTGATGATCGGATACTTTCCAAAATAAGTTTTCACAAACTCATCATCTGCTATGATCTGTAAATGCATTTCTTCTGAAGTGTTGTTTACAGTAAACAATTTGTAATTTGGTATATCACAAACACTCACTTTCCAGATCAACTGTAGTTATCTGCTTTCCTGTCTTCTTATCCACTTCTTATCCACTCTAACTAAGCAGCGGAACATGTCCAGGTTGACACTTTTCCCAAATCTTCGAGGTGCTGTTATCATTACTTTTGGATTATCATCTTCAACTACATATGTCAGTCTCATCATTATCTCTTGATTGTACCTGAAAAACTTTTTTTTATCAACAGCGTTTTGTCCACAAACGTAGATGCCTTCAAAATGCTTTCAAATTATGAGCCAGTGCTATCTGTTAATTTCTTCTTTGGCCCCTGTAATCAGAAAATTTGGTAAGTGACCACCCAGAAAAGTCACATGACAACAAGAAGAATATATATAAGGAAACTCACTTTCTTATGTGTAGCAGGCAAACCTTTTTCCATTTTTGATTTCTTCGAGTTTGGTTCGCTCAGATTTTTTTTTTATGAATTATGTATCGTTAATAGAAATAACATAATAGACTACATATCCGATTCAAACAAAGCTAAAGTACTGCAAGGAAGGCAACAGAAGCAGCAATTTGCATTTAAAAAAAATGAGTAAATACCTTTGTACAAGAGTGTAATCAAAGGTGCTAAACCTAAACTTTTCTCCCTTCTTACATTCCACATGTCAGAAATGACAGAATGTTAGCATCCGTAGAGAGTTGTTTTCAAATTAAACGATGTGGACCTAATGTTGTTTCATCACTGCTGGTAGATGCAATTGCCAGGGCAGATGGCTACTCCTCTTTCTTGGCTGATGATATTTTCTGTTTGCGTTCTTTTTCTTTATCCTTGTCGCGGCGCCAGATCATCCCCTTCAACCTCAACCTGTACTCCTCGAGCGGGGGAAACAAAAATTGTCATGGCCTCTGGACGAGGGTAGAAATTGAAAATAGCGCAAACAAACAGGGGAAAAAGACATTATCATGGGCCCTGCGCCAGGATAGAAATTCAAAATCCTCGCCCTCATTGCTCCCGCGCGAGGCTAGAAATATACCAAAGCGTATTCCATCAACTGCGCATGTGCATATTATGATGTTTCAAATTCAAAACTTTATGCCAACTTTTGCAACTTGTTCTATGCACTTGTCGCATCAGTGTCCTGTGTCGTACTTGTTTGTTGCCTTTGTTGTGAATTCCTTAGTCCGTTATTGCACCTGTTCGTTAGTTATTTATTAGGTTTCATTCATTTATTAAAATTGACAGTCACCAATATTTATAAAATGTCACTAAAATAATTTGAATCAATGATATAGAGAATAAAATTTATTGAATGTACAATGGAGAAACCTAAAAGCAATAAATGAAAAAAGGGTTGACATTTGATTGTTGCATATTTAACATTAGACATGTTAACACTTGGCACGTGCCTATGATTTGTCAATGACACTTACAACGTCGTTAATAAAAGGTTAATTTACAAAGTAAAATTTTTCAAATTTAGATCGAACATGTCAATTTTTAATGTCGCACTTTTCAATGGCCGCACTGTACTATGGCGGCCAAAAAATTTTAGCCGTCACTATCTTGACATTCACATAAAGTGTAAATAAATCTTTAGGAACTGTAACCCCACATTCAATTCTTGTCATTTTGACATGCATATTGTTATTCTGCCAATCAATTAAAACTGTTTAAAGCTCAGATATCCCAAAAATCCGACACGAATGAACAAAATTAGAGCAGTCGTACATAGATAACCTGAGGTATACTCAATTTCATATAAATGTGCATCTAAGCAAGCCATGAAAATCTGATTTTCTGTTGGTAGTAAAGCTAAAGCTAGTGACTTTGACTTTCAAAGTTGCTTGCTCTGCGCGAACTCGATTTGAGAAATTTTTCAGTTTTCGTCCATTTTAACATTGCTGATTTCAAAAGCAATGTTACGTCTTTTTACTGATTAAATTAAAGTAATTCTTATTTGTTTTTGTCTTTGTATTTTTACCAAGTAAAGATTTATTGGACATGACCTTCATAAATGTGACTTTTGTAATGTTACTAAATTAAAGGTGCTTTTACAAATGCACAGCTCACTTGATGAACATTTATATGAAATCAATTATAAACATTCTGTATACTAGAAAATGACAAAATGACTTCGAGTTTTGAAACTTACCACCCAAAAAATCCAATTATAATCAAGACGGCAATCATAATGACAGTAAAGTATGGATTACAATTTTTTTTTTTCGAAATGACAAAGTGACGGCTAAAATTTTTTGGCCGCCATAGTATGTACTTACGTAGGATGGAGTGAATGGAGTTTTCAATTATTATTTATTATTTCGCAAGTATGTACTTACCTCAAGTTTTCATTTCTAATTCGTGCCATCTTTAGGCACTTATCGAGACATGCGCAGTTAATGGAATAAACTACACTTTGGTATTTCGCCGCTACCATCGCCGCTCCTGAAAATCCTGAAATAGTTGACAACGGATCAGCAACTGTAATAGCGTGTGTTCTGACCAAGACTGTTCTGTGATAATAGCAGTCATGGCGAACAGGCGAACCCTCCTCGACGGGGTACGGTACAGTTACATACGAATTACAACGATACAAATAGCGGTAGGGTACGAAACGGTTCTGGCCTGCTTTCCGGGGATCGTGCGAACTACGGGGTGGACTCCGGGCGCTTCGGGAAATCCGGGTCGGTCCTGCTACGACGCCTCAAGAGGGGGTGGTGGTCGTAGCTTTTGCTGATCGGGACTGCGGCGGGGTCGTGAAGCGAACTTCCGGGCTTTCGCCTGCAGAGGTGACTCGAACGGGATTTCTCACCCCAAGCGGCGATGCTGCGGCCCTAGATTGCGATTCTGCAGCCCTAATCTGCGATTCGGCGGCCCCTATCTGCGACCCTCTTTGAGGGTCAAGGATCGACTCGCGTGACGAGGTTAAGCGGCAGCGTGGTCAGCTCGTAAATTTTCGGTGGTGGTTCTCGAAACGCCGCTGGACCTTGGATGGCGTCGATTTGGCGGGGTTGCAAGTCGGAAAGTGCGTCTCTGTACGGCTGTTACGGAAAAATGAAGACGGAAACCGAAGGGTTTTTTCCCTCTTTTCGTCACTCGCGCGGCGTTCTCCTATTGGCTCGGCACGGGCCGGAAGCACGCTGATTTCTATTCGCACAATTTTGCCAACTTAACGTGGTGCGTTCTCCTGACCTGTTTCCGATTCCGCCTTCCGAGTTGTTTGACCGGATTGAGGTTAGGTTGTTTGTTTATCCGCGCGACGTGGGCGAAAAGCGAGGTTCGCGAAGAAAAGCGAGACTGGAAGAGGATTCGGAAGGAGCCCCGCCCCAGGGAAAGAACGGGAGTTTCGCAATGAGTCATCCGGGACGGAGACGCCTTCCGCGGCTGAGAAGAAAACATTTAGACAGCGGTAACGAAAAGAAGTCGCAGCCGAGACGACTTGTCGACATGTAGTGGCCGACACCCTGAAATTCTGAGGCACGGTAAAACGGTATTTGTCCCGGTGCCTCACATCTGGTACCGAGAAAAAAATCTAACAATGAAAATTTTTGGTTCGACTCCCTTCAAGGGCTGAGCCGAGATACGAACGTGTCGTCGTCGAACCGAGCGTCGAGAGTCACGTCACTGATCTGTTTTGGTTTTTTATTGTGTTCAGGTGTTTGCACAATGGTGTAAAAGTACTCTGGCATTTGCAGGACCCGCTTCACCTCCTGCACCGGCGATTTTGACTGTTGACAACGCGCACCAAGTTCACCCAACCGAACACTACCTAATACGATTTATAAAATTTATCCACAATTCTGCATGCATAAATTACGTCAAAATAACAATGCTAGACTTTGCCCTCAAATATGTCAAAAATCACCTATTAATTATTATTATTGATCATATCACACCATTGCATGATGCGCCATTGTTGCAGTTCCTACCGTACCTAGCGATTCTCATTTTCCCTACGCTACTGACGTTTTAAAGGCCGCGCAGCTAAGCTCCGCCCACAGGTCCTTTACAGATTTATACCAGTCTAAAACCACTTTGTGCTTGTACCAAAAACAATTTTTTGGCTGTATTAGTTTCTTTAATGTTACGTTATGTAATCTAAAGGAGAAACAGACAAGGATAAAGAAAAAGAATGTAAACAGAAAATATCATCAGCCAAGAAAGAGGAGGAGCCATCTGCCCTGGCAATTGCATCTACCAACAGTGATGAAATTGCAGTAAGTCCATATCTTTTAATTTGAAAACAACTTTCTACGGATGCTAACATTCTGTCATTTCTGACATGCGAAATGTAAGAAGGGAGTAAAGTTTAAGTTTAGCACCACTGAATAATGTATCTGTCACAATAGTGTTAATGGTAATGTTAGTGTTAGCCAGAATGTTAATCTTCAGAACATTGGTGAAACGTTCAAGCGTTCACAATAATGGTGATGGTGATGTTAATGTTAGAGACGATGTTAAGAGATCCAGAAAATGTCTGGTTCTTTAACATCTTCGTTAACATCTACCAATCACTATCGAGAATTTCACGCACGCGCAGGCGCAGTGACAGTTCACACCACGTTGACAGCTGTAAGAGTAACATTCCGTTAACATTATTGTGAACACTGGACTACTAACATCATCACCATTGCCATCTCCACTAACATTATAACATTACCACTAACATTAACACTATTGTGACAGACCCATTACACTCTTTTACAAATGTAGGTATTTACTGCTTGTGTTGCCTTCGTTGCAGTACTTTAGCTCTGTTAGTGAATTCAATTCTCTTTATGTAACAGCTGCTAAACAGTGGAAAGTTCGAATCGGATGTGTATTACTATTATATTATCTCTATTAATGATACATAATTCATTAAAAAAAAAAATTTTTTGAGCGAACCCGAAAAAATCAAAAATGGAAAAAGGTCTGCCTGCTACACATAAGACAGTGAGTTTCCTTATACTCTTCTTACAGGGGCCAAAAAAGAAATTACTTAACAGTTAGCACTGGCTCATCATGTGAAAGCATTTTGAAGGTATCTACGTTTGTGGACAAAACGCTGTTGATAAAAAAAGTTTTTCAGCCACAATCAGAAGAAAATGATGAGACTGACATAGTTGAAGTTGATAATCCAAAAGTAATGAACATGTCTAGGTTGACACTTTTGCCAAATCTTCGAGGTGCTGTTGAAGATTTGGCAAAAGTGGCGACCTGGACATGTTCTGCTGCTGATTTAGAAGTAGATAAGAAGACAGGAAAGCAGATAACGACAGTTGATCTGGAAAGTGAGACTGTTCGTGATACATCAAATTACAAATTGTTTACTGTTGTAATACCTCAGTTTGAATTCAAATTGCCGCCGCCGAAACAAACGCAAGAGGCAGTGTTTGGTTCTTTTGTTGTTCACTGTTGGTAGATTTGGATTGCGTACAGTTGGTACACGAAAGACGCGGTACTCGATTTTCAGCTCTCGAAGTGAACGGTGGTGTTTGTTGAACCGTCGTTTTCATTGTTATTGTTTTAGTTGAAAATGTAGTTATTGCGATTACGAATCGCGAGTCGTGTATTTTCTTGTGTATTGTCATGGTAATCAGGGCCGTGCTCCGTAAACAGTCGCCAATCGCGGAGGAGATTACAGGTGTGCACCTCGTGTGTCACCGACAGTTTGCGCGTTGTAATTCAGGTAGGATGATCTTACAGGCAACAAGTAGTGTTTAGCAGGTACGTTATTTCGTTTTGTTATTCCGATAAGCTCGGGTGAAGTAGGAATTGATAGAGTGGTTAAACTCTTGAGGGGACGTCGCAATAAAGTTGTCGGTAGTTAAAATCCGTGGGACGAGTCCATTTTCAAAGTTAGAGAGCGTAAGAGGTGAACCGTAGAAATCAGTTGGTCGTGTCCGGGCTTTAAAATCAGAGTTATTTAGCGGCGAACAGTTAGAAATACTTTGGGCGAGTCCATTTTCCGGGTAGGGCTAGAAAGTTAGAAACGATTAACAGAACATACTGCGTCAGCGATTTAAATAGAGAAAACGGGAGTCCATTTTGGGAACGGCCTTCAATTTGCCCCAAGGAAAAACGGGGTACGTGTTTGGCCGAAGTTAGAGGTGTAGACGCGGGGTAAGTTATCCACGTTGCAATGAAAAACGGGAGCCTGCCAAAGGAGCCGTACGTGGGGGGATCCACGCAGTCACTCGTGGATCCCTTCATGACGTGTGATCCTGTCCGCAGAGTTTCTCGACGCCTTCGGTGGAAGGCCTCTGTTTCATCAGCTGTGGTCACTACAGTGGCGATTCGGAGGACACAAGCTGGGGCACTGCACCCATAACGAATTAGGTGTCGCAGGGACTTGGACGACCCGACATTACTAGGGTAGTAATTAGGAAACTGGGGGCGAAAACTAGGTTAACTTCGCGATCGGAGACCGCGTGCTACTTTGAAGAGCTGAGAGTCAGAGGTCCGTAATATTCAGTTAGGGAATTAGAGTGTCTGTCATTCCAATCTAGAGTTTTGCTGTGCAATCGTATGTAACCTGTTGTGTAACTTTAGAGATTGAAAAGATTATGGTGCGCTCTCGTTTGTGGATGATTTTTGGGGGTTTTACTCATCCCATTTACAGTGTCTATTCTAGATATTTCATTTGTTTCACGGTGCCGCTTTGTTCTTGTATTACAAGTTTAGGTTCTGAGCAACCGTTGTTATTTTATTTGTTGTATAGTTTTGTTCCGAAAAAAAAACAAAAAAAAAGGGAACTCTTACATACTTTCTACACTCTTCAAGAGGTGGATAGACAAATTTATTGTGTTATGTATTTTTATTGTTATGTCATGTAAAGTAGCACCGCTGAATTGTTTAATTTGTCATGTGATCGGGTGTGATAATTGAAAGTTGATGAGAGAGATGTGTGTGAGTAATGGTGAACACAAGAGGGAAAACATGGAAATCCCAATTACGAGCAATTTGAACCTGCCAGTGTAATTGAAGGCTTGAAAGATTTGTCTAAATATTTGAACAAGTTTCATGGGAGGAAAGTTTGTAGAAATCAGACACTTTTCAGCCGGGATTGTGGTCGGATTAGATCTACATTGAGTTTGACGCTATCTGCATCAATTGTGAAGTCGGTCCACCCTGGACACACGACCCTATTTTTTGCACAACACTGGAACTACCCGTTCACCATTGACCCTTCTCTTTCTCGTATTTCTCCCACGACGGTCGTCTCCTCCAAAAAACCTCGCTTCGGAACATTCGAGTGTCTTCCGCGAGATGGTGATGGCGGGAAAGTTTTGAAACGTAACTTCCCTGCTTAACGCCACAACGGTGCAACCGGCCATAAATAATAATTAACCTGTTAAGTGCCACTTTCAAAAACCTCAAATCATCAAATAAGTCCAATAGAATTTTTTCAACTTTTTTCTGACGTTTACGGTAATCTCTTCTATAGTACTTGAATGCAATCCATTGCGTTCAAAACAAAGAATAATCGATATTAATCGCAGTTGACTTTATTTTCCGGGTTCTATTACCAGTGAGGGTGTAGAGCTTGTGCCAACTCTCATGATCGATGACCGTGACAAAAGCTGCGCGAAGGCGGAGCCCAATTTTGATAAGTGAAACCTAAAAACGTCTGTCGTTTGGTTAAAATTTTCAGGGTAGCGCCAAATTTGCATTTTACACTGTCCAACGGTTTGGACTAGAATGCCCGACATTGTCTAGAGACCTGTCGCCAAATAAACAGCAACATAAATGAGCTCACAAATCTGTAAAGTGTGAAAAAATAGTACCAATGTTTTTAGTTCGAATAGTACAGCCGCGTCGGTACGCATTTTGGTTTCTGCGTCATCGATCATGAGAGTTGGCACGAGCTCTAACATGCAATGAAGTACAACAAGATGACTATTCCTAACGACGAATATGCACATTTCAAATTTTCGCTAAAAAATCACACTTTTGTGAGTTTAAAGAAAGTGTACATCGATATTTCGTATAACAAATATACGAAAATCGTCAACGTCTTTTGTTTGATTTTTTATTCAACATTCTGGTTAATTCAGCTTCATTTCATGTTTTACAACTTTACCTTCGATTTACTTGCAAAATACGGCTGCATGATGATGTTGACACTTTATGTAAGTAACTAGAATAGCGTAGAATTGAATGTAAATATTCACTAATCCTTTGTTTAGGCTATAGTAACAATGGTATTTGTTATAATTCTTGAACCGAAAATTTCCGAACTAATGATTAAATTTGAAACCAGCTTTTGGTCAGAAGACAGCGTCGGTGTTGAAACACGACAAAAAATTGCAACCAAATCGAAAATATTTTTAATAATCAATTTTATTTTCCTTGGTACTTTGTTAATTTTGTCCGTGAGCATGTTACCGATATTCGGTGATCACAACGAATGGGTTCTTCTTTCGGTAATTGTGGAGAAACATTTTGGAACTCGGACGATAATTCCGTTTTTGATTTGTTGTTTTATCGTCCCTTTTATGCTATTTTCTTCGATTAGGCTCGGGGGGGCTCTGTTCTACACAACATTAGCGTTGCACGTGCAGATGCTTCTCATTAGCGAACATATTTTGCAAATATCAGACAATTGTGAAAACTCAAGTGACCAAGCAATTTTTTACACTAGAATTTCTCAGAAGTTGCGTTTTTGCATCGACCATCACGTTTGCATCAAAAGGTAGAAACAAAATTTTATACCTTCACTTTTAACTACGTTTTTTCACCATAATAAAGATGCTTCTTCGAATTGTTCGTCTGGCGATGGCAGTATTTGTGATCCTGGGTGCTCTCTGTACTATTTCAATGATGTTTTTCTTTCTGAACGTAAATGATCCAAAGCAAGCTTCTTTATTAAGCATGTTTGTATTTATTAAAATTCCTAATTATTCGTTTTAGAGTAAAGAAAACATGAGCACCATTTTGAAAGTTCGTGCAAGCCTAATGATCACTGTGAATAGTTTTATTGTTATTATTTTCTGTGTAGCAGGGCAAGTGCTTCTGAACGAGGCGAGTAATCACTAAAATAAAGCCATTTACAACATATTAAGTCATTTATATTTCAGACTACTCGAATTTTTGATACTCTATCATCTTGTGCGTGGTACGAGTGGAATGTAGAAAATAAAAAGATTCTGTTGATTTTTTTGTCAAATACTTTAAATCCCGTAGGATTTACCTTCGCTGGAATCACTTTAGACTACAAATTTGGACTTTTGGTAAGTTGAAATTGAACATGTTGTGATTAAAAAAATAACTTTTTACTTGTAGACATTTCGAACGGGAGTAACTTATGCTCTCGGTCTTTATCAATTGAAGTACAATTGATTCCAAACAAATATTTATTGGCAATCTTGCAACTGAGGTGAGATTGTGGAACTCATAAAATAATCAAGACACATATTGCTTTTTTTTTTCTACGATATAAAATTATCCTATATTATACAACTAGACAATCGAAGATTTTTGAATTGTTGTCTGAAATTTGGCATTGTTTGATTAGCCTCAAAATTTTCCATTGTCGAGTTGTATACTAGTACAGGGTCATTATAAATGATTGTCCTATCGCAGTTGGCGTTGAAAACCCGCACAAATTTGGGATGTGCCGCTAGCTTCGCAACGTTAGTCAAACCAGTAGACAAATTTACACCACCGCCAGCAGCGCTACCTCGCGGCGATGCTAGTCTCACTCATGTTAGAAAGCTTGCGGCACATTCAAGTACGTCATCAACACCTACTGCGATGAAACAATCATTTATAATGACCCCGTATATGAAACGTGAGTTCTATAAAACTTAATATTAAAACACGAGTCAGATTTGCAGCACGACTGCCGCAATAAGGAGTGGCTGTAAATGACGAGTGCTCTTAGGTTTTATAAAACGAGTTTTTTATAATAAAATCAATTTTGGTAATTTAGGGAATTTTGTGACAGTTGGTGACACTTTTATTTCAAAGTTGATATTTAAAGTAAAATTTTAATATAAATGAATGAATGAATTTGGGTTAAATTTGACCCCTCAAGATTGTTACTTAAAAAAAGGTCTGCTGAACCTTTTGTGACCGATACTGCTGGCAGACTTTTTTTGTATTCTATTTCGGAAACACCTGTATATGAATATTTGTCGAAGCATCGCTTTTTTGCAAAGATGAAGACGAGAATTCTTCATTAACAAAAAGATGAAATCATGCATTGTTATTGGTGTAAAATCTAATCAATGGCATAGTCTTAATTACGAGTATATTAAAATTCTAATCAACTAGTGTGCAATTGTACTTCTTCATATGACTCGCTCTATTTAAAAGAATGTACTTGAATTTAATTTAGTACCTATTACAATACAATAACAGCATAAGCATAATAAATATTTTCAATATTCGTTTATAAAAAATTTGGTTTTAAGGACACACTTGCTGCAACTTGATTACTTAAGATAACCTATAGTTATTTAAGATATAAGTGTATAAAGTTATCCTTTCTTGCACGAACGCGTTTATTTTAAAGGATGTGAGTGCCACAAAGGAACTTTTTACACATATGTCTTACAACATTTTATCTACGATCGTGAGATCATCGCACCGGTTTCAACATAAATTTGTATAAAATAATTATCATTGATTCAATATTTTATGAATGACCAAAGTCGTTTGAGAACCACGTCGTTTAGCAACCTACTTCTAAACAATGTTTCCAACAAATTGTATTGCTGTATTCTGCAGTTCTGTGCCATAAAAGCGTGCACTAAAAGTTTTATGGGACGATTCCGTCAGTTTCACTAAACGTCAACTTTGACAACGATTTTTAGCGCAAAAAGTGCCTACTTTTTACATGATCGTAGATAAAAATAGTTAGAATGGAAAATAACGTATTTTGTACAAATTCACTGTTAAACAAATATGCTAAGTTTCAAAGCTTGGTTGAATCTAAACAACGTTAGCTCCACTTCGAAACTAATGCATCTTCAATAAAAACCCTTAACTTGTACGCGAATTATTGATCAAATAAAGCAGCCACATTATATTTCGATTTTTATTTACCTACCATTTACTTTTGTTAAAAATTAGAAGAGGTAAACAAACAAAATGCTTTATTTTGCCCTACGGGCTTTCGGATTCCTGATTACAAAACATAAACATAAAAATAACAATTTATTGTTCTCCCACACTCCTCTCGTTCTCTATTCTTTCTCTCCTCTTCCTTATTCTTTCATCCCTCTCCCTGCCGTCTTCGCTCCCTATTTCTCCCCATTCCCTTCTCTTTCTCTTTCTCATTTCGCCGCATGTGTTCGATCTTCTCACTATCCTCGCGTCACCTCCTGCGCCTTCTCTCTCTCTTCTCCTTCCTTCCCATTCCTGTTCTCTCTCTCCTCGTCCCCAACTCTGCAACCCGCTATCATTTTCCTCTCTCACACACACTCTCTCCCCTCCCTATTGTACTTCGATTCTCTTATTCTCTCTCTTCTCTCTTACTTTTCTGTGTCTTTGTCCCTCTACCTTTTTGTTCACCTTCTCCTTGTACATTTTCTCGCCGAGTCGTCTTCTTATTCTCTCCTTCTAGCAAACTTTCTTGAGTTTCTCCTGTCTCTTATCCCATCTAAACCAGTCCCCGTTTATCTGTATTTTCCTGTATCCTATTTTCACCCTTTTTCCTCTATCTCTCTCCGCTCTGACCAACTCTCTTAACTTCTTTTGTGTTTCCCTTTCTTCTTTTGTCAAATCGTCATCTATATACATCCTCTCACCTTTTTTTTCCTTTAACTTACCCTTACTTAGCATTATGTTCTTCTTCTGCTCCTAACTTTCTATTTTTGCCAGCATTATCTTGTCTTTATTTATTTTAAATGCTTCCTTTACATTCACTTTCACCCCTATCTCCCTTTCTAACCATTCTTCCACCACCCTCTCTATATTTCCACTTATTGCCCCTATTCCAGTTATTATAACATTATTCTTCCTCTCCTTCTTTTCTCTTTGTTCCATCTTTTCCTCTATCATTTCCATCCTTTTCATCCAATCTGCCTTTTCCAACTGCCCTTTTTCTTCTCTTCCTTTCATCTCCTCTCTCACTGTCGCTAATTCTTTCCTTAGCTCCCCATTCTCCTATCTCACTGCCGCTAATTCCTTTCTTAGTGTTTTGATCTCCTCTCTTATCTCTCTTATCATGGTTGTTTTCATTTCCTTATCCATTTCCTTGCTTTGATTTTCTTCTTCGCTTCTATTTGGTGATCTTCTCGTTCTGGAACTATTTCTGAGTGGGTTCTTGCCTTCTTTCAACGTTCTACCCTCTTCTCTTTCTCTCTTGCTGCTTTCTTTTCTTACTTCTGACGACTTCAGGATGTCCTCTCTTTCTTGCTCTCCCTCCTTCTCTCTCGCTGCCGCTAATTCCTTTCTTCGTGCTCTGCTCTCCTCTACTATTCCCGCCATATCCTCTTTTATCTCTCTGAGCACTGTTTCTACTTTCTTCTCTATTTCTTTGCTTTGAGTTCTTTCTTCACTTCGACTTGGGGATCTTTCGGTTCTGGAACTCTTTCTGAATGGGTTCAGGCCTTCTTCCGACATCCTACCCTCTTCTCTTTCTCTCTTGCTGCTTTCTTTCCTTGCTTTCGGCGATTTCGGCATGCCCTCTCTTTCTTGCCTGCTGTCTTCTGCTTATCACCTCTCACTCACTCGTCGTTGTATTTTAATTTTATGCAACAATAGACAATAAAGCATGTTTTACACTCATCCCTATCTGAATTTCAAATGAACCTGTTACATTTTTTTCATTCTCAATTTCAATACCATACGCTAAAGATTTTGGTAAAACTATTAATGAATTGGAAGAATTTGAATACAAAATATCTTTCACGGTACCCATCTATTGTGAGAATCGCCCTCAATAAGAAATCTCTTCGTCGACTTGAATTTTCAACTAAATGTGTTACGCTTCCTCAAATTACGGTGCAGTTAATTTCAGTGCATTATTTGTTTAGTTGATTCAATTATAAACTATAATTAAATCATTCTCAATTTGAGAAGCAGATAGAAGTAAAATACGAGATCTACTAGTCTTTTTCATCACCAAGGTAAGGTACCTACTACACCGAAGGAAATATTCAAAGAAATTAAGAAAAATTCTAATCTTGAAAAAGCACCAGGATATGGTCTAATCACAGGTGAGATTCTAAAACAATTACCAAAAAAAAAAACAATTGAGTATAAAATTATCTTACATAACAGATGCAGCGTTTGGATTAAAATATGTGCTAAGCGTATGGAAGATTGCACCCCACTAAACTTGGGATTCGCAATGATAAGGAGGTAACCGCGGAACACGATGACCATATTTTATCGCCTCTTGATCAATGAAGATTTTTTTATCAAAGACCTTTGTGTGTAAAACTTTCAAAAGTTCTTTTTTGGTGTACTTCTCGTCAAAATATAGATAATTTTCCGTAAGAGTTCCTTCCGGGAACTTGAGTTTGGAATCTTTATCGCTGTTTTATAACTGCTACTATTCAGAATTCAGATTGAAGTAAATACGCAGGTAAGAATTTTCTAATCTTCAAACCCAAATATTGTCACCTATGAATAGGGATGATTTGAGCATATTACGTCTCTACAGTGTACAAGTTGATATTTTAATATTTTTATTGGGGTTTACAAGTGTCGGTAGCCGTCTGTGGGTTTACCAAGGATAATTACATCCATAAAGCAATTGATTCTGTTCTCACTTATTTCTAGAAGCTCTTTAGTTACAGTATGCAGGTATCTCAAAAATGGCGCCCAATCTCTTGAGTGGTTAAGATATTTGAAAAATTAACTTAAATTTCCTTGTAAATTTTTTTTTCCTTTGGCTAGTTTTCAAGCTATACAGAATTTAAAGTAAGCAAATGTGGCAGCATCGGTTGGTATGCACAATCAACTTAGGCCCGTATTTATAGTCCAAACTTAAGTTAGACTCAATCTTGAGACAGACTTGAGTTCCGATTTGTGTCTTATAAACAATACTTGAGCATCGATGAGCACTCAAATTTGATTCAAGCCCAAGTTAGGTGTTAGGCAGACTCAAGTCTTGCTTACATGAGTTTAGAGGTCCAAAATTGTCTCTGTACTGTCTGACAGTTGCTGTTTTCCTGTTTTTCGTTTCGTTTCAATTATATGGATAGGCACTAATGTTCAGATTTGAATTTTAGATGTAAGCATTAATAGCTATTTATGCACCAAGGGCGTTACGCCCGGAGAACGATGAATCCACCTCGAGGGCTTTAGCCCGAGCATACAAGATTTTATTTTTCACTACGTGTTCTTTGAAAAAAAAATTGTCATCTTTGTGTACGCTTTACCCTACATAAATACTACTACATTTGGTAGTCAATGAAACAAAAACAAATTGTTTATTTATAATTGTCAAATTTTCTTTTGTGTTACAACTATGAATTGATGAGGGTGTTATGAATTCATTACGCTCGCTTATTCTTATAATGCCCTCTTATTTATTATGCCCCGGTTGTTATGGACATGTTTACGTATTTCGTATCCTAGGAGTTATTATGCAATTATACTAAAGTGAAAAATAAATACTTATTTATCGCAGGATGGAAGATTGTTATGACTTTATTTAGAAAGAAGAAGTTCCAAATACATATACGTCAACAACGTATTTTGTATACAGGCTATTTCACGAGTGATAATGAGCCTAACGGAATAAAAAATGCACCCCACAATATATTTTCAAAAAAAGCCGGACATTTAAATTTCAGTAGCCAGCTTTTTTCGGAAATGTAGTGTGGGTTTCATTTTTATCCATTAGGCTCATTATCACTCGTGAAATACCCTGTATTGTATATTGGTTCACAGTTTTTTCAATTGCTGGGCCGTGCGTACTGTAATACTCTCTGGTTAGCTATTGTACTGGGTGGTAATCCTTTCCTAATAGTATACAGGGTGTTTCTGAAATAGGGGCATTAATTTTAACTGGTAATAGAACTCATCAAAAGGAACAACTTTTCTCTCTGCCATTTTGGCCAGTTAAAATTAATGTACTTATTTCTGTTACACGTTGTATTATATACCAAGGTGGAGAAGTTCATGATTATAGCCAGAGCGCCAAGATTAGAGCCCGAGGCGCGCCGAGGGTTGTAAGGCGCGAAGGCTATAAGGGACTTCTCCACCGTGGTTTATATACTATTTTTGTCACTACTAGATACGTTAAAACCCTTTCTGATAAAAATTATTAATCAAATGATTATATTATTATTATCCAAACCGTTGGATAGGAATAGGTGGTCCAGTGGTGTGGCCAGCAAGGTCTCCCGACTTAACTCCACTGGATTTCTTTTTATGGGGGCAGATGTATGGATAAACGCACCAGACTGTACCCGAAACGGTAGAGATTCTGATCGACAGGATTAATGCTGCTGCTGCTACCGTAACAGTCGAGATGCTAGAAAATGTACAACAAAATATTCAACGAAGAGCCCATGCTTGCTTAAAGGTTAATGGACATAATTTTGAGCAATTATTATACAGGGTGATTCTGAAATAAGTTTTGAAAAAAACCCCGGTAATTGGTGATGATGAGAAGAAGTCATAGACAAAAAAAATTTCTTATAAAAGTTTTTTCGTTTTCGAGATACAAATGATTGAAAATTTGGTCAAAATTGATAGTGCGCTGCTGAGTTAAAGGTAATTACCTGATTTTCTTGATAGTTTAGCAACAATAATAATCAAAGGTGTCCGTCAGTCACAAACGTAACCTTACTCCTCTCGATCATTTCCATAGAAACATTTACAAAGCAGTATGCTTGCACCTACGACTTTATTGTGGAGTTGATGTAACAATGGTTGCTAATGAAATGAACAAATTTGGACAAATTTTCCGTATTCATAGGCGTTGAAAATACAAGGATATAGGGTAATTTCCATCGTTTTGATTTCACCTCCAAAAGTCATTTACGCAGAATTGTTTTGTGTCAAGAATACTCCACATTTTTTTTCCAAACTTATTTCAGAATCACTTGTATACTCCATTCTTTAACTTGGTGAGTGATCGATGCGATCAAGCAAGCCATGGGTAGCTTTGTAAGTTTTACTTTTTCCACCAAATTTGTGTGTCATGTAAATCAAAAATTAACTGTCATCACTGTCATTCAGATTCAGAATCTTCGTCAAGCATTAATGTCCAAATCTCACAATCTTATGTTGCGAAATGTAAATATACATATAAGCCGTACACATCGATTCTTAAATTTAACCGTTCCCGATATGAAAACTATCGGCGTCCGTCGTCGGTCAATCCGACCGAACACTATTCCCGTCCCGTGCCGGGCAATTTTGCAACGAAGTTTGGGTTTGAGAAATTAACCGGATTCTTAAACCATAAACCTGACCAAATTTGACCGGAAAGTGGGTGGCAGGTCTAGAACATTTTAAAAGAGACACGTTTGAGGTTATGTCTCGGTGCATATGAATCATGAGCAATTTAACCTGGAAAATAATAAATAGAAAGACTTTGCGGCGTCACTGTAAGTACTTTATTGTAATATTTGAATATTTTTCAACAACTACCTACGCACTTTTCCATGGGAACTTTCAAAAATCCCTAAATTCAACTTGACGGCTGAAAATTTCCCAAAGACCACTCACCAAGATAAAGAATAGAATATAATTAAATTCTGAATTAAAAACTTCAAAACTTCACTGATAATAATCACAATCAACAATTACTTATTATTTGTTGCCATGCATTCTTACTACTGAATAATTTTTCTCAAAGGGAATTGGTTTAGGCCGGTATTTATAGTCGGCAACTCAAGTCCAACTTGGGTAAGTTGTACTCAAGTCCTGAGTTTTATCCATATTATAGTCATTATTTCGGCTAAACTCGTAAAAGTTAGACTTGAGTCTTACTCCAGTTTCGCTTGAGTCGAGTTGCCATGGTTATACCATACACCTTGTGACAGCTTGTTTTGAAATCTTTTGCAAAATGAAAATCCCGTACAGTTTAAATGAGAAAATTCTGTTGGCTTCTCTCATACACGATATGGAAGAGGCAAAAAAAAAATAAAAAAACATACAGTTTCGGTAGAACGAAAAAATAGTGTTTTTTCACTACTAGTAATAAAGTCTAGCGTTATCGGTTGTCATAGAACACTGAGAAATTTCGTTTTTCTACGTTGGCCCAGTGACAGGTAAATAATTTTTCATTATTAACCAGTGGTGAATAATGGAACAGCCGTCACCTAGCAACGAAAGATTGTCGTCTATTTCGTTGGTTAACGTAGACGATTTTCATACCAACTGTCAAGAAATGACAACTCGGACCCGTCGCATCCGACAAAATAATAATAATAATAATTTTTATCCAACAGTAGGTACTATGGCGGACAATAAATTTAGGCCGGCACATTTCTGACATTTCAAAAAAGTCAATGCAAGCGACCATTTATTGTCATTATGACTGATGTGTCAGTTTGTCAAACTGAAGGTTTTCAAGCTGTTTGGCGTTTCCTTCGCCTTTTTCGTAACTTACGGATCATGACGCACTAGCACAACTGATTTGTAGTAGCACTTCTCTCTGGTGCACGCTTCTTTTCCCAATTTTAATTTTGATTATCGCTGTCACGATGACAAGAATGACAAAAATCGAAAATGGGGTTAGTTGAACATAATGCCAGCTTCACATTTTGATGTCAACTCAATGACAGGCCGGCCTAAATTTATTGTCCGCCATAGTACACACTACTAATTACAGGATAACATTATTTAACTAAAATATAATTAACTCAGTCGAATACAATAATAACAAATTAACAAAAAAATAAATAAGAGAGAAAAAAACAAAAATCTAATACTAAAGAAAGGAATTACTGGATAACTTTCATTTAGCCATGTTCTCACAGGAAGCGCAAAATGCGGTGGAGCACCGTCCAGTTGCAGCCACATGTTTCTCAGAGTGGCTTCCAAAAGCTTTACGAAGTCGTTGTTTAAAAAATTTAGAAAATTTTGGTGGTTTAGTTTGTGGGGTAAAATACATGGGCCTAATAAATGACTCAGTGTGAATGTTTGGGGTGGTAAACATTCACACTAAATTTTTGTTGATGCCTAAGTACTACTTACTACGGAAAAGTGGGAGGTTCTGAACCGCCCAGTAGTGATTGTTGTGATAATTAAAAACTCCATCTCTGGTGAACGTTGCTTCGTCTATCCATAAGACTTTGCTTATGCAAGCAGGGTTCTGTTGGTTCTGATTCAACAACCAGTTGCAGTATCGTGTTCTGGGTTCATAATCACCTTCATGTAAGGCCTGCACTCTTCTATAGTGAAATGGATGAAGGTGCTCACTTTTCAAAATTTTCCCCACAACACTATAATGAACTCCCAATGTAGATGTTCTAACTCAGATTTTTTAAATTTCATTTTCAGGATCATTTTAACGATTTTCATGCATATTTTCAGCAAAAACACCTCTATTTCAACAAACCCCAAAAACATGCATTAAATCACGAAACCTAACCCGTTTTCAAGCCCATTCTCCTAACTCACATTTTTAAAAAACATCAAATTTTGGGCAAAAACAAAATCAAACCTTGTTGATTAATTACCTTGGTGATGAATTCATCTCTTTCGGGAAGGTTATATTTGCATAAATTTATATCGTTTTATGTTTACTTTAATCACGACTCTAGTTAACGGCAAGTTTAATAACGGTGTGGTGATACGGCCCAATGGACCTGCCAGAAAGAGATGAATTTGTCACCAAGGTAATTAGAGTCATGATTAAATTTAATAAGGGTGTCGTGAATCGTGATACGGCCCAGTGTTTTTAATAATGTGTGTATATCTCTCACCTTGATATTTATTAGGTGTATTTACATCATTTGCTACCTTCTTTTCTACTGTTTCATAATCCAATCGCTAGATAAAGAAGAGAATAGATTGGCCACTCTCTCAGATTCAACGGATAACAAGTTTCGGCGCCATCTATAGTTGCCGCAAAAAAGTTTTACGAAGAATCGGTAAAAAGTTGATTGGAGGCCTGTAATCGTGCTAAGGCGGCAAAATTGAATCCTGTACTATGCACTGCTTCCAAAAAAATTTTTAGGGTGATAATTCAAAACAAGGTCAAATAAAATGTTACAATATTTATTATAAAACATGTAAGAATACAAAAATTGATATACGAGCAAAGCGAATGCATAAAACAGGGCGTTTCTACATATACACATATATTGCGATCAAAAAATTTTGGACACTAATGTCATCGTGCTGTCATACATTTTAAAACGACCCTTATGTATTAATAACCTCAATTTTGATTGTGTCAGTTTTGAAAATGTGAATGTCAGATTTACCGAGAAAATATTAAAAAAATTATATTTTAAACCGGTGTCAAATTGACAACAATTTCATCTTTCATGTGACAGTTTCAATAAAGCATGGTTTAGAGTAATTTTTTTAAATGTGACAGAAGTTTGATGTCCAACATTTTATGATCGTGATAGTACGTACAAAGGCCGGCAAAAAAAAAAACTAGCCATCATTTAAATGTCAGTGTCAAAAAAGCATTAATTACACATTTGGATTTTGACGTAACACAAAAGTGATGTCTGGTTTTAATTGTATGTATTTCAATAAAAAAAAAAAACCGGACACGTTTCTTTTCATGTTTGTCAGTTTGAAAATAGCTTTTTAGAAATAGATTACAATATTTTGACGGTATGTCAGTATATAAATAAATAATTCAATGACAAAGTGTTTAAAAATTATTTGATAGGTACTGTCGAGTAGACAATTAATTGACAAATATTTAAAACCCAAATTACATTACGAAATACGAAATACATATGTCATTTCCCGTTTTTTCAAATTCACCTACATTTTGAATAATAATAATAATAAATACCTATTATACACATTTATACACAATTTTTAATAAATATACAGGAGAACGAAACAACAACAATTGACCATTTCTATCTCAACAATTAATGACACAGATTACTTCGGAAAAGGTATTTGAATTTACTTTTTTTGTTATATTTTTTCAGATTGTAGTGCAAGTATAATAAAAATAGCGTATAATACACGTTTTAAGGGTCTTTAAAGCACTTGCGACGTTAAAAGCACTCCGCTATGCGTCGCGTTTTAAAGGCTTCCTTATAAACAATATTGTACAATGAGGGACATGAAATCCTGGGCAGTCTGTTATTGTCATTTCAAAAAGTGTCAATGTAAATGCACCTTTACCGTCATTATGATTGAGATTTTCAAAAAAACTGTCAAATTAACTTAAGCTTGGTTATGAGTAGCTAAGGTATGGTTTAGAAATGTTGACAATGAATGACACATCTGCCCAGTTTTCCGTGTCCCCAATAGTAAAACAATACTCGTAAAAAAAATAAAATAAATACAAATTCCAATATTTTTTTAAAGATAATTGGATTCATCTCTTACTTTGAGTGGGAGTGGTAAACAAAGAAGTCCTCACCATCTTGGTCTGTGGTAAGTAAAGAGCGATCAAATTAATTTGTAATCGAGTCATCCATGGATTTGAATCCGTATGTCTTTTAGATTGATATGTCCAGATCTAACCTTTGTTTTTTGTTCAAGAAACGACATACGATTTCGGATTCATGGATAACTCGATTACAAATTAATTTGATCGCTGGATATGTCTTTTCTGGCTCTTCCACAGACCAGGATTCAGGAGAATGCCCAATGATGGTAGGAGGTAAAGCTCGAAGCGCATCTAAATTAAAATAAGTATCAATTAGGTATTTGAACTATAACATAAAAACAGACCTACCTTTTATTTTTTCAGGAGTAACATACATATTTATATTCTTCCTGAAGGTGACTGAAGCAGTCTTCTGTCTTGGAAGATTCCTTAACGCCTGAGAAACAAACATAATATAAATAATTAAATATAAATTTTGATTTTTCGTAAACATTGATTGATTATTATCAAAGTTTAAAAATTTAATTTTTACAGCCTACCTGCGATTTGGAATATTTTCACATCCGGGTACACAACACGGCTTCATTTCTTTACAAATTGTCCAAAAGTACTTAAAAATTGAACACAAAAACACAAAACCTACATGTATTTTTCCACTTTCCACTAAATTGCGTCATGCCTCGCAACACTTTTCTGGGAATTACTAGGAAAGTGAATGCGATTGGGGATTTATCCAGGATGACCAACCGTAGGAATTACTAAATTGTGTTGGTAGTAGCAAATTTTTTATTTTTTTTCTGATCTGAGCGCCATCTGTAGTTGCCGCAAAATATTAAACTTGATTCAAGGTCGTCTATTAGAGTGCCCTACCCCTGATCCAATCCAGTCCAATCCAATATCTCATGGGTTGTGAATCATATCTGCGTAAACGACGAACATCGGTTTCAAGTACGCGCTACAAACCGACCGGAAAACATCGTCATTCGTAGAACCTTTATTATATCTGAAGTGGCAAATCTGCAGCATTTTCATTTTTCACAGTTGGCTTGATCATTAACGAACCATTGTCTTGTATCGCGTGGCTAAAATTGTCGACGTTTTCAGTTTTCATTTACCAATTCTTGAGAAATTGAAAGACCTCTACCATCGGAGTAGGCGTTGAATGTGCCGCAAGCTTCATAATATGGGTGAGACTAGTATCGCCGATAGGTAGCGCTGCTGGTGGTAGTGGAAATCTGTCTACTATATAGTTTGTCTAACGTTGCGAGGCTGGCGGCACATTCAAAATTTGTGTGGGTTTTCAAGTCAACTGCGATGGGACAATCATTTATATAATGACCCTGTATTATGTTCCCACATCAATAACAGGATCATTTAGTTTTCTTTTCATGTTCAATGATTACCCTAAATTGTGTACCTTGTACCCCTCTATCCCCTACCCTCCGGAATAATTACAAAACTCAGATACGTGGTTAACTCCCATAAGCCTAAAATTCATTATTAAATATGCAGGAATCGAGAAAAAATGCTTTATGCTGGACTATTGAAATACAATTATTGTTTGTGATTATAACGCTTAATTATTAAACAAAGAATAATCGATGGTATATTAATCTCAATTGACGTAATTTTCCATGTTCTATTACCAGTGAAAGCGTAAGTGGCAATGAAGTCCCACAAGACGACTCTTCTTAACGACAGATATTCACATTTTAAATTTTCACTAACAAATCACACTTATGTGAGTTTAAAGACAGTGTACATTGATTTTTCGTACAACAAATATACGAAAATCGCCAACGTCTTTTGTTTGACTTTTCATTCAATATTGTTGTTAATTCAGCTTCACTTCATGTTTAACAACTTTACCTTCGATTTAATTGCAAAATACGGCTGCATAATGATGTTGATGCTTTATGTAAGTAACTAGAATACCTTAGAATTGAATATAAAAATTCACTAATCATTTGCTTAGGCTGTAGTGACAATGCTATTTGCAATAATTCTTGAACCGAAAACTTTTGAACTATCGAGTGAGTGTGAAAACAAGTTTTGGTCAGAAGACAGCGCCGGTGTCGAAGCACGCCAAAAAATTGCAATCAAATCGAAAAAATTTTTGATAATCAATTTTGTTTTTCTTGGTATTTGTCTAATTTTGTCTGTGGCCATGTGTCCTATATTCGGTGATCACAAAGAATGGATTCTTATTTCGATAATTTTTGAGAATCATTTTGGAACTTGGGGGAATATTCTTGATTGGATTTATTTATCGACCATGCCGTTTGTGCTATTTTCTTCGATTAGGCTCGGGGGGGCTCTGTTCTACACAACATTAGCGTTGCACGTGCAGATGCTTCTGATTAACGAACATATTTTGCAAATTTCTGAAAATTGTGAAAATTCAAGCGACCAAGCAATTTTTCACACTAGAATTTCTCAGAAATTGCGTTTTTGCATCGACCATCACGTTTGCATCAAAAGGTAGAAACAAAATTTAATACCTTCGCTTTTAACGACGTTTTTTCAGCATAATAAAGATGCTTCTTCGAATTGTTCGTCTGGCGATGGCAGTATTTGTGATCCTGGGTGCCCTCTGTACTATTTCAATGATGTTTTTCTTTCTGAACGTAAGTGTTTGTTAACATCTTGTTTGCAGAAGAATAAATTTTTTTAAGCGTGGTCCAAAGCAAGCTTCTTTATTGAGCATGTATTGTATTATAATTCCTAATCATTCCTTTTAGAGTAAAGAACACATGAGCACCATTTTGGAAGTTCGTGCGAGCCTAATGATCACTTTGAATTGTTTTATCGTTATTATTTTCTGTGTAGCGGGACAAGTGCTTCTGAATGAGGCAAGTAATTACCTACCATGCGATCGAAAAAAAAAAATAGAGTTGGCTGTGACCAAAAATTTCAGTTGGCAATCCGCGAGATTTCAATTAACAGATGTCAGTCTTAAAAGTTAGGTTAGTGATTTTGAGAACGTTGAAATCTTGATTTTCATAAAGGTGTGACCTGTCGCCCTGTCGGTTGTAAAAGAATTTCCTCACCTACTCCAATGAAACAATGAGATGAGCACCCACAGTACCGTTCTATGCATATATGTTCTGTGTTCTCTGGTGAGGACCACGTGCATCCCGACCCGATTGTTTACAGAGTGGTTATGTTTTTGGGGACTCTTTTCTATTGTCTCTTTCTTAAGTCAAAAAGACAAAAAGCTACGCCGTAAATGACTGCAATACGATCTAATTTTGGTAAATACACAGGCTTGTTCATATAGTATCATACAAACTTTAATCGGTGGTAGAGTCCAACCCCTAGACATTCTTACAAAAATGTCTAGGTTCTAAAGTTAAAATTGTTGAAGATGAAGCATGTTGAAGAGTGTACTATCACCTTTTAACAACTGCAGATAAATAAAAATATTTTACGTTGAAACCAACTGTCAGAAGTTGAAAGTTGTTGTCAAAATGAAACTAAAGCGAACTTTATAATACCAGATTTCTCTATAGCAACAATTGTTTGCTTCTATTATGACATTCATGACATTTGTTATACATTGGACGTAAAGTGGAATAATTTAGCGAAGAATGGCATTTACTGATAGTGGTAATTTTTACCAATTTTTGATGTATGACTCAAAATTTTATTGTCAAGAGCCTTTCGAGACTGGTTAAAATATTTATGAAACTATATGAATCATCCTGTATATAAAATTGATGAATGAAATCAACGAACAAATATTGCTTCCAGGATGAATATTATCTTTATTACTCAAACATTGTGCTAAAGGATCATACAGAAGGAGCTCCAATCGTATTCTTACAAGAACTACAGTAAATGTTCAAAATGTCTTTCTTCAGCTTCCAAACATAATGCTTCATGTTTTCAAATGATCTTCACAAAGTTGGGACATCAATTAAATTGCAGATAAAACAAAGTCGATCGTTACTTAGCGAGATTTTTAATATATTCGTATTCTGTAAATTGATTCAATCGCTTAGAATATACATTTTTCATTTTCAATAAGTCGCTATCAAGCTCGGTAAGAAAATAGTTTGCAAGCGACATCGCTAACGGATAGCTTCATAGCGACGAAGTTACAGAATGGACCTAATTATTGTAATAGCAAATTTTAATAGTCAATAACTAATAATGACAGTTCTCTATTGTAATGACATCTGATGACATTTGAATTAAATTTGTACGTGTTGCCAACTGAAGCGTATTAATCATGGCCCTCTCGATTTTTTTAATTTTCCATCGCACGGTAGTTATTTAAGATATACCTAAGTGTAAAAAGTTATCCTTTATTGCACGAACGGGTTTAAAATACGACCGAGGTACGCGGGAGTATTTTAAAGGATGTGAGTGCCACAAAGGAACTTTTTACTCGTATGTCTTACAACATTTTATCTACGATCGTGAAATCATCGCACCGGTTTCAACATAAATTTGTATAAAATAATAATTATTGATTCAATATTTTATGAATAACCAAAGTCGTTTGAGAACTACGTCGTTTAGCAACTTACTTCTAAACAATGTTTCCAAAAAATTGTATTGTTGTATTCTGACAGTTCTGTGCCATAAAAGCGTGTACTAAAAGTTTGATGACACGATTCTCTCAGTTCACTGAACGTCAACTTTGACGATTTTTAGTGCAAAAAGTACCTACTTTTTACACGATCGTAGGTACATAAAGTGATTTATATTTCAGACTACTCGAATTTTTGATATTCTATCCTCTTGTGCTTGGTACGAATGGAATGCAGAAAATAAAAAGCTTCTGTTGATTTTTTTGTCAAATACTTTAAAACCTGTAGGATTTACCTTCGCTGGTATCACTTTGGACTACAAATTTGGACTTTCTGTGAGTTGAAATTCAACAAGTTGAGATGACACAATTAAGTTTTCATCATATGTACTTGTAGCTACTTCGCACGGGATTAACTTATGCTCTTGTTCTTTATCAACTGGAATTCTAGACAAAAACGAGACAATCTTTGCGTATCGTAAGTAATTAACACTACGCAACTCGTCAAACTGGGGAAGATTTCATTTCTTCTACCATACAAAGTTATCTTAATTATACAGGATATCTATAAATGATTGTCGGGTCGAGCCAGCTTTGAAAAAAAAAAAAAAGTTTGTTACACAGTCTAGGACTGGTTTACAAATCTATGAGGGGCATGATGACCAACTCAGTAGACCGGGAACAATGGCTTAACGTGACTTCCGAATCACGAGACAGAATATAGCCTTTTTTTTTTAATTATTTTAAATTTCGCCCTGGGTCGGAATGGAACCCGCGACCTCGCGTCCCTGAGCCGAAACGGACTCCTTTAGGCTATATTCTGCCTTGTGGCGCCTTTTTGGAACATATGTCCAATTTTAATGTATTATTAACTGTCACATTAACTGTGACATTAATGGCGTTTAATTCGCGCTTTTTTCGTTCCTTATATTCGTTTTATCACCGTTAATAAACAGCAAAAATTTCATTCAATACAAATTGCAAATACATCCGGTTTTAGAGCTAAGCAGACTGGCAAAATTCAGAATTTGCTGAATATACCGGGTAAGCAACAATAACTCTTTCAGTTGGCAATAAAAAAAATACTAGAAATTTTCAAGACTGAATTGTACCTATTTCGGTTTGTTTTATTGACATTATGAACAGCAGGCATACATTTCAAATTTAAACGTCTTGGTTTTTGTAATCTTTTATTAATAAAATGGTTTTATCGTTGGAACATGACATAAAAGTCACCAGAATGTATTGCCAACACAAATAGTAATTGTTGCTTACACGGTATTTTACATCTTATAAAGCGGTGCATTCAAAATTTGACAATTTTTCATAGCAAGCTGGACCAGACAATCATTTACAGATACCCTGTATTAAAATAAACTTATCGATTAAATGTAATCCACAATGGTACCTGTTCATCCAATTTGCTCCTTTTCTTTTTAAATTATTTCATCTTCACTGTTTTCAGTGAAACACATTTATAATTATAACGATCAATATTTTTTATAAATATTACATTAATTTTAAATAGATTCACTAATACAAAAGTAGAACAACTACACAAGCACAAGCCATTTTTTTGTGCTACCATTGTTGACAGTTTACGTTGAGGATTACCGTGCGGCAATGGAAAAGAGAAAACTCTAGTGCTGCAAAAGACAAACGAGAAATCTAATGCTAGAAAAAATTAATTGTGGCAAATCAATTGTTACTGAAAGACAATTATGTCTCTAATGTTATAAAAGAAAAGGTTTTGTGTAAATATTCGAACACTGTTTAAGTAATAGTTATTATTTTAATAATTAAAAAATATTTTTTGTTACAAAAGGCAGCCCAAAAAATATTGTATGGTGAAAACTCCATTGTTTTACTCACTCACATACAAATGCTCCACTGCGTCTCGCGCCCGTTATTCGTAAAGCTATGGATCCTTTTCAACACTTGTAACATAAATATTACATACATTTCATTGAAGAACTTTAAAAATAGGCCGCTTGATTTTCCGCTTTTTCAATATTATTGTAAAATCACCTAAAATAGTTATAAAAAGTTACATGAAAAAATTTTATTCTGCACAAATTCACTTTTGAACAAATGTCCTCTAACTTGTACTTAACACGAATTATCGATAATTTACATCAAATAAAGCAGAATTATGTAATAGGTACAATGCGTTTTTAATTTTCCAAAATTGTTTCTATTAAAGCTAAATGCAACAGTTCAAGAGAGCGTGGCCAATTACATTGTTTCTAAATTTTCCACAAAATAACTTCAATGTGATCACTGTAAAGCTCGAATTATATGCAGTGAAAGATGAAGAAAATATGCGCATATATATGCACACTTTTTAGCTAAAAATGCACTGAAATATGCACAAATATGCACAAAATATACTATAATATGCTTTATCACTTTAACAAAAAAAGGCAAATTTCGCAGAATTAATCTATTTATTCAAAATTTATTAATATAAAAAACAAAACTGAAAATATATATTTTAAATTATACAATAGCCAATACAAGAAGATGGGGCTGTGGAAAAACGAGTGGTGGGATAAAGAATGCAGGGAAGGGAAGCAAGCAGCAAGAAAGAAACTCAGAAATTGGAAAAAAGAAAAAGCAACGAAGGAAGAGTACAAGAGAGCACGCAAGAGGTACAAATTAGTATGCAAAGAGAAGAAGGAAAAGAAACGGACGGAAGAAGAAATGAAGATGAAAGGTATAAAGACGGAAGAAGAGGTGTGGAGATACATAAATAGGGAAAGAAAGAAAAAAGGAGAAATAGTGAGTGATAGAATTACTATGGAGGAATGGAGAAAGTACTTCAGTGAGTTGTTGGGGGGTGAGGAAAACAGACAAGAAAAGGAAAAGAGACAACACAGAGTGGGAGAAATAGAAGAGATAACAAGAGAAGAATTAGAGCAACAACTAAGAAAACTGAAAAGGAAAAAGGCACCGGGGAGGGACGGTATACAGAACGAATCGTGGATGTATGGAACTGAAAGGGAAGTTGATTGGTTGTTAGAGATAATGAATGGAGTGTGGAAGGGAGAGGGCTTCCCCCAGGAGTGGAAGGAGGGGATAATATGCCCCATATATAAGAAAGGAGAAAAGGATACAGCCAGCAATTACAGGGGGATCACGCTCCTTAATACGGCATATAAGGTATACGCGATGATTGTGGAAGAAAGACTGATGAAGGAAATGAATGAGCGGGGTGCGTTACCAGACGGGCAGGCGGGATTTAGGAAAGGTAGAGGGACTATGGACAACGTATATATCTTGAATCATATAATAGGAAATGAGATAAAAAAGAGGGGTAGCAAGATATATGCATTTTTTGTAGACCTGAAGGCGGCTTTTGATAATGTGGAAAGAGACTTACTGTGGGAATACTTGAGAAAGAAAGGGATAAATGAGCATCTGGTAACAAAAATAGAAGAGATATATGAAGAGACGATAAGTAGAGTGAGAGTGGATGGAAGAGTGAGTGAATGTTTCAAGACGTATAAGGGAGTAAGACAAGGTTGTCCACTAAGCCCCAGCCTGTTTGCAGCGTTTATAGGAGATATAGAGGAGATGTTCAGGAAGGGGCAGGCAGGGGGGGTCGTGGTGGGCAAAGAAAAAGTGTGGTCTTTGGCATACGCGGATGATTTGGTGGTGCTAGCGAGAGAGGAGAAAGGTATGAAAGAAATGTTGGGAAATATGGAGAAATATATGAGGAGGAAAAAGTTGACGGTGAATGTAGAGAAATCCAAGATGATGGTGTTTAGAAAGGGGGGTGGTAGGAGAAAAATAAATGAGTGGAGATGGGAAAAGGATAAAATTGAAGAAGTGAAAGAATTTAAGTATTTAGGTTATGTGATGAATGAAAGAAACACAGCAGCAGCACATGTGAGAGAGTTAGTGAAAAAAGCGAATAAGATAATAGGAGCGGTATGGGGGATAGGAGAGAGAAAATTTGGACATGACTTTAGAAGGAGAATAATGATGTTTGATAGTCTGGTGAAAAGCGTGATGATGTATGGAGCGGAAATATGGGGATGGAGAGAGCAAGAAGGGTTGGAAGGGGTGCAAGGAAAATATTTGAAATGGGTGCTAGGAGTAGATAGAGAGACACCGGGCTATATAGTGATGGAGGAAACAAAAAGGGATGGAATAAGAATAGAAGCAGGAAAGAGAGCAATAAGATTTGAGGAGAGGTTGATAGAGAGAGGAGAGTGTAGAATTTTGCAAGAGTGTCTGAAAGAAAAAAGGAAAGAAATAGGAAAAGGGGTATGGAAAGAGAGGGAGGCATATTTCGAAAGAAATGGTTATGCAGGAGCGGAGATAGAAAGAATGCGAGAGGGAGGCAGAGCAATGACATATGAATTGGTGCAGAGAGACAGAGATGTGCAAGTGCAGGAAAGAAGAACGAGAATTAGGGAATCTAGGTACAATGGGAAGTATGAAAAAATAATAACGGAAGAACTACCAAAGTACCTAGGAAGAGAAAGTAGAAAGGAGAGAGTGATAATAGCAAGATTTAGGTGTGGAAATGAGGAGAGAGAGAATAAATATTGGAATGAGGATAGGATTAGAGTGTGCAGGATGTGTGGAGAAAAAAAGGAGACGATAGAACATATGTTGAATGAATGCGTAGAATTGAGAGAGAGAGAGGAAAGTAGAGAAGAAATGTTGAATGAGGACGGAAGAGGGATCGAATGGATGAAGAAGGTTGAGTGGAGAAGAGGGACAATATGTGGGGAGGGATAATTGTATTTGGAAAGCTGCTAATTTGTTATTGTTTTGAATTATTTAGTTAGTTAGTTTTAGTTATTATATTATATTTTATTGTATTTTATTGAGTTAGTGGGAAATGTCGAAAATCGGATAATTTATAAACCTGTATAGGTATTAAATATACATACAACTAACAATAGCCAATACAACTTTATAGGAATTATATCGGGTGTTTTTTTTTTAAATTTCACCTCATAGTAGGCGTTGAAGTGTCGATTGTGAACGCACTGTACAGCTTACGGATCACGGATTATCTGTTTATAGTATATTAAGTATAAAGAACGGTAATGACAATGTATGGATCGAAGACAATTGTTTGGAGGAGGAGCTTGCGACGACTCCAATATTGTCTGAGATCCGTACATTGTGATTAACGTTCGTCATGCTTATGAGATTTTTTGCGCGATTGAATATTTATTACAAAACATCCCTAACTAGAATGCAATGCGATACGACGCCCTTCACATCGTGTTGCCACAATGTCGATTTTTGTATCGCGTTTCTAAGGCAATCTGCAAACAACTACCGCCATTGCAGTTTTTGTGCGCAAATAACGCCAGTTGTGTTGAAAAACAAGCAGTAAAATGAGTGATACCTATTAGTGATTCCGAAAACGAAGTGGATATTGTAGAAGAAACTTTAAATGTGGGGTGCGTCACAAATAAAGAATTTTTGAAACTAACGACCTCAACGTGTAATTAAGAAGACAAGGAAAATTTGTGGTATGAAAATTTTGATAAAACTAATGTCGCGGCAAGTTCGCTAATATTATTTCATTGCAGCGGCAAGGAATGCCGACCACAAGAGCCGTGTGAGTTTCCAGAAAGTGCTAACATCTTGTCTTCAACTTCTGTCTACATAAATCAAGAATTTTCTAAACCAGCGAACTCAATATGTAATCAAGAAGACAAGGAAAATCCGGAGTATGCACATTTTGACAATTCTAATGTCACGGCAAGTCTGTTACTAAAATTGTTTCGTTGCAGTGGCAAGGTAGGCCGACTACAAGAGCCGTGTGAGTTTCCAGAAAGTGCTAACATCTTGTCTTCAACTTCCGTCTACATAAATGAAGAATTTTCGAAACCAACCATCTCAGTTTGTAATCAAGAAGACAAGGAAAATGCGGGGTATGAAAATTTTGACAATGCCAATGTCGCGGCAAGTTTGCTAATGCTATTTCGTTGCAGCAGCAAGGAAAGCTGACTACAAGAGCCGTGTGAGTTTCCAGAAAGTGCTAACATCTTGTCTTCAACTTCCGTCTACATAAATGAAGAATTTTCGAAACCAACCATCTCAGTTTGTAATCAAGAAGACAAGGAAAATGCGGGGTATGAAAATTTTGACAATGCCAATGTCGCGACAAGTTTGCTAATGCTATTTCATTGCAGCGCCAAGGAAAGCCGACTACAAGAGCTTTATGAGTTTCCAGAAAGTGCCCCCACATCTTGTCTTCAACTTCCGTCTACATAAAAATTATTATAATAATCGATTAATTTTGAATAAACTTTACTTACCGTTCTAGAACACCAAAAATTACTTACCATCGAGTTTATCGTTAGCAACGAGTAAACAGAGCTTACCATCTTGGAAACAGACGTGGTAAACAACCAAATAGAGTACAATCGCGCAAAAAATCTTATAGTTGGTTGCAAAAAAAAAAAACGGGAAACGAAAATTTTTCTAATGTAAATTTGGAGTTGACCATTTGTCAATTAATTGTCTACTTGACAATGACAATGCCTATCAAAAATGTCATTGAATTTTGACCATAATTCTAACCTATCTATCGTAAGGTTTCACACCAGGAAAAAATTGTAAAAATGTGTCAATTTTATTCTGGCAATTTCCATTTTTTTTTGCAACCAACTGTACGTTTTATACGGGTGGTGCATTAACAATCGACTCTTCAACGCCTACTGCGAGGTGAAATTTAAAAAAACACCCGATATTAAAAAATGAATGTTTTAATTGGAAGTAAATTAAACAAAATAACTTCAAATCCTTATCGTTGAATATACAGTATGTCCCCGGATTGAGTTTACAAAAGGGAAAAAAAATGTATTTTTGATTTTACGCTAAAACTTCAGAGCAATAACATTTTTTGCTTCATCTGAAACCCCCATTTCTGTTATTAAAAAGTCTTTTTCAACACAGAGGAAGACTTAACATTAAAATCAAAGAAAATGCAGAAAAAATATTTTCCTTTTTTTTGAAAAAATCAAATGATAATTGAATATAAAACTATTCTATTAACTATGCGGCGTTTTCTGTACATAACTCAATCCTGTATCGAAGTTTAAGCTTATGAACACCCATGCCTGATACATATCTGTTGCGAAATTTTTCATTAAATTTTGTAATTATGTGACAAAAACCGGTCCAACATTGGATTAAATAAATTCTTTGTTCTAAAGACAACATTTGGAAACAGTAATAAGTTGTTTGTCAAAAAACCAGGCCAATTGAAATAAAATTTATAACATAAAAATTAATTCCAAGTCCAAATTTTAACAAAAAATGTTAATTTAAGAATACAGTGTATCAATACTGAGATTTTAATAACGGAAATGGGGGTTTCAGATGAAGCAAAAAATGTTATTCCTCTGAAGTTTTTACGTAAAATCAAAAATAATTTTTTTTTCCTCTTGTAAACTCAATCCGGGGACATACTGTAGAATAAGTATTACTTAGTAGCAAAGTAACATTTTTTTTTCGCAAATTAATTAATACAGGGTCTATCTGAAATACGTGTGTTAATTTTAACCATTGGAAGAACTCGCCAATTCATGAAACTTTTCTCTATAATATTTTTACGAAAAAGCTTTACAAATTGATTTAAATTTGGGAATAAATTAGCCATCAAAGTGTATACTCGTCTATGGGTAAGGGCGAAAATTTTCTGTTGTGGTAGAAATGGAACCTTGTTAAAAAGTTACATTGTTATGGAAAAAATTATATAATTAAAATTTCAATTCTCATCTTTGAATACTTTTGCGAATTTTGCAAAATGTTATAGAGACAAGTTTTATAAATTGGCGAGTTCTTTCACTGGTTAAAAGTAACACACATATTTCAGATACACCTGTATGTATTCACACTCAAATACTCAAGTGCTTGCTGCAAGGTCTTGCAAAACACTTTCCCTGAACTTTCTTCAAATAATAATTCCGGATATTGTTACATCCAAGCAAAAATTGATTCAGATATTTTCGGCATATTGTTTTTAAAAGCACTTTTCGTTACGACTAGGACTAGCAGACCGTTTGTGATTGAATGTTGCAAAATGCAAATTCACGTAAGTATAGCGATTAAAATTCTTCGAAAGAAAGGGTCGGCATTGTTAGCAGGAAGTTTTAGGAACAGCAGATCTGTTCATTCCATTGTTAAATTTATGGTCTTATTTCTCTGGAATTACGCTTTACCAAGAAGTCCTATGTTTTTAAAGCAAGCGGATATTTTCTCATGTCCCTCTATCTGCACCATGGAGACTTGCAAGGGTTCAATAAATGAACAAAAAAAAAATCTAGAAAATTGCAGAAATATGCACTAATATGCATTTTTCGTCAAAATATGCTCAAGGTGCTTCAAATATTCAAAATATGCATTTTTGAAATAACGTAATTTCATTCAAAATTTGTTAATATGCCCAGAAAATCCAAAATTTTGTCCATACGATACGCCATAGAAACAAATATGCAATTTGCATAGAATTCGAGCTTTAACTATTAGTTTTCGACAAGATACATATACAACTATCCCACCTCCACCCGGCGGCACGGCAATTTTGCCGGAGTACATACACTATTACGGATATTACTATCAAGTAATAGTGCAGTGCTTATCAACATAATTACCGGCGTCTTGCCTCCGCATTTTGACTTTGTTGTGTATTATGTTCTGTGTCAATGTTAAGGAACTTCCTCACGATGTGACATGAGTATAATAATATACCTTTTTGAATTTCAACTACCAATGTGTTATCTAAATCCAGAATTTTTAAATTTTTAAAAAGAGATTGCGGTACTATTCCCGTTGCTGAAATTACAAGTGGTAAAATCGAAATTTTTTCTAAACACCAAAGATTTCTCATAGCAACGGACAGCTCTAAATATTTATTAATTTTTGTGTTATATGTCTGTGTTATATTATGTGAATTTGGAACAGCTATATCTAAAAGATGTGCTTGCTTTTGTTGTTTATTTAAAATTATAATGTCTGGTCTGTTATGCTTAATATGAATGTCAGTTAAAATTGTTCTATCAAAATATAACTTGTAACTGTCATTTTCCAAACAACTTTCTGGTGTATAACTATAATGTGGTTGTGTATTCTTTAATAAATTGAATTTAACAGCTAAATTCATGTGTATAATTTTAGCGAATATATCGTGTCGTTTTTTATATTCGCTTTGAGCCAAAACGGTGCAAGAAGAAATAATGTGTTCAATTGTTTCCCCTTCAGTTCCGCAAATCCTACATTTATCAATTATCGATTGTAAACCGCATATGTGTTTTTTATAATTTCTTGTATTTATAACACGATCTTGTATTGCAAATATAAAACCCTCCGTCTCAGGGTGAATATTTGATTTCTTAAGCCATGCATGAGATGCCTGAATATTAACTTCTGGTTGTTCCAGTTCTTTAAAGTATCTCCCATGTAAAGACTTCTGTTTTATATTTGCTATTGTGTCAGGTATATTTGGCTTAACAATGTCTGAAATTATATTATCACTTAAATTTAAAGGTGTGTAGCCTTTATCGGCTGAAACCAAAGCATTGAAAAAGGTGTTATCACGAGCTCTATTGAGGAAATAATTTTTTAGTGAAGCAATTTGATTTTTTAGCAGTATTTCTAGATTTGAAAAACCCCTACCACCGTTTTCGCGTGGTAAATTAAATCTTTCAATAGCAGATTTAGGATGGTGTTTACTAAATTTGGTAAAAAGAACTCTAGTTTTAATGTTTATGTTCTGTAAATTAGTTTTGGACCATTTTATAACACCGAAAGAATAGGTCAGTAATGGAACAGCATATGTATTAACTGCTTTAATTAAATTATTACCGTTTAATTTTGATTTTAAAATAGATTTAATTCTTAAATAAAATTGCTTTTCTAAATTTTCTTTTATAATTGAGTGTTGAATATGATTTGATTGATTAATACCTAAATATTTATAAAATTCTCCTTTATTTAAATTTTTAATGATTTCTCCTTCTTGAGTTATATATTCTAAATGTTCGTAATGACCGCGACATATTGATTGCATTTTACACTTATCAATACCAAAACTCATCCCAATATCATTTGAGAAATTTTCAGTTATTGTTAGTAAAGATAAAATGTGATTCTTTTTTGATGCATAAAGTTTTATGTCATCCATGTAGAGAAGGTGATTTAATTTGGATAGTGTGGTATTATTAAGTCTAATATTGAAACCATATCCAGTGCTATTTAATAGATTTGTCAAAGGATTAATGGCTAGACAAAACCATAAAGGACTTAAAGAATCTCCTTGATAAATCCCCCGTTTAATTTGAATAGGCTCGGATTTTAATTTAGTATTGTTTATTGATAAATTTAAAGTAGTTCTCCAAAATGTCATAACATGAGATAAAAAGTTAATCAAATCCAAATTAATTTTATAAATTTTAAGAATTTTAATTAACCATGAATGTGGTACTGAATCATAGGCTTTTTTGTAGTCTATGAATGCGGTATAAATATTTCTATTATTTTTTCTAGCTTGTTCCATTATTACCGTATCTATTATGAGTTGTTCTTTACAACCAAAACACTCTTTAACACAACCTTTTTGTTCTTCATTAAGTATATTTAATTTTTGACAATGGTCGTAAATTATTACTTTAATGCAAGATGTCATAATTTTATAAATTGTAGGCAGACATGTGATTGGCCTATATTTTGATGGATTTTTAGTATCGGAATCTTTTGGTTTCAGATATGTTATACCATGGGCCAAAAACTCTGGAAATGTGTTAGGTTCCCTAATAAATCCGTTAAAGTGATCAAGTAAGCATTTATGAATACAAGTAAATTTTTTTAACCAAAAGTTATGAATTTGGTCACCTCCAGGGGATTTCCAATTATGTGAACTATTAATATTTTTAACTAAAATTTCAAGGCTAATTTGAATATGATGTCGATTATTACTATCTGGTATATCATTTTCTAAATGAGGAATCCATTCTGCCTGATTATTAAATTGAACTTCATTTGACCATATGTTTGACCAGAATTCTTTAATTTCGTTTATATTTGGTGTACCATTATTAGTTTGAGTTTTATTATCTGTTAAATTTTTGTAAAACAACTTCTCATTATTTCTAAATAGTTTGTTTTCAAATTTCCGTTGTTTATTATTTTTATATCTTTTGAGTCGTTTAGAATAAATATGTAACTTCTGTAATAAAGTGTCTTTGATTTCTATTAATGTTTTATTATATTCATTATATTTTAAACAATGTATTCGGTTGTTATTTAAAATGGATTGAATACAATTATTTAGATGATTAGAATTTATACCCTTTAAATATTGAGTTATTCTACCTAAATCTCGTCTGATATTATTAATACGTTTATTTAGTCTTTGTTCCCATTTTGGTAATTCTTTCGTTTTTATGTTATTTGTCTGGCCAATTTCTTTTGATCCATTTAATCTGATAATTGTTAAAGCTCCACTATATATAATACTGTGTAATTTTTTAAAACTTGTGGTGTTATTTACAAATTTAGGTAAAATGAATTGATTTAAAATTTCAATCATTTCAAAGAATTTTTTGGAGCTTTGTTGTTTAGGTAATAGTGGTCTATTAAATGGTTCTATATGTTCAAATTCGTTCAGAGTTCTATTAAATTCATCTTCAATTTGTTCTTTAAAATTTTGATGGTAGTAAAAATTTTTATTAATAACATGTATATCATTATAACTCAAGTCTAAATTATGTATGTCTGTTTGTATGGTGTTTGGTGAATCGATAATTGGACAGAAAGAGTCATTATGATTAGATAAACTTTGTAAATTTTGCGGTTCAACAGAATTTTGGAGTAAATTATTAGAAACTTCATTATTGTCAGAATAATTAATTGACAATTCTAACTTTACATCATTTTTGATCTTTTCTAAAATTGCCGAAGGGATATAGTTTTTCTTCATAATGGCTCTCCTCTGGTCAGCTAAATTTTGAATAGTAACAGGAAACTGGGGGTACTTACTTTGGAACGCTTTAAATAAATCAAGCCTGTAAGTACTCACAACATCCTGTAGTTTCGTGATCCGAAAATATTCCCGTATAATGAAAATATTCATTTCCATAGTCCATTTTTTGCGTTTTCTAACTTCTGTAGCACCATTGGATTGCAGTGAAGCACTTGCAACAACATTTGGCGCGTTTTTATTAGAGAGCGAATTTATTGACATTTAGACAGTTGTCACGGCACTCTATTATTATATCATATTATACTTGTTGTTTTTATTATAGCAATATGGAGTGTCACGAGGCTAAAAATACCAAAAAAAAAGACCGAAAAAGTTAGTAAAAAAAGATAGTTCGTCTTATTTGCGCTAATTTGCGCCGAAGAAAAACAGCTAATGCTAAAAAAAGAAAGTTCTCGAAATGAAGATTTTAGCGATGGCTTTTTTGAAAAACAAATTAGAAAAAAATTAATGTGTTTTGTGCTTGCCCAATTTAAATATTATTTATACACAAGTTTAGTGACGATTTAAGCTAATTTTCATAATCATAGCTTCCAAGTATTTTCATCATAAAACCAAACTTGTAATTTGTCACCTTGGTGATTTTTACCCAGGTACGCGTCCGGTCCAAACACAACACAAAGATAATAGTTTTCATGGGAAAAGAAACATTGCAAAATTTACTCGTTCGACAATCTGGGGAGTCCAGTTAAAATCAGGGGATAACTGAATTAATGAATTTCAAATTGAGAGAACCACCAAATCAATGTTCATTAGATTAATTTACCTTTTTCAGCATTCCCAAATTTGTGGCATATTTGTAATTAAAGGGCGAGAATTGCAAATTAGAAACAGAGTACTTTATCGTAGTAAATAACTAGAATCGTTTGCATTAGTAGTTAGAAAAGTAACAAAGCAAAGTAGAAAGGGAGTCGGTAGAAAACACAGACAAGGTAACGGTAAAGCCAGGTAGTCGTAGAAATCAGAGGTGTGAGTGAGAGAGAGAGAGAGAGAGAATGAAGATTACTAATTATGTAATTAGAAATGTTTTGTGGAATCAAACCAATGTAGAACAATTTAGTTGCATGACATGGCACTTGCGTAACAGCGTTTCAAGCCCAATTTAGGTTTCAAAATAATGTTAATTTGTTTCAATTTTAATTCTGTTTGTTTCTTGATGCTGATGTTCATGATTCTATAGTCAGTAATTTAGTGTGCTTTTTCAGAGTGGAAATTCAACAACAAATTATGTAGGTACATTGGGTCTGGTCCTAACAAAAGTCTAAATTTAAACATTTAAAATTATGGTGGGAGACGGAAATTGTTATTTCAAAAGTTCTAAAGATATCGAAAAAGTGTCGCGTTCGGCGTAAAGTAGAACCGAGCTGATTGGTCACTTTGAACGCGGAACGGGAAACGAGCGTTTTTTGATTCACTGAGGGTTCGATCTCCAAAGTAACCGGAGGTACATACGTTCAGTACCTCCTGCAGTTATTTCTGTGACCACGTGCTTTACATCTACAAGGTGAAATAGGGTATTTCACGGCGCAGGTTTAGAACACGCATGCGCCATTTTTCATTCAACTCCTGTCAGGTGCATATCAGCTTGTGACCTAACCTCATAATATTAACAATTAAAATAATGATAATAAAGTCTTCAAAAACTGTTTAAAATGGATAAAGTTAGGGCAAAGCATTACGGCGCAGTTAAACATTGTGTTTTTGGCGACTGTGTTATTGACAATAGAATTGACAACTATAAGTTGTGCGAAAATAGGCGGAGTTTGCTACTGTGCATTCACTAAAGAAATAGTCTATTATTTCTCTAATTCTGGTACAGGGTGAGGGAAACTTGATGTCTCAGCTCTATTAAAAGAAAAGGAAAGACGATAGAAAAAATATGAAAACAGGTTCTTAAATGGGATTGAGTAAGGTCCATTTTAAACCAAATTTTTCCATATTTGGAAACTGAAGTAATGACGTCATCGAATTTTTACCCCAGAAACATACAGGGTGTTTCTGAAATAGGTACATTAATTTCAGCTGGTAATAGAACTCGTCAAAAGGAACAATTTTTCTATCTACCATTTTGCCGAAAAACGATGTTTAATTCCAAAAAAAATTGGAGAAATGTTTCACTAAAATAGCCCTACGCTACTAAATACTGCAATGGCTAATTAAGATCAGCGCTAATATGAAAAAAACATCAATTTTCATCCAGAAAACGTGTTTTAACGCCGAAATCGAAATTCAAATAAATCTACCCGTATAGCAAAAAATCAACTTCGTAAGAATCTGGATGTTTTACGTTTTTAGGTAGCTTAGTTTTGGAGATATGAACGGTTTTAGAAAAATCTTTCCTAGTTTTTTAAGCCATTACGCAACGTTTTTCGCCAAAATGGCAGAGAGAAAAGTTGTTCCTTTTGATAAATTCTATTACCAGTTAAAATTAATGCACTTATTTCAGAAACACCTTGTATAGTATAATTCAGAATAAGTGGCATCGCGGTAGGTGTTGATTCTCTAAAGCGAGCTTTATGTTATGTCAAAAATTTTGCAAACATGTGAAACCGTCATTACTTTATTTTGAGGTTATGCGTTACATAATTTTGACATGGTTTTCGCCCACAGCAGAGATACCCCCAGAAAATTAATACAATTTTCATAAATGAAAGAAGGAAATTCCAAATATTATAACAAGAAAATAAACACAAAACGATTCCATTGATAACATCAAGGCAAAATTAAAAGCGAAGGTTACCAACAGCATTGAAACTAGGGTATTATTAGCAAGGGTCTTGCTGCCAACGTAAATTTGAATTTCTAACGCGGAACCGCGATGTCACTTATTCTGAATTATAATATACCTATATTTTGGCATATTTAAAAAGAGCTAATTTTTCTGAACAAATTGGGAAAACAAATCAAATCTAAATCGGATAACATAGTTCGCATCCCAATTCGAGGGGCGCGAGTCAAATCTCATTGGGTCAAATTTCCACCAAATTCTGTTATTAAATTCATTTATTTATTTCTATCATTTGTTGGGACCAAGCACCACCAGAAACGATTTCTTGTTCAATAAAATTTAAGTGAAGTGTGTTCAATCGTTTTAATTCTTTTTCTGAAAACTTTGCGAAGGTACGGCCTCTCGTTGAACCAAATTAAATTAAATTACACTGCGCCGCCAAATTAGCGCATACTGTGTAAAAACTGTAAAAAAGCCTGTAAATTTAAATTTTAAATGATACATTATGAAAAGTGGTTTTCTAATGATTATCGGATTTAAACTTTAAGATAATGCGAATGAACATTTTTGGTTTCCAAATGACAGTGAAAAATTTTCTAAAAAAGATACGATTAATTTTCTAAATTATGCGTTAATTTTGCGGCGCAGTGAATAAACATAACACAACGTAAGATCCATAAGCTCCATTGTAAAACGATCGTAAATATCATGACCTACCATCATGACATTAATTGTCATTTTTTTCTCATTTTTTGAACCTTTGTTGACATGGGCATAATCAGACAGAGAAATCTTTTTAATCTTTGACAATCTAACCAAATTTAGAAATGACATTGACGTCCAAAATTTATTGCTCGCGACTGTACATTTCATGTAGGTATAGTTGACTCAAGTTGCAAAAAACCGCTTGTCATTTGTAGCAGCATTTTTTTCATATTTTTAAGCCAAATAAAGGCACAAAGGAACCAGAAAATCATAGTTTGGGTTGAATATTTTCCATATAAGTACAGTTTTAAAGTAATTTCAAATGACTAATGCCATAAAAGTGCTGTTGCAAATGCAAAGTGTTTTTTTTACAACTTGAGTCAACAGTATACATACATTATACACCAAGGTGAAGTTCATGATTATAGCTAGAGCGCCAAGATTAGATCCCGAAGCGTGCCGAGGGGACCTCTCTACCGTGGTTTATAGACTATTTTTTCACTGCTAGGTGGCACAAAATCACCAAGGTGGAAAATTTGCTTCGCCAGCAAATAAATTACTAAAATTGCCATTTTATTGCACCAATGAACAGTAGCAAATACTAGAATGTATTTGTTTTAACTGTACATCATACACAATATGGTTCAAAAGTAAATAATATTTAATATTATTTCAAGATATAAGTATGGAAAGTCATTTCGAGAACGCGTCCTTAGAAACAAACAACAGGAATTCTCATAAAATAAACGATATTTATCTGATAAGCCCTGGTTAATAATAATTATTATTACTCGACGATTATTTCACGATTATTCAGATTTTTATTTACGGCTCAAAATTTTATTTAAACTCTGTGTGCCCATTTTTAACCCACCCGCCCCGATGCTGTTTTAGTTTTGTTTAAAGATATTTTAATTTACCTCTGCACATTTGTAACATTGTAACGATCTATTTTATTACATTTAGGACAACGTAACATTTTATCTGCCCCGCCCATTACATTTTCTTAGTTAGCATTTAGCAATCAAATAGGTTGTTAAGACGATCTCATTTACACAGAAAAAAATTCTGACATTCGAATTGTCTTAATGACATTTTATTTTTTAAAACCTAAAACAATAATTGTGGACTTGACAGCAAAATTCTAACCTTAACTTTTTTACGCGGCAAATGTGATGAAAAATTATATAGATTGAATCTGGCTTTGATTCTCATTGGTCAATTTATGTGGGCGGAGCAGATAAAAAGTTATAACGGCAATACTATAGTACACTATAGTATAGTGAATTTTGTTTTCACCAACTTAATTCAACAGGTGGGGGTTATTTGATTTGGGCACGGCCTTTAGTAATATAAAACAAAAGAAAGATTTTCACTTTTTCAGTCAGAAGCGTCTATTAAGCAATGAACAAAAATTAATTCTTATATACCAAACTGGTGTTCAAAGAAAAGGTCATCAAGTTGACATTTTTTATCCGATTATTGCACAGTGTGCATTTTAGAGAAATTTTCTCGGGTTATTTTTTGTTTTCTCGTTTTGATTGGTCAATATTTGTCACGCAATTGGTTGCTAAACATATGAAGGAAATAATCATATAAAAAGTGTATGAAGGGTGTAAAAGTGAGAGTCCGCTTTTTTTTACCACAGATTTTTTTATTTCTACCATGAAACCAAGTGGCGTGTCTACAATTTATTACCTGAATTGCCATGCCAATCAATTGTTCACGTTTCACGTTTTTCAAAAAACGCATATTTTTCCATTACGAGTACGTGTTTAAATATTTCCATGTATTTTGATTACAGGTTGTATGATAATTAATAACATTAAATTCTTGGTCGATAAAATTTAAATTAATTCATTATTAAAACTTACAGCTTATTAATGACTTCGAAATCCACAGAGAATATTTTATTTTGTGCTGAACTGTTTTAATACAGTTCTTTGGAATGACAGCAGTAGTTTCCATTTAGTTTTGAAAAGAATACAAACTCGAACAAATAATTGTTAAATTTTTATAAACATAAATGCAATCCATTACTTTTAAAACAAAGAAAAATCGATGATATATTAACTGCATTTGCCGCTTTTTTCCGTCCTCTATTGCCAGTGAGGGTTTAACTTGCAATGGACAATCACAAGAAGATTGTTCCTAACGGCAAATATTCACACTTCAAATTTTCACTGAATGATCACACATATGTGACTTTAAAGAAAGTTTATATCGATTTTTCTTACAACAAATTTACGAAGTACTACAACGCGTTTTGTTTGACTCTTCATGCATTTCTTTGGTTAATTCAGATTCACTTCATGGTCAATCACTTTACGGTTGATTTGATTGTCAAATACGGCTGCAACATGATGGCGTCATTTTATGTAAGTAACTAAAATACTTTAGAATTGGATGTAAAATCCACTAATTATTTGTTTAGGCTCAAATAACGATGCTATTTGCCATAATTCTTGAACCGAAAATTTCTGAACTAAAGAGTAAACTTGAAAACAACTTTTGGTCAGAAGACAGCGCCGGTGTCGAAGCACGACAAAAAATTGCAACCAAATCGAAAATATTTTTGGCAATCAATTTTGTTTTTCTTAGTACTTGGCTAGCCTTGTCAGTGGTCATGTTACCGAAGTTTGGTGATCACAAAGAGTGGATTCTTATGTCGATAATTTTTGAGAAACATTTTGGAACTCGGGCGACCATTCTTGATTGGATTTGTTTTTCAACCGTGCCCTTTCTACTATACTCGTCGATTCGGTTCGGAGGGGCTCTGTTCTACGCAACATTAATGTTCCACGTGCAGATGTTCCTCATTAACGAACATATTTTGAAAATAATTTCTAACAGTTGTGAGGGCCCAAGTGACGAACCAACTTTTCACACCAGAATATCTAGGAAATTGCGTTTTTGCATCTACCACCACGTTCGCATGAAAAGGTAAAAGCTAAATTTAAGTTCTTAGATTTTAAAGATCTTTTTCCAGCATAATAAAGATGCTTCTTCGAATTGTACGTCGGGGAATGGCAATATTTGCAGTTCTAGGTGCCCTATGTACCATTTCAATAATATTTTTATTTCTAAATGTAAGTGTTTCTTAATATCCCGTTTCCGAAGAAGTTTACTTTTCACCAAGTGCATTTAAAATTTTCAATTTTAATTTTAGATTAAAGGAGACATGAGCCTAATCTTGAAAGTTCGTTTGGGGCTAATGTTCACTTTGAACGTTCTTATTGTTGTTATTTTCTGTGTGGCAGGACAAATGCTTCTGAATGAGGCGAGTAGTCAGTAGAAAACATCTAAATATGATATGTTCATTCATTTGTGTTTCAGACTACTCGAATTTTTGATACGCTGTCATCTTGTTCATGGTACGAATGGAATGCAGAAAATAAAAAGATTCTGTTGATTTTTTTGTCAAATACTTTAAAACCTGTAGGATTTACCTTCGCTGGAATCACTTTGGACTACAAATTTGGACTTTCCGTAAGTTGAAATTGAACAAGTTGAGATGACACAGTTAAGTTTTCATCATATTATGTACTTGCAGCTACTTCGCACGGGATTAACTTATGCTCTTGTTCTTTATCAACTGGAATTCTAGACAAAAACGAGACAATCTTTGCGTATTGTAATTAATTAACACTACGCAACTCGTCAAACTGGGGAAGATTTCATTTCTTCTACCATAGAAAGTTATCTTAATTATACAGGATATCTACAAATGATTGTCGGGTCGAGCCAGCTTTGGAAAAAAATATTATTGTGGCGCCTTTTTGGAACATATGTCCAATTTTAATGTATTATTAACTGTCACTTGTGACATTAATGGCGTTTAATTCGCGTTTTTCAGTCCAGTTTTCGTTCCTTATATTCGTTTTATCACAGTTAATAAACACCAAAAATTTGTATTTCAATACAAATTGCAAATACATCCGGTTTTAGAGCTAAGCAGACTGGCAAAATTCAAAATTTGCTGAATATACCTACCGGGCGAGCAACAATAACTCTTTCAGTTGGCAATAAAAAAAAAATACAAGAAATTTTCAAGACTGTGAATTGTACCTATTTCGGTTTGTTTTATTGACATTATGAACAGCTGGCATGCATTTCAAATTTAAACGTCTTGGTTTTTGTAATCTTTTATTAATAAAATGGTTTTATCTTTGGAACATGACAAAAAAGTCACCAGAATGTATTGCCAACACAAATAGTAATTGTTGCTTATAAACCGTTCACGATTGTTTTAAACACGCAGCAGGCCAAGATATTTTTTTGTTAGATTGGCGTCAGGTCCTGTCATATGACGTTCCGTTTTTAAATATTGGCTAGTGATGGATAAATGACCGGTCATTTATTTTTGGTCAAAGTTGACCGGTCCTTGATCGGTCAATTACCAGTCATTATTGGTCAAAAAGTAGGAAGTAGTTAAACATCACAAAATGATTCTTTCAGTGTCAAGGATTATTTTAATACAAAATAATGGTTCTTAATTCCATTTTTTATAAGATTTATTGATCGATAAATCTAAAATCGTGTAAGTGAGGTTAAGTTTGAATTGTTTGAAATTATACTTTGTTTTTTCTTTAACATATTTGTTTGAATTTGAACTTTTTGTTAATTTAAAACGCTTTAAAACTTTCAACATAACTGTGTGTGTGTGTGTATTTTCAGTTTTTTAGAATACTTAAACATTCGTTTAGAATAGACTATTTCTTTAAGTGAATGCGCAGTAGCAAACTCCGCCTATTTTCATACAACTCATGAAGTATCAATTCTATTGTCACTAACACAGTATTGTGAGGTTAGGTCACAAGCTGACATGCATCTGACAGGAGTTGAATGAAAAATGGCGCATGCGTGTTCTAAACCTGCGCCGTGAAATACCTTATTTAAAAAGTAGGTAAGTAAGTATTCTATGAAAATTATGAAAATAAAAATATATTGTATGTCATGTTAAGAAGACACAAAAACGATTGAAAAACAAAAACCATTTCTTCCTAATAGATAAAAAGCTTAATCGTTTTCCACAATGATCTTTTATTAAAGTTTTAGATGTTTTATTGTCATAATTTACTTATTTATTGTCATAATCGATTTTTTCATTGTCAGCAGCTACGTAAATGAAATCAGACAACCCAACATAACCTCATCTCATCAGTCATCATATCCTATAATCATTACATTACATTATAAGCGGGAAATTTAAATTTTAAAAATGACTGGTCAAATACGTCAAGTCATTGACAATTATCAACCGGTCAAATGGGTCATTGACTAAGTCAATTACCGGACCTCACAACACTAATATTGGCATTGTTGTCAATTTCGTCATTAATTTAGTTAATAATAATTTACCCAGAAGTGCCCTACAAATATGTATATTATAATTCAGAATAAATGGCATCTCGGTAGGCGTTGGAAATTCAAATTTACGTTGGCAGCAAGACCCTTGCTAATAATACCCTATTTTCGATGCTGTTGGTAACCTTCGCTTTTAATTTGGCCTTGATATTATCATTGGAATCGTTTTGTGTTTATTTTCTTGTTATAAGTATTTGGAATTTCCTTGTTTCATTTATGAAAAGTGTATTATTTGGCTGGGGGTTATCTCTGCTGTGGGTGAAAACCATGTCAAAATTATGTAACGCATAACCTCAGAATAAAGTAATGACGGTTTCACATGTTTACTAAATTTTTTGACATAACATAAAGCTCACTTTAGAGAATCAACGCCTACCGCGATGCCACTTATTCTGAATTATACTATATGTTTCATTTCAATTAAAATTTTACGATTATTGTTCCTAATGCGTCAATTGTTTAAAAAATGTAATAACCTCGGAGCAGCGTTTGGTTGAATTATAACCTAAAATACATTTGTTATGACAAATCACAATACTGCCAACTAAAATGTCAGATTTTCATAAATATTTCGAATTTGAAATAATCGTGAATGGTATATACACGGTATTTTACATCTTATAAAGCGGTGCATTCAAAATTTGACAATTTTTTATAGCAAGCTGGACCAGACAATCATTTACAAATACCCTGTATTAAAATAAACTTATCGATTAAATGTAATGCACAATGGTACCTGTTCATCAAATTGGTCCTTTTCTTTGTAAATTATTTCATCTTCACTGTTTTCAGTGAAACACATTTATAACGATCAATATTTTTTATAAATATTACATTAATTAGATAATTGTCTTTTAAATAGATTCACTAATACAAAAGTAAAACAACTACACAAGCACCATTTTTTTTTGTGCTGCCATTGTTGTAATTGACAGTTTACGTTGAGGCTTACCGTGCGGCAATGGAAAGGAGAAAACTCTAGTGCTGCAAAAGACAAACGAGAAATCTAATGCTAGAAAAAATTAATTGTGGCAAATCAATTATTACTGAAAGACAATTATGTCTCTAATGTTATAAAAGGAAAGGTTTTGTGTAAATATTAAAAAAATGCTAAAATGTGTTAATTTTAGGTTAGGGTAGTTTATTTATAGAAATTTCGGTTAGTAAGGTTGCAAGCTCTGCAAAAGTTAAATGATCTATTGACAATATTGACATTGATGAATTTTTGGTATTCTGCTTCTTATCGGCCTGCGGTACATAGTAAATTTGCAGTGGCTTTGTCCGCAAATTTTTTGATATGTGAGGGATTTTTCATTTTTTTAAATACGAGTTGTAATTTGAAATTCAAGTACTGACAGATTGACATTTGACATATTTAGTGATAAATTGAATAGCAACATAATTTTGCCTAAGTAATAGTTATTATTTTAATAATTAATTTATAAAATTAATTTGGATTTGATTAACTTTTTATCCCATGTAATGACATTTTGGAGAACTACTTTAAATTTATCAATAAACAATACTAAATTAAAATCCGAGCCTATTCAAATTAAACGGGGAATTTATCAAGGAGATTCTTTAACTCCCAATTTCATAATCAGCCTAAAGTTACTCTAAAGTTTACCATTTACCATAGAAACATATTGTTGCAACAATCCATTAAAGTCACTTTAAGATAAAGTCGACTTTAAGTTTATTATGAAACTGGCCCTTAGTCCTTTATGGTTTTGTCTAGCCATTAATCCTTTGACAAATCTATTAAATAGCACTGGATATGGTTTCAATATTAGACCTAATAATACCACACTATCCAAATTAAATCACCTTCTATATATGGATGACATAAAACTTTATGCATCTAAAAAGAATCACATTTTATCTTTACTAACAATAACTGAAAATTTCTCAAATGATATTGGCATGAGTTTTGGTATTGATAAGTGTAAAACGCAATCAATATGTCGCGGTCATTACGAAAATTTAGAATATACAGGCTGATTCACGTAGCCCGTTCATTAGAAACTTTTAGATTTCCCAAAATCATATTAATATGAAAATTGGTAGTTGACTATAATCGACTACTCCAAGTTCAAATGAAATATTTTCAAAATGGCGGCACTTCCGGAAATACCGGAAATCGATGCCATCTTTGTTTTTTTAAATAAAAATGCCCCATTTTGACTTCACATTTCCATTCTACGTTAACTTTTGAGTTTAATACGTCTTTTGGTCAATATTTATCTGTCATCGTTTTTGACCTATGTCATCTTTTTTGCAAAAAAGTGAGGTTGCAGGGCTTTATTAAAAAATTTGTAATTCATGAACCATCAGAAATGAATTATTTATTTGTACTTTACTGACTTGCCAAAGATTTGGCCGCTTTTTGCGCTATCAACGACGTTTTTTTTATGTTTCATACGCCTACTGCAATTTTTTAAAATTGATAATCAAAAAATGTCGAAAACTTCACTTTTTTAAATGTTAACTACCATTTCTGATACTAGATATAAATGTAAAATTAAATTTTAAGGCCACTTTTATTAACATTATGTATGCCTATTTGCAGCCGTTTAGGCGTAATTTCAATTTTTTAATAAAATATTCTTTTTTATAAGCAATTGTTTTATTTGAATTTTTATTTAAAAATAGCATTGCAATAAATATTAGATAACAACAAAACAATAAAAAACAAGCAAATTAACAAAAAAATATTTTAATGATTTCCTGGAAAATATTTTTTTGTTAATTCGCTTATTTTTTATTATTTCGTTGTTATCTACTGTTTATTGCATGTGATTGTTGAATAAAAATTCAAATAAAACAATTGTTTGATAAAAAAAAAAGAATATTTTACACAAAAAATCGAAATTACTCCAAAACGGCTGGGAATAGGCATACACAATGTTAATAAAAGTAGGCTTAGAATTAAATTTTACATTTATATCTAGTGTCACAAATGATGGTTGCCATTTAAAAAAATGAAGTTTTTAACATTTTTTGATTAGCAATTTTGAAAAATTTCAGTAGGCGTATGATACATAAAAAAATTTTCACTAATGGCGGAAAAGATCGGCCAGGTCTTTAGGAATTCAACTAAAAAAAAATCAATTATTTATTTCCGATGGTTCAAGAGTTATAAATTTGTTAATGAAGCCCTGCAATCTCGCTTTTTTGCAAAAAAGATGACATAGGTCAAAAACGATGACAGATAAGTATTGACGAAAAGACGTTCTAAACTCAAAATTTAACGTAGAATAGAAATGTGAAGTCAAAATGAGGCCTTTCCATTTAAAAAAATAAAGATGGCGTCGATTTCCGGTATTTTCGGAAGTGCCACCATTTTGAAAATATTTCATTTGAACTTAGAGTAGTCGATTATAGTCAACTACCAATTTTCATATTAATATGATTTGGGGAAATCAGAAAGTTTCTAATGAACGGGCTACGTGAATCAGCCTGTATAACTAAAGAAGGAAAAATCATTAAAAATTTAAATAAAGGAGAATTTTATAAATATTTAGGTATTAATCAATCAAATCATATTAAACATTCAATTATAAAAGAAAATTTAGAAAAACAATTTTATTTAAGAATTAAATCTATTTTAAAATCAAAATTAAACGGTAATAATTTAATTAAAGCAGTTAATACATATGCTCTGTTCCATTGTTGACCTATTCTTTTGGTGTTATAAAATGGTCCAAAACTAATTTACAGAATATAAACATTCAAACTAGAGTTCTCTTTACAAAATTTTGTAAACATCACTCCAAATCTGCTATTGAAAGATTTAATTTACCACGCGAAAATGGTGATAGGGGTTTTTCAAATCTAGAAATTCTACAACACAATCAAATTGCTTCACTAAAAAATTATTTTCTCAATAGAGCTCGTGATAACACTTTTTTTAATGCTTTGGTTTCAGCGGATAAAGGTTACACACCTTTAAATTTAAGTGATAATATAATTTCAGATATTGTTGAGCCAAATATACCTGACACTATAGCAAATATAAAACAGAAGTCTTTACATGGGAGATACTTTAAAGAATTGGAACAACCAGAAATTAATATTCAGGCTTCTCATGCATGGCTTAAGAAATCAAATATTCACCCTGAGACTGAGGGTTTTATATTTGCATTACAAGATTGTGTTATAAATACAAGAAATTATAAAAAACACATATGCGGTTTGCAATCGATAATTGATAAATGTATGATTTGCGGAACTGAAGGGGAAACAATTGAACACATAATTTTTTCTTGCACCGTTTTGGCTCAAAGCGAATATAAGAAACGTCATGATATATTCGCTAAAATTATACACATACACACTGTTAAATTCAATTTATTAAAGGATAGACAACCACATTACATTTATAAACCAGAAAGTTGTTTGGAAAATGACAATTACATTCACATTCAGCATAACAGACCAGACATTATTATTTAAAATAAAGAACAAAAGCAAGCATATCTTTTAGATATTGTTGTTCCAAATTCCCATAATACAACACAGACATATAACACAAAATTTAATAAATATTTAGAGCTCTCCGTTGCTAGGAGAAATCTTTGGATTTTATACCACTTATAATTTCAGCAACGGGAATAGTACCGCAATCGCTTTTTAAAAATTTAAAAATTCTGGATTTAGGGAACACATTGGTAGTTGAAATTCAAAAAGGTATATTAACATTGACATAGAACATAATACACAACAAAGTCAAAATGCGGAGGCGAGACGCCGGTAATTATATTGATAAGCACTGCACTATTACTTGATATTAATATCCGTAATACTCCGGCAAAATTGCCGTGCCGCCGGGGGGGCGGAGGGATAGTATTAAAAAATATTTTTTGTTACAAAAGGCATCACAAAAAATATTGCATGGTGAAAACTCCATTGTTTTACTCACATACAACGCTCCACTGCGTCTCGCGCCATATTACGTTCGTAAAGCTATGGATCCTTTTCAACACTTGTAACATAAATAACTATTACATACATTTCATTGAAGAACTTTAAAAATAGGACGCTTGATTTTCCGCTTTTTCAATATTATTGTAAAATCGCCTAAAATAGCTATAAAAAGTTACATGAAAAAATTGTATTCTGCACAAATTCACTCTTAAACATATATCCTCTAACTTGTACTTAACACGAATTATCGATAATTTACATCAAATAAACCAGAATTATGTAATACAATGCGTTTTTAATTTTCCAAAATTGTTTCTATTAAAGCTAAATGCAACAGTTCATGAGAGCGTGGCCGATTACATTGTTTTTAAATTTTCCACAAAATAACTTCAATGTAATCAGCAATGTTGCAACAATTTGTCCTGAAAGTGAATTTTCAACAATCTCGCATTTCTATATCGTGAATTCTACAGTTGCTTAAGTAAGCAACCAACAATGTTTAGACACATATACAGGGTTAGTCACGAGAGACTTCCGATGAAAAATTCGTTATATGCAACCGAAACTACAATTTCCAATAGTTTCTAGCTTCTTGAATTTATAAAAAGTAATACTTACTTAAATCAACGATTTACATAGTACATATATCGATCGAGAAAATTCTCACGTTCCTAGCGCTTCTGAATTGCGCAACAATCTCATACTAGTCACGCAGGTTGGTAAAGTTGACGCAAGTTGCAAAAAGCCACTTTGCCTTTGCAACAGCATTTTTAGGGCATTCTGTCATTTGAAATTACATTAAAACTGGATGGAAAATATTCAATCCAAACTATGATTTTCTGGTAACTTTGTGCCTTTATTTAGTTCAAAAGTATTGAAAAAATACTGTTGCAAATGACAAGTGGTTTTTTGCAACTTGAATCAACTATAGGTATATCAAATGTAAATGAAGTCTAGTGTGGCCTAGTACAGCTTGCTGTAGCTATAGCTGTACAGTTACTTAACTGTTAATTCGATATACAAACTTTATTTTGAATCTTGTTTATTGCCTAATCAACATTAAAAAAATCTGATGAGCTCAAAATATGACAATTTGAGAAAATTTTCACTCGACACCTTCACATCAGCTTTACAAATAATTTAATTTTAGTACATTCTTCCGAGCAAGTTATAAGGTGATCAAGTAGAAGTGTTTCAGTTGACAATACAATTTCAAAAAAAAATATTCGGCTATTTGCAACACTGCAACCGTATATGTATCACTGCAACCGTATATGTACATTTTATTAGTTTATTTGACAGATGTCTGACGTAACATTAATAACAACAAAATGGTTATAAGACTAAAAATTAACGGTAACGTGGGTTTTGTTGTTGAGGAGGCAAACTTGAACAAACATACATCATAATAATATTTTTTTTAAATATACTATACCGGGTGCCCCAAAATTAGCGGAACATCTTACCAGTACGTTGTTAAGTAAAAATATCAGGTAAAAATATTCAATCTTCTTTTTTGTAGAAGATATGAACCTACTATTCCGGACACGGAATCTTGGCCACAACTGACATTTAACTGACAAATAGGTGTGAACTGTCCTTATTGAATATAATGCCATTTCCCTGCTTTTTTGATGTCACAAGAAAAACTTCAAAGTGATTTTTAATAATTGTCATTTATTAATGACAGTAATGCTTGGTTTACTTAATTTTTTTTAGAAATGTCTAAAAAATGTTGGCCAAGATTCCGTGTCCGGAATAGTACATAATTATTTGTTACACTATAAATATTTAATATTTCATTTTTGTTGTATCCATGGAAATAAGAAAGAAAAATCAAAGCCACGTTGCCATAAGTTATTTGAGGTAAAACCGACATAAAATCACTTCTTTGAAATGCTGGAAATAATGAAGTAAAGCAAACCCGATCATAATCATTCAGAATTATTTTAACATTGGCTAGTCAAATTACAAGCCTATGCTATAGCATGGGTTGCCATAGGTAACACGCCGACTCGATTTATTTTTTAATTGATCGCACCGTATTTAATTAAGTATTATATTTTTTATTTTCTTTTTATTTAATTTTATTTGGGGAGGCACTGCCTCCGTTGCCTCCTCGGAGGAGCCGCCACTGAAAATTTGATTAATAGTGTCAGTTGTTTGACGTTTATTAGCTATACTCAATTTCATATAAATGTGCATCTAAGCAAGCCATGAAAATCTGATTTTCTGTTGGTAGTAAAGCTAAAGCTAGTGACTTTGACTTTCAAAGTTGCTGGCTCTGCGCGAACCCGATTGGACTAATTTTTCAGTTTTTGTCCATTTTAACATTGCTGATTTCAAAAGCAATGTTACGTCTTTTCAGTGATTAAATTAAAGTAATTCTTATTTGTTTTTGTCTTTGTATTTTTACCAAGTAAAGATTTATTGGACATGACCTGCATAAATGTGACTTTTGTAATGTAACTAAATTAAAGGTGCTTTCACAAATGCACAGCTCACTTGATGAACATTTATATGAAATCAATTAAAAAGATAGCAGAGATACGAAAAATTTGACACTGTCAAAGTCATAGCCTTTACATTTGTATTAATCATTTTTCGTTATTTTCTTCAAAAGAATTTTCTGCAAGTAAGAGATTCAACCACTAAAGTGCACAGATAAATACGTCCACACTACTGTGTTATCAATTTGGTTGTAGGTCGTAAAATTTTATGGTACTTTAAGTTAAAGATCTTGCGGGGCTTATAAATTCTAGTTTACCACTAGCAGGTAATATTTTAAGCAGGGTTGTATTGTACATTTGGTATATTTGCATTGTACGGCAAACGGCACGCGCCGCTACCCAACCTTTTCAAACCCAACCATTGTGCCCGTTAATCGCTCATAATATCCAATAAAATTTTACGACCTACAACCAAATTGAAATTACAATACAAGAAATAAGAAAATCTAAAATTTGCCAACAAATTTGTTCACAATACGAAGATTTAATGCTCTTGTAAAATGCTAATTTTATGACTGACGAGTCTCGAGAGGGTACCTGCTGCAGTGTTTGACCGATCCAAGAATTCTGAATACTTCTGCAACTTAAACTACACCTCGCCCAAAAGTTTTATTACTGTGCAACAGCCTTAAGTTTTTGGTTTTCGATATAGTTTCTTACTTATAACACTAGAATATGAAATTATCCCAATACGACTTGAAGGAACACATGTTTATTTTTTGCGCAATTGTACTCTATTTGGTTGTTTACCACGTCTGTTTCCAAGATGGTAAGCTCTGTTTACTCGTTGCTAACGATAAACTCGATGGTAAGTAATTTTTGGTGTTCTAGAACGGTAAGTAAAGTTTATTCAAAATTAATCGATTATTATAAGGATTTGCGGAACTGAAGGGGAAACCATTGAACACATCATTTCTTCTTGCACCGTTTTGGCTCAAAGCGAATATAAAAAACGTCATGATATATTCGCAAAAATTATACACATGAATTTAGCAGTTAAATTCAATTTATTAAAGGATACACAACCACATTACATTTATAAACCAGAAAGTTGTTTAGAAAATGACAATTACAAATTATATTTTGATCGCACAGTTTTAACTGACATTCACATTCAGCATAACAGACCAGACATTATTATTTTAAATAAACAACAAAAGCAAGCATATCTTTTAGATATAGCTGTTCCAAATTCACACAATATAACACAAACATATAATACAAAAATTAATACGGGGGGGATACGAAAATAATTTTTATGTAGACAGAAGTTGAAGACAAGATGTGGGGGCACTTTCTGGAAAATCATAAAGCTCTTGTAGTCGGCTTTCCTTGGCGCTGCAATGAAATAGCATTAGCAAACTTGCCGCGACTTTGGCATTGTCAAAATTTTCATACCCCGCATTTTCCTTGTCTTCTTGATTGGGTACACATTGAGGTTGTTGGTTTCGAAAATAATTCTTCATTTATGTAGACAGAAGTTGAAGACAAGATGTTAGCACTTTCTGGAAACTCACACGGCTCTTGTAGTCGGCTTTCCTTGCTGCTGCAATGAAATAGCATTAGCAAACTTGCCGCGACATTGGCATTGTCAAAATTTTCATACCCCGCATTTTCCTTGTCTTCTTGATTACAAATTGAGATCGTTGGTTTCGAAAATTCTTCATTTGTGTAGACGGAAGTTGAAGACAAGATGTTAGCACTTTCTGGAAACTCACACGGCTCTTGTAGTCGGCCTACCTTGCCGCTGCAATGAAACAATTTTAGTAACAGACTTGCCGCGACATTAGAATTGTCAAAATGTTCATACGCCGGATTTTCCTTGTCTTCTTGATTTCATATTGAGTTCGCTGGTTTCGAAAATTCTTGATTTATGTAGACAGAAGTTGAAGACAAGATGTTCTCACTTTCTGGAAACTCACACGGCTCTTGTGGTCGGCATTCCTTGCCGCTGCAATGAAATAATATTAGCGAACTTGCCGCGACATTAGTATTATCAAAATTTTCATACCAGAAATTTTCCTTGTATTCTTAATTACACGTTGAGGTCGTTAGTTTCAAAAATTCTTTATTTGTGACGCACCCCACATTCAAAGTTTCTTCTACAATATCCACTTCGTTTTCGGAATCACTAATATCACTCATTTTACTGCTTGTTTTTCAACACAACTGGCGATATTTGCGCACAAAAACTGCAATGGCGGTAGTTGTTTGCAGATTGCCTTAGAAACGCGATACAAAAATCGACATTGTGGCAACACGATGTGAAGGGCGTCGTATCGCTTTGCATTCTAGTTAGGAATGTTTTGTAATAAATATTCAATCGCGCAAAAAATCTCATAAGCATGACGAACGTTAATGACAATGTACGGATCTCAGACAATATTGGAGTCGTCGCAAGCTCCTCCTCCAAACAATTGTCTTCGATCCGTACATTGTCATTACCGTTCTTTATACTTAATATACTATTTTATACTCGTCATGTTGAAAAAAAAAAACAAAAAAACCCCAAAGAACAATTTTAGATAAATAATCCAGCACGGAAAAAAATCGGCAAAAATTATGCTGTTTTAATTAAAAAAGATCATGATTTAAACAAATACTTACGTATAGTCGCAATCGGGCGGCATGAAACTCCGCACAGGTCCCTAACCAGCGGGGTGTCATAAAATTATGGTTGATAATCCCAAAACGAAACTCCGCACCGGTCGGGCACAGGTAATCTGGACGAACGGCGCAGCGCCCGGTAGGTCATCCTTAGAATGGTTTTTGGAAAAATTATAAGATTTTAAGATTTTTAAGCGTTTTTGAACTATTTTAAACTTCTTCCTTAGTTTTAAGTGAGCCGTTTGTTTTAAAAGATGTATCCCATACGTGAAATCACTAGTCAACGAGGTAAAACACAAATTATGTGTGAAAATTACATGTTTATTTTCCATCATGTGCTTGGTTTCAGTGAATCCCGCTGGAGGTGTATAAATAAAACCTGCAAAGCGTTTATACTTACTGTTGGTGAAGGAAGTGAAAGAATATTCTCTTGGGGAAAATTTTCACATTACCTGTCCTTCGTGCGGAGTTTAGTGCACCCAAAATGGGCAAATTTTTGGAACGTGCGGAGATTCATGCACCTTTAATCCTTTTACCTGCATCGGTGCGGAGTTTCGAATCGCCCTCGCAATCATTAAATGACGCAATTTAAATGGTCCATTGTAAAACGGTCGTACCTAAATATAATAACCTATCATCATGTCGCATAACATTAATTTTCATTTGTTTCTCATTTTTTGACACTTTGTTGACGTGGGCATAATCCGCTAGGGATTTTTTTTAAATTTGTGACTAACCAAATTTTAAATTGACATTGACGACCAAAATTTATTGCTCGCGACAGTACATAGGTAGGCAGGCAATGTTCACGTTGTTTCGTGCGAAAGATGATTGTTTTGTTGGCGCATTCGAACGAGTTCGAAGTCTCGACCTGACGGTCTCGACCAAAAACTCATTCTCATGCCCCAACAAAAAACAATCATTTTGCGCATTTAATACAAAAATAACTATTTAGATTACAACATTAAAAAATTAACCTCAAATATTTTACACTAACCATGTCAGACCGCGTCGAATATGACTGCCGTGAAAAAAAAAACAGCGTTTAGTTGAAAACGTCATTTCGTGAATGCTCATTTTGGGAACGTTCCCGGACATGATGGCATGTTCTCGAGAGGATAATGATGTTCCCAGGATGACTGTTTCGTCCTGGATTGATATCTGCTATTGCAATTTCTCAATAAATTTACTGTTTATGTTGTGTTTACACAATTTTCAACAAGACATTATAGGTACTTGTTGTTTTTATCATGGCAATATGGAGTGTCACGAGGCTGAAAATACCAAAAAAAAAAAACCGAAAAAGTTACTAAAAAAAGATTGTCCGTCTTATTTGCGCTAATTTGCGCCGAAGAAAAAAAGCTAATGCTAGAAAAAGAAAGTTCTCGAAATGAAGATTTTAGCGATGGCTTTTTTGAAAAACAAATTAGAAAAAAATTAATGTGTTTTGTGCTTGCCCAATTTAAATATTATTTATACACAAGCTTAGTGACGATTTAAGCTAATTTTCATAATCATAGCTTCCAAGTATTTTCATCATAAAACGAAACTTGTAATTTGTCACCTTGGTGATTTTGGGCGTATGGGAGTTGGACCACGTTACCTGTGTTTTCTAAGTATTCTGAAGGGTATGGGGTTAAGTGCATATACGGGTTGGACCACGCTACCTGACTTATCTAATTACCTAGGGGATCGGATTTTACCTGTTGGTTCTGGACTAGTAATACAATTGAACAATTTGTTGCTAAACATTTGTCTACTTAACATAGAATCCACATCATGGTTATGAACTATATCACCACCACATACAACACTATTTGTTTTGTAACTCATTTGGGTATACACTTTTGCAGAGCACTCTCTTTTTACACAACGCCATCTGATTTTTCCGCTCTTGCAATGTGAGCTTGAGAAAATTTGAATTGGTTCACAACAAGTAGCATTTTGCCTTTTTCACTGAACATTGTTGTAACTTCCATTTAAATAAATATGTAGTAGGTGTCTAATACAAAACTAAATAAAATCAGTAATTGCTTCTACATTTAAATACGACAAGGTCCCACCACTTATTTTTTCAACCTCCATGCTAATAGAGTGAATTTGATCTCTTTGCCCCCCGTCAATACCTGGAAAATCTTAATCCCTTTGGTAGCGGTCGGTGGCCGATCTCGACCATCAGATTAACACAAATTTGGGATCGTGGTCGAACTCGGTGACACCCGTGATTTTTACCCAGGTACGCGTCCGGTCCAAACACAACACAAAGATAGCAGTTTTCATGGGAAAAGAAACATTGCAAAATTTACTCGTTCGACAATTTGGGGAGTCCAGTTAAAATCAGGGGATAATTGAATTAATGAATTTGATGTTACCAGGTTTCAAATTGAGAGAACCACCAAATCAATATTCATTAGGTTAATTTACCTTTTTTAGCATTCCCAAATTTGTGGCATATTTGTAATTAAAGGGCGAGAATTGCAAATTAGAAACTTTATCGTAGAAAATAACTAGAATAGTTTACACTAGTAGTTAGAAAAGTAACAAAGCAAAGTAGAAAGGGAGTCGGTAGAAAACACAGACAAAGGTAACGGTAAAGCCAGGTAGTCGTAAAAATCAGAGGTGTGAGTGAGAGAGAGAGAGAATGAAGATTACTAATTAGTAATTATGTAATTAGAAATGTTTTGGGGAATCAAACCAATGTAGAACAATTTTTAGAAGTAGCAGATCAAGGGAATTTAGTTGCATGACATGGCACTTGCGTAACAGCGTTTCAAGCCCAATTTAGGTTTCAAAATAATGTTAATTTGTTTCAATTTTTATTCTGTTTGTTTCTTGATGCTGATGTTCATGATTCTATAGTCAGTAATTTAATGTGCTTTTTCAGAGTGGAAATTCAACAACAAATTATGTAGGTACTGTCGCGAGCAATAAATTTTGGTCGTCAATGTCATTTCAAAATTTGGTTAGACTGTCACAAATTTAAAAAAATTCCCTGCTTGATTATGCCCATGTCAACAAACTGTCAAAAAAATTAGAAAAAAATGACAATTAATGTCATGCAACGTGATGATAGGTTATGATATTTACGACTGTTTTACAATGGAGCATTTTCGATTGCCTCAAAGAATGACCTTGACGACTAAAATTTATTGCTCGCGACTGTACATTCGGTCTGGTCCTAACAAAAGTCTAAATTTAAACATTTAAAATTATGGTGGGAGACGGAAACTGTTATTTCAAAAGTTCTAAAGATATCGAAAAGGTGTCGCGTTCAGCGTAAAGTAGAACCCAGCTGATTGGTCACTTTGGTCAAGTAGCGGTTGCGAAATTGTGGTGCGCCAAAAATGATAAAACCGAACGCGGAACGGGAAACGAGTCTTTTTTATTCACTCGGGGTTTGATCTCCAAAGTAGCCGGAGGTACGTTCAGTACCTCACCTGCAGTTATTTCTGTGACCACGTGTTTTACATCTACAAGGTAAAGTTAAGACAAAACATTACGGTGCAGTTAAACATTGTTTTTTTGGCGACTGTGTTATTGACAATAGAATTGACACTTTATGAGTTGTGCGAAAATAGGCGGAGTTTGCTACTGCGCATTCACTAAAGAAATAGTCTATTATTTCTCTAATTCTTGTACAGGGTGAGAGAAACTCGATGTCTCAGCTCTATTAAAAGAAAAGGAAAGACGATAGAAAAAATATGAAAAGAGGTTCTTAAATGGGATTGAGTAAGGTCCATTTTAAACCAAATTTTTCCATATTTGGACACTGTAGTAATGACGTCATCGAATTTTTACCCCAGAAACATATATGTAGTATAATTCAGAATAAGTGGCATCGCGGTAGGTGTTGATTCTCTAAAGCGAGCTTCATGTTATGTCAAAAATTTTTGCAAACAAATGAGTTGTGCGAAAATAGGCGGAATTTGCTACTGCGCAGTCACTAAAGAAATAGTATATTATTTCTCTAATTCTTGTACAGGGTGAGCGAAACTCGATGTCTCAGCTCTATTAAAAGAAAAGGAAAGACGATAGAAAAAATATAAAAAGAGGTTCTTAAATGGGATTGAGTAAGGTCCATTTTAAACCAAATTTTTCCATATTTGGAAACTGAAGTAATGACGTCATCGAATTTTTACCCCAGAAACATATAGTACGGGGTGATCAAATAGGACTGTTTAAGTTGGTAACACTGAATTGTATTTTAAATTGTATAACAGGAGTAACTTTCGGTTGTTGATGGCTTGTCGTTGTTAATGCTATACCTACATCAGATATTTGTCAAATAAACCAACAAAACATACCCGGTTGCAGTGTTATAAATAACCGAAATATAAAATTTTCTTAATTGTACTGCCAACTTAAACAGTCCTTTTTGATCACCCGGTATAATTCAGAATAAGTGGCATCGCGGTAGGTGTTGATTCTCTAAAGCGAGCTTTATGTTATGTCAAAACATTTTGCAAACATGTGAAACCGTCATTACTTTATTCTGAGGTTATGCGTTACATAATTTTGACATGGTTTTCGCCCACAGCAGAGATACCCCCAGAAAATTAATACACTTTTCATAAATGAAAGAAGGAAATTCCAAATACTATTATAACAAGAAAATAAACACAAAACGATTCCATTGATATTATCAAGGCAAAATTAAAAGCGAAGGTTACCAACAGCATTGAAACTAGGGTATTATTAGTCAGTGATTATTAGAAAGGGTCTTCCTGCCAACGTAAATTTGAATTTCGAACGCCTACCGCGATGCCACTTATTCTGAATTATAATATATATACCATTCACGATGTTTTGGCATAAGGGGAGGCTCTGATTTCATTTTTTAACGTTGGATACATGTTTGATTTCTGTCATCTCTGCTGTCACTAAAGTGCCTGACATGCGGACCTATCAAAATGAACGTAAAATGTTGCCGAATTTACCGTAATCATAATAATTAAGCTACTTAAAACGTATTGATGGTGTTTGTATTAGACTGCAGAACATATTTTCAGTAAGTTACAATGAAATCAAGTTCTTTTTGTGTATAAATTGAATCGTAGCATAGGTGAGATAAATATGTAGCACGGATAGTGAAGGAAGAAACAACGACCCAATTGAAATGGCACAAGGGTTTTGTAAGACCTATTATAACTTCGCGATAGAGTTGTGAATTTATGGCTTGAGTCTATTTTGAAATGTACTCCTGAAATTTTCCAACATTTTTGTAGATATTGTGAAGAACTTACTTCGGAAGATTGGACAGAATTAATGGGAAATCTTTCATTTGAAAACGTTCTTCCTTTAATAATTTCCTTAGAAGAATCTGACTCGGAATCTGATTGAGATTTTGATACAGGTAATGATGATTCAGAATTTTCTAATGAAATTATGGAAGTTGAATAATTTTGTTCTTTTTTTGTCATGGACGATGGGTGTGTAAATATCTTCCAGAAAAATTCGAATAAAGTAAGGTTTAATAAGTAGGTACAAGATTTTATATAACCTAGTTCTAGGAATGTTTTGATTAAAATGAAAAATTCATTGAGAAGTTACTAACTGGTTGGTTAAGACACTGTATAGGTGGGTTATCTAAGTGGTGCATAAATTAACAGGAGCCACTTCGTCTTTCGGTCCCTGTCTCTACTATTCTGTAGTCTGTTCAAGTCAGTTTCTTGTTTTGTTATTGGATTAAATTGGATTAAAAATGTGTGAGTACTGTTTTATTGCAAAGTAGTAAAACTGACAACAATGCGCTAGACAATGACGCAGTTTATAACCTCAAACTTAGAAAAACATAACCTAATTCAATAGACAGCTTTACTGCCAACTTAAATGCACTTTTTCCATGGCCTCCCCTTATGCCAAAACATCGTGAATGGCATATATGTACCTATATTTTGGCATATTTAAAAAGAGCTAATTTTTCTGAACAAATTGGGAAAACAAATCAAATCTAAATCGGATAACATAGTTCGCATCTCAAACTCGTATAATACTGTTCGCGCCAGAAACTTCTGTATTTGCCCAGCTTAGTCATTTATTCTTATTCATGAGTCAGATCCCAATTCGCGGGCCGCGAGTCATCTACTTGAGTCAAATGTCCACCAACTTCTGTTATTAAATTCATTTATTTATTTTTCTAACATTTGTTGGGACCAAGCACCACCAGAAACGATTTCTTGTTCAATAAAATTTAAGTGAAGTGTGTTCAATCGTTTTAATTCTTTTTCTGAAAACTTTCCGAAGGTACGGCCTCTCGTTGACCCAAATTAAATTAAATTACACTGCGCCGCAAAATTAGCGCATACTGTGTAAAAATTTTAAAAAAGCCTGTAAATTTAAATTTTAAATGATACATTATGAAAAGTGGTTTTCTAATGATTATCGGATTTAAACTTTAAGATAATGCAAATGAACATTTTTGGTTTCCAAATGACAGTGAAAAATTTTCTAAAAAAGAATACGATCAATTTTCTAAATTATGCGTTAATTTTGCGGCGCAGTGTATAAACATAACACAACGTAGGATCCATAAGCTCCATTGTAAAACGGTCGTAAATATCATAACCTATCATCATGACATTGATTGTCATTTTTTTCTCATTTTTTGAGCCTTTGGTGACAAGGGCATAATCAGACAGATAAATCTTTTTAATCTGTGACAATCTAACCAAATTTAGAAATGACATTGACGTCCAAAATACATATATTGCTCGCGACTGTACATTTCATGTATAGTTGACTCAAGTTGCAAAAAACCACTTGTCATTTGCAACAGCATTTTTTTTTTCATATTTTTAAGCCAAATAAAGGCACAAAGGAACCAGAGGTTTCATTGTTGGATGCCGTGAAAATGGAATACCCATTCGTCAAATCGTAGAAAGAGTTAATATGGCTGTAAGTGCTTTAATAAATATGCCGATATACTGATTTTAAAATATTTTTACTACACTATTTAGCAATCAACAGTAAATAGGCCTTGGATCGTTCTTTAAATACAAGAACAAAGAGTGGCCGTCCAAAAGGTACCACTCGAGAGCAGGATAATGCGATAGTGGAAATGACGAGGCAAATGCCTTTTACTAATACCACGAAAATAAAAAAAAGAAACGTAGTGCCGCTTAGGTCAAAGTGAACTACATGCAAGAACTGCGCCTAAGAAAAACAGAATTAACAGGAGCACATCTTTCAGAAAAAGATTGATCCCAAAGTGATTTTTACGGATGAAAAAGTTTTCTCCACCTCGGATGAAACGCCGTTATTGACGTGTTGCGCCCTAATAATACAGGATGTTTGCCTGAATATGTGCGAACCACTACGACACTCTTTAGGATATTGAGGGTGGATGCACCATGCTGGGCCAGGCGAAGTGCTTCAATTCTAAGCGGTATATGGATAGAAATATTAGAGAAAGTATTGTTTCCATCCGTAAGAACAATCTATCCGGAGGAAGAAATGGAGCAGATTGTTCTTGTGCAAGACAATCGCTCCATGCATACAGCACCACTAGTTCAGGATTGGTTCGAAGATCATCCTGAACTCGTAGTTTTAATATGGCCTTCGAAATCGCCAGATCTGAACCCAGTTGAAAATTTGTGGAGTCAAATAGTTTGTATGAAAACGTGACTAGAGTGTGGATAAATATGCGAGGTGCGAGGGCGGAACTATTGCTAGAATATGGTAGATGGTATGCGACAACATCCTCAGGAATGTATACAGTGCATTTTTTTTAACTGTTGCCATAGGGAATTGCATGGTAAAACTTATACCCCCTGTTAACTTTTGTTCTGATGAAAATATTCAAACCATTTTTGGAACAAGGTTTGAAGATTTTTTAAACTATCGGTCAGAATACAATTCAATATCCTAAACTGTCAAAAAAGTTGTGAAAAAAATATTTTCTAGCGCGTCCCTGTCGGCTCAACCAGCCAGCACCTGACCATCTCCACTTTTGACTTTTGTCACTTTCTTTTAAAAAATAAATAGCGAGATCTCCTCGAGGCTATGATTAAAATAAATAACAAAATAAAATATAAAATCTAATTTTTGTTCCCATATCGTCTACTACGTTTTTGTCAAATTATTTTACGTTCATTAATTTCAATTTTGAAGAGTAAAATTAGTAAAATAAAACTGCTTGTCGTTGTTCAAACAATATGCATTGCGTAGTCTTATTAATGATCTATTACAAAAATAAAAATTAGCACCAAACCTGCAGTGGATCATAAGTTAACAGAGGATATTATTTTTACCATGTAATTATGTAATTCCCTATGGCAACAGTAAAAAAACGCATAAGAGGTCAACCAGAAACTGTGGAGAAATTAAGGGCAAGAATAACTGAAGCTTGTAATTCCATTACAGTGCGATATTTACAAAACACGCGAAGAAATTTTCAAGATCGCTTGGGACATTGTCCAGCAGTCGAAGGAAAACACTTTGAACAATTTCTGTTAATTTGTTGAGTTACTTGTGCGTTAACGTTTTTACATTTTGTTTTTTTTTTTAACAAATAAATGTTTAGATGTTCTGTCATCCAAAAGCTAATTTAATCATAGCCTCAAGGAGATCTCGCTATTTTTTAAATGAAAGTGACAAAAGTCAAAAGTGGAGATGGTGAGATGCTGGTTGAGCCGACGGGGACGCTATTCTGGCGGCCGCTCGACGTACTATCATTCGGGCGCGCTAGAAAATATTTTTTTCACAACTTTTTCAACAGTTTAGGATATTGAATTGTTATCTATCCGATAGTTTAAAAAATCTTCCAACTTTGTTCCAAAAATGGTTTGAATATTTTCATCAGAACAAAAGTTAACAGGGGGTATAAGTTTTACCATGCAATTCCCTATGGCAACAGTTAAAAAAAATGCACTGTATACAATGGGGGATACTATACACATTATTAAATATGTAGTCTGTTATTAAAAAAAGATATATATTTTAAAATCCGTTTTTGGGGTTTTTATTTTCGCCAATAAGAAACAAGTAGTGTAAGGTACAATTAAAAATTAAATGACATGTTCGCTATTCTGTTATGTTTTTTTTTGTGATCTTAATCAATTTTCGATCATTATATGGGAGGAACTAATTAAAAAATAAATAAAAAAACATTCACTACATTTTGTAATCGATACACCAAAATTTACAACTGTGTTATAAAACCTTCGATGGTATCAAAGCAAAACCCTCCGTTAACGGCACCTGACTGTGTTGATACACTGGAACTTATTTAAAACAGTAATACAAGTATACATATGTATATTATACACCAAAGTGAAGTTCATGATTATAGCTAGAGCGCCAAGATTAGATCCCGAAGCGTGCCGAGGGGACTTCTCTACCGTGGTTTATAGACAATTTTTTTCTCTACTAGGTGGCACAAAATCACCAAGGTGGAAAATTTGCTTGGCCAGCAAATAAATTACTAAAATTGCCATTTTATTGCACCAATGAACAGTACAGGTCGACCAGAACAGCTTAGCTAGTGACGCAGTGGACTGAAGTCCCGCCCACTAGCGGAGCGCACTTGGTTGTTGTGTCTGGAAGTGTTCAGATCGTGTACAATCGGGCTAAAATCAGCGCTTCAAGCTTCAAGTGAACAGCATGTCCGGGCTGTTTTGAGCAGATTTGCTTCGTTGAGTGTACCGCACCTACAACCGTAGCCAGATCCTTGTCTTCTTACAGACATTCGCTCGTTTCCTGGTCGGCGCATCTCAGGCGCCAAGCTATTCTGGTCAAGCTGTAGTAAATACTAAAATGTATTTATTTTAACTGTACATTATACACAATATGGTTCAAAAGTAAATAATATTTAATACAGGATTATTCTAAATGATTGTAGTCGAAGTAGGCCATGCCCATGTTATTACATTTTTGTCGCTTTCATGTGAACTGTCAGTTTTGCTCTGTCACTGTCATTTTTTAGGTGAAAAGTACGGTGATGAGATTTTTATTTAGTTTTGTTAATTTAACGATTGAATCCAGAAATATTGAGTTGTTTTGTACCCAATTTAACTCTCGTGTGTACTCACTTATTCACATCATTTTGATGTTTTTTTTTTTTTATGTGGAGCGGCAGCCATAAATTTTACATTGGGTTTTCACGCCTACTTCGACTACAATCATTTAGAATAACCCTGTATGATTTCAAGATATAAGTATGGAAAGTCATTTCGAGAACGCGTCCTTAGAAACAAACAACAGGAATTCCCATAAAATTAACGATATTTATCTGATAAGCCCTGATTAATAATAATTATTATTACTCGACGATTATTTCACGATTATTCAGATTTTTATTTACGGCTCAAAATTTTATTTAAACTCTGTGTGCCCATTTTTAACCCACGTGCCCCGATGCTGTTTTAGTTTTGTTTAAAGATATTTTAATTTACCTCTGCACATTTGTAACATTGTAACGATCTATTTTATTACATTTAGGACAACGTAACATTTTATCTGCCCCGCCCATTACATTTTCTTAGTTAGCATTTAGCAATCAAATAGGTTGTTAAGACGATCTCATTTACACAGAAAAAATTCTGATATTCGAATTGTTTTAATGACATTTTATATTTTAAAACCTAAAACAATAATTGTGGACTTGACAGCAAAATTCTAACCTTAACTTTCTTACGCGGCAAATGTGATGAAAAATTATATATTAGATTGAATCTGGCTTTGATTCTCATTGGTCAATTTATGTGGGCGTAGCAGATAAAAAGTTATAACGGCAATACTATAGTACACTATAGTATAGTGAATTTTGTTTTCACCAACTTAATTCAACAGGTGGGGGTTATTTGATTTGGGCACGGCCTTTAGTAATATAAAACAAAAGAAAGATTTTCACTTTTTCAGTCAGAAGCGTCTATTAAGCAATGAACAAAAATTAATTCTCATATACCAAAATGGTGTTCAAAGAAAAGGTCATTAAGGTGACATTTTTTTATCCGATTATTGCACAGTGTGCATTTTAGAGAAATTTTATCGGGTTATTTTTTGTTTTCTCGTTTTGATTGGTCAATATTTGTCACGCAATTGGTTGCTAAACATATGAAGGAAATAATCATATAAAAAGTGTATGAAGGGTGTAAAAGTGAGAATTCGCTTTTTTTACCGCAGATTTTTTTATTTCTACCATGAAACCAAGTGGCGTGTCCACAATTTATTACCTGAATTACCATGCCAATTGTTCACGTATCACGTTTTTCAAAAAACACATATTTTTCCATTACGAGTACGTGTTTAAATATTTCCATGTATTTTGATTACAGGTTGTATGATAACTGATAACATTAAATTCTTGGTCGATAAAATTTAAATTAATTCATTATTAAAACTTACAACTTATTAATGACTTCGAAATTTACAGAGAATATTTTATTTTGTGCTGAACTGTTTTAATTGAGTTCTTTGGAATGAGAGCAGTAGTTTCCATTTAGTTTTGAAAAGGATACAAACTCGAACAAATAATTGTTAAATTTTTATAAACATAAATGCAATCCATTACCTTTAAAACAAAGAAAAATCGATGATATATTAACCGCATTTGCCGCTTTTTTCCGTCCTCTATTGCCAGTGAGGGTTTAACTTGCAATGGACAATCACAAGAAGATTGTTCCTAACGGCAAATATTCACATTCCAAATTTTCACTAAATGATCACACTTATGTGACTTTAAAGAAAGTTTATATCGATTTTTCTTACAACAAATTTACGAAGTTCTACAACGCGTTTTGTTTGACTCTTCATGCATTTCTTTGGTTAATTCAGATTCACTTCATGGTCAATCACTTTACGGTTGATTTGATTGCCAAATACGGCTGCAACATGATGCTGTCATTTTATGTAAGTAACTAAAATACCTTAAAATTGGATGTAAAAATCCACTAATTATTTGTTTAGGCTCAAATGACGATGCTATTTGCCATAATTTTTGAACCGAAAATTTTTGAACTAACGAGTAAACTTGAAAACAACTTTTGGTCAGAAGACAGCGCCGGTGTCGAAGCACGACAAAAAATTGCAACCAAATCGAAAATATTTTTGGCAATCAACTTTGTTTTTCTTAGTACTTGGCTAGCTTTGTCAGTGGTCATGTTACCGAAGTTTGGTGATCACAAAGTGTGGATTCTTATCTCGATAATTTTTGAGAAACATTTTGGAACTTGGGCAATAATTCTTGATTGGATTTATTTTTCGACCGCGCCCTTTTTACTATACTCGTCGATTCGGCTCGCTGGAAGTCTGTTCTACGCAACATTAATATTCCATGTGCAGATATTCCTCATTAACAAACATATTTTGAAAATAATTTCTAACAGTTGTGAGGGCGCAAGTTGTTGTGTTGATTTTTTTGTCAAATACTCTAAAACCTATGGGATTTACCTTCGCTGGAATCACTTTGGACTACAAATTTGGACTTTCCGTAAGTTGAAATTGAACAAGTTGAGATGACACAATTAAGTTTTCATCATATGTACTTGTAGCTACTTCGCACGGGATTAACTTATGCTCTTGTTCTTTATCAACTGGAATTCTAGACAAAAACGAGACAATCTTTGCGTATTGTAAGTAATTAATACTACGCAACTCGTCAAACTGAGGAAGATTTCATTTCTTCTACCATACAAAGTTGTCTTAATTATACAGGATATCTATAAATGATTGTCGGGTCGAGCCAGCTTTGGAAAAAAATATTATTGTGGCGCCTTTTTGGAACATATGTCCAATTTTAATGTATTATTAACTGTCACTTGTGACATTAATGGCGTTTAATCCGCGTTTTTCAATCCAGTTTTCGTTCCTTATATTCGTTTTATCACAGTTAATAAACACCAAAAATTTGTATTTTTCAATACAAATTCCAAATTCGTTCGGTTTTAGAGCTAAGCAGACTGGCAAAATTCAGAATTTGCTGAATATACCGGGTGAGCAACAATAACTCTTTCAGTTGGCAATAAAAAAAAAATACATGAAATTTTCAAGACTGAATTGTACCTATTTTGGTTTGTTTTATTGACATTATGAACAGCTGGCATACATTTCAAATTTAAACGTCTTATGTTTTTGTAATCTTTTATTAATAAAATGGTTTTATCGTTGGAACATGACATAAAAGTCACCAGAATGTATTGCCAACACAAATAGTAATTGTTGCTTATAAACCGATATATAAACGATTGTTTTAAACACGCAGCAGGCCAAGATATTTTTTTGTTAGATTGGTGTCAGGTCCTGTCATATGACGTTCCGTTTTTGAATATTGGCATTGTTGTCAATTTCGTCATTAATTTATTTATTTATTTATTTATTTACCCAGAACTGCCCTACAAATATGTATGTTTCATTTCAATTAAAATTTTACGATTATTGTTCCTAATGCGTCAATTGTTTAAAAAATGTAATAACCTCGGAGTAGCGTTCGGTTGAATTAGGTATAACCTAAAACAGATTTATTAAGACAAATCACAATACTGCCAACTAAAATGTCAGATTTTCATAAATAGTCCGAATTTGAAACAATCGTGAATGGTATATACACGGTATTTTACATCTTATAAAAAAGCGGTGCATTCAAAATTTGACAATTTTTTATAGCAAGCTGGACCAGACAATCATTTACAGATACCCTGTATTAAAATAAACTTATCGATTAAATGTAATGCACAATGGTACCTGTTCATCCAATTTGCTCCTTTTCTTTTTAAATTATTTCATCTTCACTGTTTTCATTTATAACGATCAATATTTTTTATAAATATTACATTAATTAGATAATTGTCTTTTAAATAGATTCACTAATACAAAAGTAAAACAACTACACAAGCACCATTTTTTTTGTGCTGCCATTGTTGTAATTGACAGTTTACATTGAGGATTACCGTGCGGCAATGGAAAGGAGAAAACTCTAGTGCTGCAAAAGACAAACGAGAAATCTAATGCTGGAAAAAATTAATTGTGGCAAATCAATTATTACTGAAAGACAATTATGTCTCTAGAAAAGGTTTTGTGTAAATATTTAAAAAATGCAAAAATGTGTAATTTTAGGTTAGGGTAGTTTATAGAAATTTCGGTTAGTAAGGTTGCAAGCTCTGAAAAGTTAAATGATCTATTGACAATATTGACATTGATGAATTTTTGGTATTCTGCTTCTTATCGGCCTGCGGATTTTACAGGTACATAGTAAATTTGCAGTGACTTTCTCCGCAAATTTTTTGATATGTGAGGGATTTTCCATTTTTTTAAATACGAGTTTGAATTTGAAATTGGAGCACTGACATATTGACATTTGACATATTTAGTGATAAATTGAATAGCAACATAATTTTGTTTAAGTAATAGTTATTATTTTAATAATTAAAAAATATTTTTTGTTACAAAAGGCAGCACAAAAAATATTGTATGGTAAAAACTCCATTGTTTTACTCACTCACATACAACGCTCCACTGCGTCTCGCGCCATATTACCTTCGTAAAGCTATGGATCGTTTTCAACACTTGTAACATAAATAACTATTACATACACTTCAATGAAGAACTTTAAAATAGGACGCTTGATTTTCCACTTTTTCAATGTTATTGTAAAATCACCCAAAATAGTTATAAAAAGTTACATGAAAAAATTGTATTCTGCACAAATTCACTCTTAAACAAATGTCCTCTAACTTGTACTTAACACGAATTATCGATAATTTACATCAAATAAAGAAGAATTAATGCAATGCGTTTTTAATTTTCCACACTTGTTTCTGTTAAAGCTAAATGTTCAAGAGAGCGATTATATTGTTTTTCTACTTCGGTGTCACAATGAGCATTTTGTGACACCGAAAACAGTTTCACAAAGATCAATTTTATAGCATCGTTTCTAGTGATAATTGAATTTGGGATTGGTATTGAAAGTAAATTTCAGTGTTAAATGTGATACCATTTGAACCTGAATCCATGTTTTGGATCAAAATAAACTATTAAGGGGGTAGATTATTATTGTAACAACATCTGGGAGACCATTTAAAATTTCATTTTCGATTAAATGAAATGACATTAATGAAGCCGAAGTAGAAAAAATAGCATGTTACACTCGTTGCACAAGACATGTTGTCGAACTCGTTCCATTAGAACACTCCTCACTGCGTTCGTCGTGTTCTAAACCCTCTCGTTCGACAATAGACTGTCTTGTGCAACTTGTATAACAATATACAGTGCATTCACTTTTGTTTTAGACCAGAGTAGGCTATGGAAATTTGGCGAGTTATATGGTAAGACTGTGGCTGAATGACAATATACATCATGTATAATATTTGAGGTTACATTTTCTTGTCAAAATAATGACCATGTAGCCAAGCATTATCATTTTCCAATTAACTACATAGTTTCGAGGACTCAATAATGTGTGTATTTAGTGATAAATGTAAATATTGCACAAATTTAAAACTAATTTACCTTAATACTTAATAATAATGTCAAATTTGACACTGGCAGATCGAACAATTTTGATTTTGTTATTTTGACATAGCCCCGATACCAACATTTAAAAAAATTAAAATAGCCTACTCTGGTCTAAAACAAAAATGAATGTATTATAGTTACTAGTTTAAATTTTCCCTAAATAACTTCAATGTGATCAGCAATGTTGCAACATTTTGTCCTAAAAGTGAATTTTCAACAATCTCGCATTTCTATATCGTGCATTCTGCAGTTGCTTAATAGTGGAGTAACGTTAGGTTTTTATTTCGGAACCGGTAGCAAGAGCTGGGATTTGAACGAATTTTTTTTAATGTGTTATAAATAAAACATATTAAAACCTTTATAGGTTAAAAATTGCCGCTCATTGTTTCATTAATTTATTGTTTATTTATAAGAACTGAAATTTTCCAGTTAGAAATCGTTATTTTCGCAAGAAAAATACTAGAGAACAATATAGAATGACTTTGGGAAGAGTATATTGTTATATTGAGACTTGTTTAGAATTAATTGTATGTGGAAAAAGAAGAACAATAGGCAGATGTTCGGTAGTCCGGTGTTGACCGGCTCAGATAGAAACACGTTCAGTTTGTCTTCTAGAGTCGCATAGTTAGCATTTTTTGAAGAAAATATAAAATTATTTTTAATGGTTTTTGACAAAAAAGTGTTTAGTAATAGAGTAATACCATGCGATCGAAAATAAAAAAAATCCAGAGGTCCGTGAGTAATACGCTTCAGTTGGCAACACGTAAAAATGTAATTCAAATGTCATCAGATGTCATTACAATGGAGAACTATCATTATTAATTATTGACTATTAAAATTGCTATATGTTCACTTCAGAGCAAAAAATTTTCATTGTGCAGTGTTACTTCAGAAACGGCGAATCGTCCTATTCAACACCTCTAGTTTTCGAGGAATTTCAACAAAAGTTTCCGAACTTTCAAGGCACTTACAGTGGAGAGTAAAAAAAACCAGACATAATTTTTGACATAACAGTCATAAGTGTGCAACCGCCCTTCCTACATTTAAACTTATTTAGACTGATTGTGACAGTTTAGTTAATTACTGTGCTACAATCGTTTCAAAAATAAATTACTCTCTAGGATTTAGGGATATTCGATACTAGGTTGCCATAAATTTGGTTAGGTTGGGGGCTATGTGGTTTCTGGTGGGAGACAAAAGATATGTCAAAAATGTAAGGCTGTGGCTAATTCCTTGTCACAGTTGCAAATTAATGACTAATGCCTCGCTAAGTGATGATTTTTCGTTTCACAATCAATTTTGGTTTCTGTCGGCATATTTAATTAAACTTAATCCCTCAATTTATAGTAACCAACCTTAGGCATTCAAAATTACTTCGGAAAATTCTAGTTACACAACATGAAAAACTTTATTTCTCTAAAAGTTCGAAATATAGGGAGTAATTAATTTTTGACAAGGTAGTAGGTACGTCTGATCAATTCTTCAAATGTTCCAGTTGTCATAAACTGTCACATTGACAATAAAGAATGGGTTATATTGAATTTTTGAAAATGTCACAATTTTGATGTCGGTTTTTTTTACTCCCAACTGTACCAACAACTTGCCTTGATTATTTTGTTTTTCCATTCCTGAAAAACAACGTGTTCAAAAATAGGCCGCTGTAATTGCCCACCATCAACAATTTTAGAAGAAAATGACATAGAAGAGGATGAAACCGGGGAAAATATTTAATTTTTATAATACACTCTTACCAATACCCGTCACAATGATCGTTTGAAGAGTTCTACTCACTTTGAATTTTAAGTAATTCATTGTCTTAGAATTTTTTTTTGGTATCATGTTGTATTGGTAGGTGCTATTTTAAGTTATTCTTTGCCAAAGAATATCCGACAAACAAAACATTAAACACAGGAAATAAGATTTTAATGAAAAATGATAAAAGTTATTTTTTAGAAAAAAATTGTATGTTATAAAAATTGTCAAAATTTGACAGTATTTTGAATTAGTATCTCGTATTGTCAAATTAAAAATTTTAACACGTAAAACAACCGACAAAAACACAACATGGAAGTAGCACAAACTTTTCAATAATTTATTTAAACAAAACAATTCGGTTGCCATGGTGACCATAGCACTCCCGATCTTTGAAAATATCCCAATTTAACTATTATAAAAAAAAATAAGCACAAATATAATTTCAAGATTATTTATTAAAGAAATCATAATGAGTCGCTTTTTGTGCCGGTGAGTGTATTTCTCACTATGAGCGTCAATTTTTAACCTGTAAAGGTTTTAGTATTTTGTATTCATGACATAAAAAAAAATAAACTATTACAATCGGACCTCTTGCTACCGGTTCCGAAATAACGCCGTATTTTTGTCTATCGTTACTCCACTATAAGTAAGCAACCAACAATGATTTTCTGGTAACTTTGTGCCTTTATTTGGTTCAAAAGTATTGAAAAAATTACAACTTGAGTCAACTATATATCAAATGCAAATGAAGTCTAGTGTAGCCTAGTACCGGGTGTCCCATCACTTGTGTCCCGTAGGAAAATGACTTTAAAACTAAATTATATTTATATGAAGGTATTATAGATGCATAAATACTGTTCACCGCCACAAAAATTGGGTATTACTTTTTTGTTAAAATTAATTACCTAGGTACAGTAGGCAAAAAACTATCACTTTAAAAATTAAATTTTGTTCAATGTAGTTCAAATTTAGTATACGTTTTGAAAAAATGGTAGAGCAATAAAATCCGTGATTAGAATTTAATTAAAATGTTTTGATGTAAAGATATTTGGTTAAATTAATTTGGGGCGTTCTACTTTATGAAAATTTATTGCAGACGAAGATTTATGAGGGGTTGCAGTGTGTTTGACTCCGTAACACAGGCAGGTACCGCTGGAACCCCTTGATTGGTCTTCGTACCATAAATTGCGGACAAGAATAATACCCACAAACTTAACTTTGTCTTCCATAAATTTTTATAAAGTAGAAGGACCCAAATTAAATTAACCAAATATCTTTACATCAAAACATTTTAATTGAATTCTAATTACGGATTTTATTTCTCTATAACTATTTCATAACGTATACTAAATTTGAACTGCATCGAACAAAATTTAATTTTTAAAGTTTTTTGCTTGCTGTACCTAGGTAATTAATTTTAACAAAAAAGTAATACCCAATTTTTGTGGCGGTGAACGGTATTTATGCATCTATAATACCTTCATATAAATATAATTTAGTTTTAAAGTCATTTTCCTACGGGACACAAGTGATGGGACACCCGGTACAGCTTGCTGTAGCTATAGCTGTACAGTTACTTAACTGTTAATTCGATATACAAACTTTATTTTGAATCTTGTTTATTGCTTAATCAACATTAAAAAAATCTGATGAGCTCAAAATATGACAATTTGAGAAAATTTTCACTCGACACCTTCACATCAGCTTTACAAACAATTTAATTTTAGTACATTCTACCGAGCAAGTTATAAGGACGAGCGTCTAGCTGCAGGGATAAACCCTCCAATAGAAACGTGGGATGGTTGAAGCATTTAAAATTTGCCGCCAATTGACTGTGATAGGGTGCGTTTGCAGTAGTGTGGTACTGTGGTACAGATACAGAGTGCATGAAGATTGAAGAGTGGTGTAGGGTGCAGGCTGCATGCATTTCGGTAGCTGGTGGTAGGCCGCTTTCCTTCTTCCGTTTATGGTTGCCGCTCCATATGTATAAAAAACATCAAAATGATGTAAATATTTAAGTGAGTACACACCGTTCACACTCAGGAGTTAAATTAGGTGAAAAACAACTCAATATTTTTGGATTCAATCGGTAATTAAAAAAAAAAATAGTAAAATACTCATCACCGTACTGTTCACCTAAAAATGACACTGACAGCGACAAAAATTGACAGTTCACATGAAAGCGGCAAAAATTTCATAACATGGGCATGGCCTGCTTCGACTACAATCATTTATAATAATTACTCACCCTGTAGAAACGTTGCTAAAACTTTGTTCATATCATTGAAGTTATCGCGTAAAATTTGTACTAGCGCATGCGCATTTTGTTCTAGATTTTCATTGGAGGGTTTATCCCTGCAGCTAGACGCTCGTGTTATACGGTGATCAAGTAGAACTGTTTCAGTTGACAATACAATTTAAAAAAAAATATTCGGCTATTTGCAACACTGCAACCGTATATGTATATTTTATTAGTTTATTTGACAGATGTCTGCCGTAACATTAATAACAACAAAATGGTTAGAAGAGTAGGTAAACATTAACGGTAAAAAGAAATTAAGCTTGAAATGCAGGACAATGATTTAAAAATTAACTAAAGCAAATGCACGAAATGGCCCAATTGTTTAATTTAATTTGAAATGTCAAATGTTACTTGTCAATGATGTGGCTGTCAGTGTCAACCCGTCAACAAACGGAAGTAGTAAATTACCTCAGTTGTCACATTTAAAAATAAAATTCAGTATTACCAACTCCAACAATCCGTCTTGATCACCTTGCATTTTTCTTATTAATTTACAATAAATGGTCAACCCAATTTTTCTCATGAGCCGCCACTGATCAAATCTCATAAATGACATTCATGGAATGCGTTAACAGAAATCCTTCACCGAATACGAAAAAACTCGGTTTTTTTTTATCTTTCTGTAACTACTGGCAGGACTGACAGTGCTGGCCAGGACCACGACCTGCTGTATAATAACCGGCCTGTTCATTTCATTAAAAAAGCATTGCGAAAATGTTTCCGAGAAAAAGCCAATTTTCGCCGATGAGGGCGCCACAGTACGGGCGCTTCTAAAGAATAAAAATGCGGAAAAATATGTTTAGACATGATTTTAGAATTAAGACTGAGTACAGTAAGTTCATATTTTCTTTCTAAAACAATACTGAATACAAATGTATTTTTGTATTTTTGATTTTAAATTCGAATGTCATTTGAACGAGAAAAACTCTCGGTGACAAAAACTTAAGATGAATAATATCCCCAAAAAGCGCTCGTACACTAGCGCTCTGCGGGGATCACTCAAATTACACTTTTGAACAGGCCGGTTATAATCACTAACCTCTATAGAGGTCAGTGGTTATAATACAGCAGGTCGTGGCCACGACCAACTACACATTAAACAGTTAGCTACTAAATTGGTACAAGTTTTCTTCATGTTAGTTTCTCCTTCATTGAAGAGATGGCACCACTACCATTGCTTTATGTGCTTTAAGCAAACAAAAAATACAATTTCACTCAACACAGCTTTATACCGTGAGATCATTGAAATTTATAATTAAAGTTGGCTATGACTTCAAAATTAGATTGGCAACACCATTGCCATCTTGATTTGGTTTCTCACAGTGGCGCTTCAAAATTCAATACAGAATATGAAATTGCGAGTTAACAGTTGTATCAAACACCCGGTTTGGATACAACTGTTAACTCGCCGTTTCATATTTTGTATTGAATTTTAAAGCGTCATTTTGAAAATTCAAATCAAGGTGTCAGCGGTGTTGACAATATAATTTTAAAGACATAGCCTCCATTAATTATAAATTTAAATGATCTCACGGTATTTAAATTATGCACCTATTTAAGTTAGGTAAACAGACATGTGTAATTTTATTTCTTTACAAGGTGCATAATTCTTTTTTTTTATGTAGAAGTCTTGTAAATAATGTAGGTACCTGACAGAACTTGTAAATCTGCTAATGCACTTTAGCAACATTAAGGCAGTGTATCAATGTCTCAGCTGGCTCGTTGACAAATGCAATTAATCAGTGCCAATTAATAGTATTTTCCTAAACTTTTATTTCTATGCCAAGGACAATAAATGATGAACCGCCGCCGTACATTTTATTAACTCGAAGTGAAAGAGTACTGCTTAAAGTGTTTAATGGCGATTTATTTACTTTTCGCATCTTAACTAAACAGACAATTTTGCTGCTCTAATTCGTCTCCGCGCCGAAGAAACTGTTTTTTCTTTACGCAATTAGCACTCCTAACAAACCAAAGCCCATCAGACAAACAAATTCACTGTCTAAATATTTTACAGTTAATTTCTGCAAGACCGTAGTGCAATTAGCGAATTAAGTTGTACATATTGCGGCTTATTTATTGTTAATTCGTCAAGAACCAAAGGTCGACTACAGTTTCAAGTTGTCTATACCTATTTATACATATATTTATGGTAAGAATTACATTAAAAATTATCTAAAATGTGGGAAATAAATCTAAACCGACTCACTCGGGAATATCACAACATGTGGCTGTCCAGCAGTAAAACAGTTTCGTGAATGCAATTGTAGCTTTTCTACTGATTATTCAACGAGTGTGTAATCAAATCTATTACTCACGACACTGAAATCTGCGGCACGAGACGTAAATGTAAACATCCGAATGAGTAATATGGCGATTACATGCGAGTAGAATACGATACTTTCTCTACGACGTATAAATTTCACAATTTTCACCATCAAAATTCGTTGATTAATTGTTTTGAATAAATAACGTTCAGACTCGCCAAGTATGACATTTCAAAATTATTACAATAGAAAAATATTGCACTGTGCGCTGTATTATACTTTCTTTCATTTTTGTTTGTACTTTCTGCTACAATAAATTCAGTGGACGATACGCCACTGGAAAAGTCCCCACCAATAGAAAAAATAGAGTGAAAACATTTTAAGGAGAACACACCAATGAGGTTGCGCAGTAGACGGAATACGTTAGTCGAGTCCATTTTTCAAAGTTAGGGATAGGAAGGTATAACGTTGATAGGCGTCAGCGGCGTACGTTAGTGCTCTTTTGTGATTTCCATTGGCAGTATTCGTTTCGTTGTTTCTAGGTTGTTTTCTATTACATTAAAATCAGTTCTTTTCTTCATTTCCAAGGCTGAATATATCATAATAATTAAAATAAAAGCGTTATTACTATGCCCCATTTCAGAACGCTAATGATTCGCCACTGGACAAAACATCAGTGACAGATTTGGATGACTCAACGTGTTCTTCTTAAAGTGTTTTCACTCTAGCATGTTACACTCGTTTCACAAAACATATTGTCGAACTCTTTTCTTTAGAGCACTCCTCGCTACGCTCGTCGTGCCCTAAACCCTCTCGTTCAACAACAGCTGTCTTGTGCAACTCGTATAACAATATACTGTATTATATTATGTACGTATGTATTTAATTTTAGATTCAAAACGAAGTAGAATTTGAATTAAAAGAAGATAATGCGTCCACTGAAATTGAACATGAACGGGAAATTAATCCACCTCGGAAGAAAAACAAATAAAAACGTGTGGATGACGAAACTTTTAGGATATTGTCGAAAGCATCAACAGCTAATATGCAAAAACCAAACGAATGTCAAATTTTTGTAAATCTTGCGGCCAAAAATATTCTGCAGGATTGCAAAGTACTGCGCAACAAAATATAATGAAAATTTTATTTAAAGTAGACAGGAGTCATTAGAGCCTACATTCACCTCATAATCGTCCCCAATCGCATCACTATCATCATCCAACACGAGCCGTAGGCGAGTGATGGAATGATCCGAGTGAATAATAGCTATTATACGCAAGTTGAAGACTATATATTTTCTCCACGACTATACCAAGGAAAAACAATAATTTAATTTCATTTCATTTTTAATATTTGACAATTATTGTGCCTCGTTTAGCAGTTGATACGCAATAAGCGACTTATTATTTACAAATGCATCCGATTGACGATCTGCCCGTGATAGAATAAAAATATGAGAGATGTGATTGGTCGATTGGCGTGGATTTCAGTATATTCTATCACGGGACGTGGAATTGATACCTATAATTCATTCATTAAATATCCAACAAGAATGCATTCATTCTTTAATAGTCGTGAAGAAATGCAATTATTTTAAAATTGCAGAACTCAGAAATATGTCAGACTTTTATACTATTTTTTTTTTTAATAAAGAATCAGTTATTCCAAGTCTTTGAACCTCTGTATAATAAATAAACTATGTATTTAACAGGAGTAGTAAAATGTCTTTAACGCTTGGCTAAATTACATTAATTGAGTGAACCTGCTTGACCTGATCACACTTAACTTGTGAACTTGTGTCTGACAAATTCTCAAAGAACTCCTCCACTGTTTTACTTTTACCTTAATCATTTCAAAAAATGAACAAAATAAGTCTGACCTGACCTGACCAAACCTAACTTGATCTGTTTAGATAAAATTCAAACTGTGACAGTTTTGATGAAGTGACTTACTGTGATAGAAGTTATAAACACTGCCGAATCATTTTTTTAATGACTGAAAGTACTGACTGAAATGTTTGATTGTTCACCTTTAATGAACTGTTTTGATTATTTATTTTAAATTTAAATGGATTAATTCCCATATAAAACACAAGTGCGTGTTCAGCCAATCAGAGCGCTTTCTTTCATCCAATCAAAAGTGTTTATAGCGATAAAAACGTCCTACTACTCTGTCATCTGTCAAAAGTGATTAAAATTGCATGCTGCTCCTGTTAGATTCTCAAATTGTTTTTTAATAATTGTGTTTTTAATGACTGTAGGTATTATTAATAGATAATTAATTAACGTTAAAGTTTGTATTCTGGAATTAATCTTGCCAAAAATAACAAGACCTAATTTTTTATATCTGATAAATTTCCCAATTTTTACTTAAACATTTTTTACTTACTCGAGCTAAAGCTCTCGGGTCTCACTAGAATAAAAATGCCCAAATTCAACTCGTAAAATTGTCAAAGCAAAAAGTTTTCATAAAATTGAAAATTTATCCGATAAAAAAATTAGGTCTTGTTATTTTACCTTCGATTAAAATTTGCACCAAGTGAAATTTTTCATCTTTTGAAACTGGTGCCATTGTATTACATAGAATCTTAACTAATAAAATGTTTATGACAGTAGAAAGGGTAAATATTTTGTAAGTCTGACGGTTTATTTTTTAAAAACCCAAAATTTTATTTTTGGAATTGGGTTTTAAATAATTTGTATTTCGTTTTTTCCCGCGCAAGGATTACAAACAAATTAATCTCATTTCTTGGGAAGTTATTATAAACATGATTTTTTTTTAATAATCTAACTATAATTTATAATCATATTTACGTTTCAGCGACATTGTTATCAATCGAGTTTGTGAGTAAATTGGATCAAAAAAGGCCCAATTTACACACGAACGAGTTGAATACAACGTTTTTTTGTTCGACGAGCCCCTTAAAGGCTCCAAATCGTTTAAAACCTTTAAAATTAGCTTGACGTTTTGTTTTGACAAGTTGTGACACATATCAAAATCATAACATAGGAGAAAATTCTCAAATTCTGACAGTGTCGAACAAAAAAATAATGTATGATACTAAGACGAAAATAATATTTCGGACTCATTACTGTTGATGTACTCGACTTTGCCTCGTCCAGCATTTTCCAGCAAATCGTCCGAAAAATTATCTTTTTCGTCCTTATAACATAAATAACCATTATTTCGCCATTTCCGTAATATTTTTAATAATCGCTTTATCCAAAAAAAAAAGCGTCAGAAAATATCGGCATATAAATAATCACATTTGACGGTCTTCGCATAATAGCTACATCGAATCAAACGCTAGATTCCCGTCGACTTGTGTAATCATTTATCATTATGTGTAACAGTATCGACAGCATGACAGCATTTTCTTCATTTTTACGACGCGAAGGTCAGATTCTGGTGACGCGTTTGAGGAAAATGAGATAGACGTCGAGGCTCAATGAAGACGACGTTTCTGACATGACCAGCCGCGAAGAGCTCTCATTCCGAGAAGAAAACTGTTTGTTCCTCTGGTCTTCTGGGGCCAATGTTTGACGTTAAAATACAGTCTTCCCGTTACCTGGTGACCCCAAGACGACTGTATTATAAATCGTCGGAACAAACTAGAAGGGTCTCAGTCTTTTCTTGCAGTTAGAGCAGCAAGTGATCAGTGGTCCGTGTCCTCTTCATTGTAGTGAGAGTGCATTCACATGAACTATAACACAATATTGCATGGTGGACTTATATAATAACCCGAACGGTCCGCGCTATTCGTAGAAAGGTAGGTAAATAGGTCCATTGTCTTCGGATTTTATAACAGAAAAAAATGTTGCACTACCGTTGCGGTAACAACATCTTCCACGCACTGGAAGCGCTTTCTTCGCCGCCACCCTCACCTCTTAACCCCGACTTTCACGCGACCGTTCTTTTTCGACTAACTGTACCTGGTTACAAGACGTGCATTATGGTGCATTTTCCGCCGCCGAAATTTGCATCCGTACACGAGTGAAAGGCGAATCACGAATCGCAACTTGCTGCACAATTGCACACAATTAAAATTTTCATTGCGTGTTGACATTTCGCGGATCGACATTTCGTCAAGACGGCAATAAGTGCTTCCGGTAACGAGGGGCGTCAGGTGTTATCCTGTTATCCATTGATCGCCATAAAACGGACATGTTCGTACAACATGCACTACACGAGTAATTTAATTAAAATTTAAATGTGTCTTTTATGGTCGTAACAGTAGTTGCGGCTAATTGTTGGCTGAATTGCGAACGAGGGGTCTGTGAACCTGGCCTTAGCACAAAAATCAGAGGACAATGCGGATTTGCAAGATTAATATGATGAAAGTGAAATGGTTGATTTTTACTTTTTTTTTTTCTTGGTCGTCGAGGTTTTTGTGTGAAAGCTGCTACCACGAGGGTTATTATTAAAATCGCATCTAGAGAAATTCTACCGATCGTAGAATAAATAAATAAACCAAGTAGTGAAGAGGAAACTAATTAATATGAAGTGAAAATAAAAGGCCAAAGAGTCTCAGACTTGTATCGTCAATGTTCAGGGAAAGTACCAGACGTGGAAAGATAAATTGCGCAGAGTTTTGTTTTTATTATTGATGAATTAATTTGTCTTGATTAGCGCGAGGAGGTAATTTCACAAACGATAAGTGTAATGATGGTTTTGAAAGTGAGTTGGGTGTTTATGGAATTTCTAATCTGTCGTGGTAAATGCAATAAAATTACAAAAAAAAAACAACGATTGACATGAGAAAAAGAATTGGGAGGAAATCAAAAAACTGTGATTTACATGTTTTTTTATTTTTATTTTTTGAAATTCCATTATGTTTTTATGTAAATAACTGAGATGTTACGGTGGAATGTGACGGTAGTGATTCATTACAGTTTACTGACTGTAGGTAATTCTTTTTCGGACGCACTTTTTCGGACGCTGACCATGGCGCCATCTGTTGGTCTGTTTAGTAACTTAGCAGCGAAAACGACAAAACCGATAATTGTCCTGTCACCATTATAAATTATGTAAATAAGTAATTGTATTAAAATTGTTAATATGTACATATACAGGGTGTTTCTGAAATAGGTGCATTAATTTTAACTGGTAATAGAACTCGTCAAAAGGAACAACTTTTCTATTTACCATTTTGCCGAAAAACGATGTTTAATTCCAAAAAAAAATTGGAGAGATTTTTCACTAAAATAGCCCTACATCACTAAATACTGCAATGGCTAATTGAAATCAGCGCTAATATGAAAAATACGTCTATTTTCATCCAGAAAACGTGTTTTAACGCAGAAATCGAAATTCAAAGAAATCTACCCGTATAGCAAAAAATCCACTTCGTAAGAATCTGGTTGTTTCACGTTTTTAGGTAGCTTAGTTTTGGAGATATGAACGGTTTTAGGAAAATCTTTCCTACTTTCTTAAGTCTTTACGCAACGTTTTTCGCCAAAATGACAGAGAGAAAAGTTGTTCCTTTTGATGAGTTCTATTACCAGTTAAAATTAATGCACGTATTTCAGAAACACCCTGTATATTTATCTATTTGGAAAATAAATCTGTAATTTTTCCAATGATGTCTTTTGCTTTGTATTTCGTGCGGTCGTCTAAAAAATTTAATGTGCACCTCTGGCAAAAAGTCCCTTTTATCGTCGCCTGTTCGCCTCGGCTGCGCCTCGGCCAGAAAACTCAACTCGGACGAAAAAGATGTACTTTTTGGCCTTGATACACAAATAACTGTTTCAGCAGACGATCCTGCTTAATTTAATGAAGGACTCATCGTCGTAACAGATGGAGGCACGGTTGACTTAATTTTTTGGCGAAACGATTTCCCAACAAAGGCCAAATCATGCGAATAATGTCTCTGTTATAACACCATTTAAAATGTGGGTTAAATATCAACCACACAGGAACTGCAACACCTCTGTCGAAACGAGAAGCTCCCACAATTTATGAATAAGTGCCGGAGCAGCACCAAGTATTACCGAAAACACGGTGAAAGTTCCCGATTTCGTCAAAAACAGAAAAATAGTTCGCCAGCACCGTTAGCGAAAATTATGATAATTAAGGGTTCCGCCGAACCGAAATGGAATCGATGTCGCCTTCATTTGAATAGATCACGTTCTGTTATTATTGTAACGTACCACTTAAATTCGTGTTTATGCAACGCGGCTCTTTATTTACTTTCTAATATAATTACGGATTCCTCATTATCCTTACTTAACGTGATCGGCGATAATTGACACGAAATGACAACAGACTCGCAATTTGCATTGTTGGGGTTATGTATTCATCAACCCAAGTCTTTCATACTGAAGACATCAATGGGAGAAGAGCTTTTGTGAAGTCTACAAAGTCCATCTAATGATTCTTGCCGTGTTAACTGTTCTATTTAAAGTTACATCACAACAGCAAAAAAAAATTGAGTGTACTGGTCGTGAAACACAAAAGTCAAGTCGCAGATTGGTTCACACAAGTAAACGTGTCAGTACAAGAATACAATTTATTTTTAATCTTATGGTTGTTAAAAATCGGCGAGAAGATTCTTCTAGAATCTAGAAGGTCGTCACTGACATATTTCACCTAGTTTCACAGTTACAACCGTGCGAGTCAATCTACGACCCGACTTTTATTTTCGACGATCTGGTGTGTTTCGTTGTGATAAAGGTGCGTCCAGCACGTTTGCTTATTTGCGTTTTTCTGCGCCGCCTGGTATAAATAGAGCAAAAGCGAGACGCTCCAAGAATCCGGCGAGGCGAGACAAAATGTTATTAGCTATTCAGAGCCGCGTTTACATTCCGCACAGTTAAAAACCTCAATATAACCAGCAGGCAGTCGGCGATTTTTACAAGAGGAAATGGAGAACGCACCAAAGCGAAATACTTATTTATTTGAACGGAGAAGTGTATGCTCCGCGTAACGGACCGATACCGGAACGATTTGTGCGGTACGTGGACGGTTCTTGCGGAGACTTCGACGAGCGATGAGGACAACATCTGTCAAAGGTGCCAATTAGTTCGGCATGTTACAACGAGAAACTCTCGATCGTGCCAAACCTATAAAATTTTATTAGACGGTTTACTATAATTAGTGGGCAAGAAATATTTTGTTAAAAACATTGGTCAGTTGGTGCGTCAGTGCGTTCAGGAAAAATTTCAAACTGTAATTCTAAGCGAGTTGAAATGGTAGTGATGTAAAAGGACTCAGGCAAGGAAGATCATCCCTCAGATCTCTGATTTTTTATCCCTATTGGCCGAACATGTTTTGTAAAAAGTAGTGATTACTAAATTTTTGAAGTCTGGCAAGCAAATTAATCATAAAACTTGTGATGGATCATACTCTCCATTGCTCACCAAACTTGGTAAAAAAATTGTGGAGAAACGTTGAACATATTGCAAAAAAAGTTCTATGACGTTCGTAATTATTATGGATGATAGTATTATTGCAGGTCAGGAACAACGGGCTTAAAAGTCAATTAAAAACTTTGATTTTTCTGTCTGAGAAATCGATATTAAAATCTTTACTCAAAATCTGCCTGTTTCTCGCTCGCTCGGCTAAACTCCGCTCCCCTGAACTCACTTGAATGAGCTTTTCACTTCGGAGCGTGTGACGTGACGCGTGACGCATGATGATGAAACTAATTCACTGGCCGGGAATAATGTCGTGGTGCACCTAAAGAAGTTTTAACTTCAAAAATTAATGGGTTAGGCTTGAACTGATCGAACATCCCTTATAATCGCCTGATTTGGCACCTTTGGAGTTCCAAAATAAAAAAATATATAAGGTTGTGGAAGAATGTTTTGCAGACTAAAACGGATATTTATTCTTAAAGGTCTTGAATTACTTCGATAGCTAATGTATTAAAAAAAAAAATTAAAACAGGATTGTACATATTATACCGGGTGATTTTTTAAAATTTACGTCTAGCTAGCTATGACTTTTTGTCGAAAACAGGCTTAATGTGATGTAACTTAACTTTCTAAATAAATTAACGTTGTTGTCTCCTACGTTTTTCCTGTATTTGTTGTGTTAAAAAAGCCAATCGGCTCGATGTAAAATTTAAAAGATCACCCAGTAAACAATTTTTTCTTAATGTGAGATACTGTCATTTTTGTTTTGTTTTGTTAATAACCTACAGAGCTCTGTAACTCTTCCTTCGTTTATTCGGTAAAGACCAAAAAAAACAGAAATTGTCCTGAAATCCATTTAAACCATCACCATTAATCCATTTTTCAAATCTTTTGAGCAGCGTCCAAAAAAGGAATATTTTTCAAGGACAGAATGAGAACCGTAGAGTTAACATACGAGTTGCTAGTACCGGAATGAGGAGGGACAAGAATAAGTATCTTTTGCAAAGAAGTGTTCTCCTCGAGACGTTTCATGCATTTCTTAACAAAAACATGGCAAAAAAATACTGAATTTTCTGAAACGTTGCCGCACAGGGTAGTTACTGATAATAGCTATTTATGAAACAAGCCCATAATGTAATGCTTTATTGGACGAGCGAGCGCAGCGAGCGAGGCCATAAATAGAAGAGTCCAATAAATCATCGTTATGGACGAGTTGCATACAATATTTTAGGTTCGACTGCATTATTTGTTCAAATTACAAAAAAATAACAGTGACACTTATGAGGTAAATGTAGAATGACAGCAAGTTTGCGACTTTATTTATTATAGTAGTATTTATTATTTGGAATAATAAATATCGGACTAGTCCGATAAAGTGATAGTTTATGGCCTGAAAATAACGTCATAAACCATCTATATTTGTCACAGTCGAACATAAAGAAGATTTATAAGACCACAAGCCAAAGACTACCAATAAAATCGATTTAATCAATAAACTATCAAACATTTTTCGAAACGGATTGCAGATATTGATTTTATACGCTATTAGCCACATTCTGATGCAAAAATTTAAACATGATTTTTTTTACAGTTTTTTTATAAATATCTGCTCATAAAAACATAGTTTTTTAAAATAAATTATACCGACCGAAAGTAAATTTTTTGACAAATCAGATCTGTAAATTTCAAAATTATTTTTCAATTCTTAAAGGTCATTTTGCCACCGGTGGTAAAAGATGAATCACCCTGTATTAAATTCTTGGTTATTAGTAGTGGTCGATTCGGTAAAAAAAGAGTTTTTTTAAATTCTGGGGGGTCGTAGATGAAATATTGTACAATACACGTGCATTAACAATGCTCTTATCCCACTTGTATCGTAAATATTATAACACCATAACAAAATCATTATACATATTATAACAGTTAAAACAACAATTCTGTAGACGTTTTAATGTGAAATGGTCCCTTCAAACATCAGATTTGAATACAATTGAATTCGCGGGGTGTTCACGTAAATCAAAAGTGTCACAGACAAAATTTTTCTCCAAATCGAGTATTTCAGTCTTCAGAAGTTCCTCTTATTTGATAATTATATTCAAAAATTTGAAGCCACCAATGAAGTGAATCAAGTTTCTCATTCATCCGTTATATCCGAGATCGCTTAATATGATAATTCCAAGTGTCCAACTGAAATCAAAATCTTTCACCAACAGATTATTTCTGCGTTGCCGTTAAAGTCTTGTTTAGAAATTACACAATTAGATTTCTGCGTGGCCATGAAAGTGGCGGTTTGAAGTAATTAAATTAAAAAATGTACCGTAATAATAAAGTGTCTAGATTTTTCCGTGTCGGTTGTATAATGGTGCCGTTGTTGGCTTTCAGTGTGTCAAATGACGAAAGTAAACACAGTTTTAAGAGGTCAAATATGCAAATTTCGTATTCCGTGAAAGAAATGTGTCGATGGTAAATCACTGAAGATATTTACAGTTAGGCGAAACACCTTCTAAGGTTTCCGATCAACTTCGACGCTTCATGGAATGAAATTATCTCAGCCGTCCCAAAAACACACAAAGCCTCATCAAACTAAATATTTTTTCTTGCCAAGGGTGTTTCACGGCGATGCCTCTTAATTCTCAGAATTTCGACATAAATTCCAGCAACCCCTTTGAAAAATTGATCGGAGTGGCCCCGGAGGTCCCATTTGTTGTAACCGAAGCCGTCGCGCCGCCCCCGCGACGTGCAAACTTGGCCCATTTAGCAATTCCACCCTGTATCCAGTCGGGTATATCTGTCAGTGGAACAGACCGCCGCTGCATCATTAGCGTACGCCTTGGGCATTGCAGCATCGCAAACGTACACCGTCTAAAAATAGCGACAAAGGGGGCAGTGGTGGCGGTACGAGGCGGCAGTGCATCTCCGCCACCAGCCCGATGGTGGTCCAGCGGTCAAGGTCGAGCACCTGACCAGAGCAGCCGAGTCTTCGCCAGTTGTGCCATTGACTCCGCGACGTGTGCATCGACGCAAAAGTCTTGGGATACGTCGATCACCTGTCGATTGGTGGCTAGCGCACCGCGAAAAGTACTACAGGAACCCGCAGGTACGAGACCAACGGCAGAAATCTAATTTATTTTCAAAAAAATTATTTCGATCTGGTTTGATTTTTCAAACAGTTTTTCAGTTTTTGCTGTATGATTTTGTTCGGATTATTTGAAACGGTTTTCGGGAGGTCAATAGGTGCGAATTGTGATGCAAAAGTTGAAGCGTTTTAAAAAACAAAAAAAAATGAAAAAATGTTTCATTTCAAATTTCAACCGTTCGGATGTTCCAAAATAATTAACAAAAATGTTTTCAAGAAATCAAAAGTTTATCATGATCTTTTTTTGTTTTTATTTGTATGTATGTACCTTGCAAAATCAAAATCAAAATTTTTGAAAATATTTTCTCTTTTGTAAAATGTCAGAAATGTGTCTAAATTTTTTGCAAACGTTCTATTTTTAGTGATGGCTCTAAATTTTTTGGAACTTTTGTATATTCCCACTTCTTCAAATTTATTGTGAAGTACATTTTGGTGAATTAAAAAACCAACTTACAATGCATATTTTTGAAAAATTTAAAAAGTAATTTCTGAGGTAGTTTCTTTTGTCTCCGGAACTTGTTCAAAATTTAGTGATTTTTCAGACTAAAATAGTTCTTTAAATGTTTTCAAAAAATTCTAGATATGTAAAAGTATGTAAAAGAAAAAACCAAATTATTTGTTTCAACATTTTAACCAAATAGAAATAACTCAAAGATCTATGTAATATTTTTGGGAATTGGAAAGTTTTTGTGTTTTACTTTTCAAAAAATTGACAGAAATAATCTGCTTTATTAACTCAACTCCCAATCTAAAATCTAGTAATTTTTCACTTCACAGAATTATGATTATTACAATAATGCAATAATAAATGCGGGGTGCCTTTTGAAAAAAATGAGTTTTTGACATTTTTAGTTTGTTATATTTAAAAAATCGCAGTAGGCATATGCGACTAAGCACGTTATTGAGTAAACACTTAACAGATGCGCCAAACATTGAGGAATCAAACAGCGTCAATTATTTTAACTCATGTGCAACTATTTGGAAGGTACGAATTTTCGAAGGGACACCTACAATTCGGAATTCTGGTTAAAAAGCGCCACTGATCAAAAACGATGGCAGATAAATAAAAACGACCTGTGTAGATTTGATTCACAATTTAGCGTAGAATCCAAAAATGAAATCAAACTGGGTTGGTTCCATTTAAAAAAAAAACATAACTTTAGTGTTTTTATAATATTGGGACATGCTGTATATATACCGCAATATTTTCCGAATATGCAGTAGAAGCGTAGCTATCATCTAGAAAAAAGAAAAAGTTGGTATCTTTAATAACAAACAAGTTATGGAGCTTTTTCGCAACTCTGGGACACTCTGTATATCATTCATAGTAGTTCTTTTTGTGCTTCGCTCAATCTATGGGCTTAGACACTTCTATTCTTAATGATATGTCTTTTAGAAACACAATTCCACTTTGGATCGATTTGGATAGCCACAATTTTTGGAAATCTGTATTTTCTAAAAAAAATCTAACAATGTATTTCAAATTTTTTGGCGTTTTTTTTTGCTTGCTTTATGTCATACATTTCCTATGTACGTGTGATTTATATGTGATATTTATCCTATTTTTACCATCCACTCAAAATCGTGTAAATTTTGAAATTACTTTTTTCCAATAAAGTGAAAATGCCGATTATGAATAAACTACACGAAAAATTGTAAAAAATTCTACACAGACGGTATCTGCCTTATAAACAAAATTCCTCTTTCAAAAGCTATAATTATTTTTGAAAATTTATACTTCGAGTCAATTTTCTTAAATTAATACCCATAAAGTAGGTAAACAAGAAATTCTGATTTGATTTTGAAATTTTTCAAAAAAATACAGTGTTTTTCTTTTGGTTTTCCTCTTTTGTCAATTGTATTTCAGTATTTCTCGAAACTATTTCATATTTACGTCACTTTGACATTTAATAGAGATACGAAATAGTTTTGACAAATAGCGAAATACACTTGACAAAAGAGGAAAACCAAAAGAAAAACAGTGTAATAAATTTATTGACACAACTAAAATTTTACGAAATGACATTATAAAGACAATATTTCTGAGAATTTGAACAGTTCGCAATTTCCCAAAAAATACCTAAATTTGTGTGCTGTTTAGCCCAGTTTTAGAGCTTTGTATTTAAGACCACATGTTAAAAATTTTCCAAAAAGAAACGAAAGAATCAAAATCTTTGTACTTTTTTTTATTAGCAGGTAGACAGAAATTAATGCCACTAATTGGTGAAAAAAAGTTGTCCCTCAATTTAGATCAAAACTTGTGATATAGATTTTTGAATTTGATTCTTATCTGTTTCCGTATTTGTGCAAGTGGAAGCTTCCGGTACTGGCCAATGAACCTCAAACATTTACTGAACTAATCAAAAAGTGTTATAAAAGCAACCAATAGTGTGTAGCACGCGTTCTTGTTCAGATTTAATTACACTTCCTGCCAGCATGCAAGAATTTTGTTTAATCAGAAAAATCTCGAGTCTCACATTAAATTAAACTAATTAGAAACCGCATTCACACAAACTTACCTAGGTCACAAACAATTCTGAATAGCATTTAATATGTAGATTATTTATCCAAGCCGAACTATAGCAAATAAATAGAAAATTAGTTTAGTGCTTCGTTCCGAAAATAAAAATTATGAAAATTATTGGACAATTATCGACCTTTCTCTCGTTTGCGTGCATGATTGATTTTATTGGCAAGAACATCACACCCAAGTAACGGGTGTTTTTTAAAATTTGGCCTCGGAACAGTCGATTGTGAACGCACCACCGGATTACAACTCTGATTATTTGTTTAAATCTAACCTCACTTTTTGCGTTGTTTGTGTTTTTAATCTGCAGGTTGAAAAATTAGTATTTTTAAGACGAGTGGTTCATTCACAATCGACTCGTCAACGACAACTTCGACGCCAAATTTTAAATAAAAAATTTCTTTACTCATAGTACCGTGCGATCGAAAATTTACAAAATCGAGATGGCCATGATTAATACACTTCAGTTGGCAGCACGTAAAAATTTAATTCAAATGTCATTACAATGCTAATTGTCATTATTAATTATTGACTATTAAAATTTGCTATTACAATAATTTCACTTTAGAGCAACAAATTTTCATTGTCCAGTGTTTCTTCAGCAATGGAGAAAGGCTTGGTCCTATTCGACACCTCGAGGTTTTGAGGAATTTCAACAAAAGTGTCCGGACTTTCAAGGCACTTAATCAACAACTTGCCCAGAACGTTTACAAATGCGTAAACATGTTTTTGGAAATAGGTAGTGTTCTGCGCAAAAAAGGCAGTAGACGACCGAGAAAAAGATCAACTGAAAATATTGAAGAGGGTGAACAAAGAATTATTGCAGAGATTAACCTAAGAAACTAACCTATCATTTGGTACAGTTCAGTTTATCCTTGAAAAAGATTTGCACTTTTTTCTCTATCGTGTGTCTGAAATTACCCCTTGACAATAAGGGCCCCCACAACCGGCAACAACCTCTCTGGATAATTTTGATTGATCGATGATCGTTGGATCTTGCATCGATTTATAAACAAGGGCCGTGCGCGTGCTCCGTGCTCACCGTTGACGTTAAATAAAGGTGCGGGAGTTTTAAATCTCATTGTTTCACTGCACTAACTGAGGAAATTCTTTTACAACCGATAGGTCACAAAATTCTTTATGAAAATCAAAATTTCAACATTCTCAAAATCACTAACCTATACTCCATTTTTTTTTAAATCAATTGTCAAAGTGTTGTCATGTTGGTATAAACCACTGGTTATTTGATAGTTATTAGATTGGCAACGTTCAATGTCAACTATATGTCAGTCATTTTGATGTAAAGGCGCTTGCGCTATTGAAGGCGCAATTACATTTAAATAAAAATATAAAGGTAAATGAGTTTCCGAAAACAAGGATCTAAGACAACGAGAAAAATTGGCTATGATTAGATTACGTGAAGAAATGCAGACAGAAAAACCGACCATGCTAAATTGCAGTAAAGATGCACCACACATCATATTCGAGGTATTTTCTTTTAATATATGGGTTTGTCACTGCGAGGAACTGATTAGAGAGGACTGGAAAAAATTGATGGGAAATCTACCAATTGAGGACATTCCTCTTCCGCAGAATCATATTCGGAAGACAATTGGGTGTTAGATTCTAAAAATGAATAGGTAAACTGCTTATATAACCCATTAAATAAATTCACATTTTCCTGTATATGCTAAGTTGCACTTTTTAGTGTGATTATCGTCTTTATTTCTTGTCTTTTGGTATAAAATTTGGTTACACCTGAAACTTTTCTGACATTTGAAAATTACTGATATAACCTCAAACCTGATCTAGGGAGATTTTACGATAGAGGTGTCCCGAAAGCAAAGGTTTTAGGGTGACAATTGACATTGACAATTGATTTAAAAAAAAATTGGATTATAAATTTTAAGACTGACATCAGATATGTAATTGAAATCTTAACGAATTGCCAACTGAAATTTTTGGTCAGCGCCTACTCAATTTTTTTTTCGATCTCACGGTACTAAGGTGCAAAAATCTGATTCGCGCAAAAATGTTCCACACAACGAATAAAATAGAATGGCGTTAATTTATTCTGTTCGATGATGAATGAGTGACAGGTTACGGTTCTGTGTTAGTGGAACCAACGAGGAGAACCGGTGGGTGTCGTCCGTGCACGGAACAACCGACGCTGACGCCGACACACCTTCTCATTTACCTACTTATTATTCCTATACGATCGTACCACTGCAGTACCCATATATAACGATAATTAATCATTAAGAAATGCCCCCTAACCTGAATCCGAGCCTCGTTAGTGAAAGCACAAAGAGCGAAGAACAGTTCGAACGCCGCCGCACTAATCGCACAATTTCCCACGTTTCTGGATCAGAAACCGCAGGAAGCACAAAATTAGACAAAAACCGGTTCAATTTCCTCCGCAAGCAATTTGTTTATTGTCGTTATTAATTCGATTTAAGCTGTGAGCTTCTTGCGCCGCCGCCATTACGGATAACGAGCGTGACAGTCGGAACGTGTAATTTTGAAAATTGCCTCGTCAGATTTTCCAATTTGGACAGAAAAAACATAACAGTAGTTTATGGTGTTGGCACCTCGGAATAAATAGCCCCCCGGCTACATTACGAGTCGTTTAGCGTTTGATACCTACAAACCCAGATTTGTAAATATGCTAATTGTCTTAAGAACCCGGCGACTCCATTCATGACGAATAAACGAATTTTTTGGTGGATCTGGCACGAATGGTGGGCGCTTGACGACGTGCACAACGGGCACGACTCGCTTTTGCTCTTCAACTTTTTTCTCCAAGACTCGCCGGATGACTGGACGATTTTCGGACAAGGTCCGAGGACTTTACACACCATTAAATCCGCATGTCAAATCGGTCCAGTCTTCCATTGTGCGGTACCATTGACCCTGATGGTCTGTACAATTTCGTGCGGATCTGCGTATTTTTTACAACCTCCCGACATACTTCGGGGGCATTCCCACGCGCTCGGTTGTCCCTCTTCGGGAATATACAGGGTGAAATCGATATACCGGGTGAGATAAGTTTTATCGTCAGCACGATTAACCCTATTAAAAAATTAGTAAAAATTAAGAAACTTTAGGGTTACATTCCCTTGATGTAAGACTTCAAATGTGTGTATGTAATCAATTTTCACTTATCACTTAAGTCAGAGCCATAAAATTTAAAAAATCGATTTTTAGCAAAAAATTTTTTTTTCGTACACGCTCATAATTCACAATTAATTCAGAGAACACATTTACGAAATTCGCATCAAAAGAAAATTATTCGTTTTTGAATTATTCTAGTTTAAACAATAAGAGCGAAAAATTACCAAGATTTACAACTGCAGTGTCATAAATAAATATCTCATTGTTGGGAAACATCTGTTGACCACTTTTCTAGTAATTCTTAAGTCCCTAAAGGGTATCATAAATAACCTACGTCAACTTCTTTTGTGCCCAATTTAATAATAAATCATAGCTTAATTTTACGCTTTAATATCAAATTCCATTTATTTCAAAAACCGGTGATGTTTTCATGATTTCAGTGACACCAAATTTTTCCTGAATGTTTGAGGGGACTCTCAGTAAAAAATTATGTAAATTAATGTAGCAGTTATTGAATTAAAACAAAATCTTTACCTGTTTTATTAAAAATTTTGAAATTTTTACAGACTGTTCTAGAGTGATACACAATCATTCCTGAATTTTTTGAGAATTTTAAATTGATTAGAAGTGAATGTTTTCGCACTGACGATAAAACTTATCTCACCCGGTACATCAGAAAATTAAAACCCAAGGATCTTCAGACCATTTGTGAAAATCATGTGTAAACCATTCACGATTGTTTCAAATTCGGACTATCTATGAAAATCTGACATTTTAATTGGCAGTATTGGTCATCAGTCACATTACGAGCTGTCCTATTCAGCTCTACCATTGGATTCCTCCTTTCTAACCGCACTTGCAGCGTAATTCCGTGGTTATTTTCTTGCACTTCAAGAAAATCGCCTTCAAAGTCTTCATCAGGCATTACAGCCATTCTTTCTTTTCTTTATTTTTGCAACAAATTTCACAAAACTTCTGACAGTACTTTTGTTGTTTATCTCAATACCATGACGATGTAGGTATAATTGCCCCACCGCCTTTCATTACAAAATTTTTATAAACATAAATAACAATTAAAAAACGAAATTTAAAGGCTCGTCCCACACAGCCAGCGCGCCCGTAAATGTATTAAAACTCTGACAATTTTTAAATAAAATAAATATTGAGGAAAACGAGAGCAAACTTAAGCCAATTTCACTTTATCGCCTTATCTTTCTGATTATTATTTCCTGGAATATCAAAACTTCAAAAGCACCATAGAGAAAAATGTTGCTTTGTTAATTTATTTTTTTACTTTAATAACAATTTTTTGTGAATTTGGAAAATGAAATATGCCTAATAGACTATCTTTATTTTATCTTGATAAGTTTCTAAAAATTTTAAAGTTGAAATCGGGGAAAAACTTTGCTTTGTTGGCTTATCTTGCAGTTTTAGTCAACATTTCTTGGAATATTAACGGCACTATATTTAAAATAGTACAAAATGTAGTTCACCTTCTTCTTTTCTTAATACCTTATCCTTCTCTTCTTAATTTTCTATTTTGTTTCGCCGGAAGAAACCACAACTTTCAAATTTCAATAAATCTATGATATTTTAACAATAAAATGAAACAGTATTTAACAGTAAAATTAAAATAGTTATTTGTACAACTAGTTATGAAAGTTATACTTTTTTTCATGAATTTGCAGTTAATCAACCAAATGAGGGAAAAAAAGAGACTTTCATAACGTGTTGTACGCGCTATTTTTTTGCACATCGTTGTAAGTTGGGAAATTTGGCCTAACAGGATTTATGAGAAATAAAAAAAAAGTAGGTTTGCTTTGACAATCATCTCCAAGGAGATGGAATAAAATGATGCAAAAAAGTACTATTTTCATTACGATTTTTCCTTTAAAAAAGTGCTACTTTCATTACGATATGCAAAAATAGTTATTTATGCAACAAGTGAGTAAAGTAATACTTTTTTACGAGAAGGAAAATTTGCCGCTCGAGCGAAACGAGTGCGCAAATCCGAAGAGTAAAAAAAAGATACTTTACTAACGAGTTGCATACAAAAAATTTTTGGCGCCCGTAAGTTTAGATAACAATTTTTTCGACACTCAAAATTTGAAAATTTTCTAATGTGTGAACCCGTGGACCTTTAAAACGCTCGTTTTATTCGCGTTTTAAATTGGCCCACTCATGCCAAAAAAATCCCAATTTACATACGAACTCGTTAAAAAAACTACTAATTGTGAATGAAAAATTTTATAATTGCGTTAAAAAATGACACGCTGCGGCACTTTTTTAACGCAAAATGCGTGGACAAATGAACCGCTATGGCACTTTTTTTAACGCTTCTTTACCGATTCAAAAATCAAATATTTTATGAACGCAAACGAATGAAAAAACTTGCACTTTTTTTGACGGACGTTAAAAATAGTAGTTTATTTGACGAGTTTGTGTGTAAATTGGGTCTTTTCACTCGCGTTTTAAAATGGCCCATTCGTGCCAAAAAAGGCCCAATTTACACACGAACGAGTTGAATACAACGTTTTTTTGTTGGACGAGCCCTTTAAAGGCTCCAAATCGCTTAAAACCTTTAAAATTAGCTTGACGTTTCGTTTTGACAAGTTGTGACATTTACCAAAATCCGTTCACATAGGAGAAAATTCTCAAATTCTGACAGTGTCGAACAAAAAATGTAATTTTTATACACCCTTTAAAAAAAAAAAAATTACACATCCGAGAAAATATTTATTTAGAAAAAGAAGTGTTACTTCACTTTTTCCGATGAAAAAAATAGTAACACTGCAGAAACTTTCGTTTAAAATTTCAAGGATGCAGTTATCTCCGGCAAAAAAAAAATCAAAGTGAATTCCACCAGAATAGAAATTTAAGTCAAGTCAATTTTTGCAAATCTATTTATATGTATAAATAAGAAGAACAAAAATAGAAAAACATTTTCGTTGCAAGCATAATAAAATTAAAATAAGTGTCTTGGGACGATTATCTAAGGGTGCGTGTGCAACACTCCTTGTTTGCCTTTTTACATAACGTATTTATATCACCCGGTAAAAGATTCACAGCATTTCTTCCAGTTGACAATCGAGTTACATTAGAATAAATTCCCTTATTGTTGCATCGCTAATAATTAGGCGGATTAAGTAACTGAAACACGCTTAAGCTCCCATAGTTACGACATTACATTATGGCCAATTGGAGGCAAGCCTCCTATAATAAATTGCCATTATTAAAAAAATATTTTATGCCTCGACGGGCAATTTAACCCGTTAAAATGACCAGTTCGTATACTTCATTCACAGTTTCGTTTTAATTTACTGAATGTTATGGTTTTTCCTTCAGGAATTCACACTTTTCGGCATGTGGCGATTGCTCCTCCTCACCCTGGTGGCCACGGCCGAAGAAACCGTCGACAAGGATGGGGAAACGTCCAGGAAAGTTTTAGGATCCAGGTGAGTGACATTTTTTTCCGTTAGACAGGATGAAGAAGTGATATCACTTGTCCACACGTCCGCGCGGTGTGCTCACACAAACAAGATTAATTGGCCGTCTAATGATACAGTTGTTAGATATTTTTAACGGTAATATTTCATTTTCTCGACGCTAGACAAACAAGTTATCGGTTTTCTTGAACGAGAAACCATTGTGGTGTACTAAGAGCGGAAGAATAATTTGATCGTTACCAAGCCGCAGACAGACCAGCTTGTGCATCACGGAAACCGTTATCCTTCAAATAATAAAATCACTGTTGCTTCCACTGCTGTGTAACGTTCAAACGCGAAATTGTTTGAAAATGACAAAAACAATGCCTTTGGTCGTAACCAAATTTCTACATTTTGGAAAATAAAGTAAGTTTTCAGTTGAAAAAAAGAAAATGTGTTGATCCAAATGTTTTTCTTCGGACTAGTCAAGACGAAGGTACAAAGAACTGACAGCCAAGAAAGCTTCATGTTTATTTTTTATTTTTATTAAAAACACAATAGTATTATTTTGTTATTTGTGTCTTATAAATGAATTATACGGATTTTAAAGATTCAAGTAGAAACGCATTGAAAAGTATAGTTGAAAAAAAAAGTATACAAAGAGCTAATTAGAGACTTCACTCTGTTAGTTTATTTTGAAACTTTAGTCAATATATCTTAGAACATTAAAAATACTGCAAAGTATCTCGAAAAGAATGTACATCAAGAGTCCTGTGGAATTGTGCGGTTCTATCATTTTATTGTGTCGAACTACGTTGAGTCGTTGAAGCTGTCAGATCAGATGTCAACAATCAAATAAATGTCAAATTATTAAATCTTAGCGTCAGTTGTGAGTTCGACGTCTTAGTCGTTTTCCTTGTGATTTTCTTCAGTTTTTCTATATTATAATTTACAATAGTCTATTATAAATCTGTCATTAATGGACTTACATAACCTCTGTTTTTCTATTTGGTACCACCAAACCACAATATGCTATAGAGCGGCAAAAATCAAATAGGTATATTCGAATTCCGCAGGACTCTTGATATATCTTTTAGAGACACTTTGTATAACCGAACTAGTCTCTCTGTCTTTTTATTAAAATGTTAAAATATATTTTTTTAAATACAAAAACAAAAATAATTCAAGTGAAAATAACTACAGGGTGTTTTCGAAGTTGAGGCGTCTCTTTTAACATGTGACCGTATGCATTGTTTTAAAGAGTTTTAGCCAAAATCACCTTAGTAAAATGTGTAGGTACGGCAATGAACATAAAATAAGTTAATTTTTTTGAAACCGGTCCTGCTCAATTTGCGCTGATTTGTTAGAAATTAGAATTGACAAAAAAAAATGAAATGCACATGGACGTTAATAAAAAATACTGTCAGAATTGTCATCTAATTAGCCGAAATGGCTTATCGTTACGAAAATAACGAGCTATGTTGCTAATATTGGGTGATTCAAAATGATTGTGGATAAGTATGGCAACTGTGTACGAAAATTTATGTGGCAACTGTGTGGGTAGGATAGACTTGACATTTCTTTGACAGTTCATAGTCGCGCAATTTTGAAAATTGTCAAATCATTGTGTAATGGTATAAAAAAAATCAAATGCACACTTATGAAATGTCATACAAATGTCAACTCTATCCCATCCACACAGTTGCCACATAAATTTTCGTACCTAGTTGCCATACTTATCCACAATCATTTTGAATCACTCAATATATGGGCAATGTTATCAGAATGCAGCTGCACCATTCTGGTCCACGTCAGTTTATTAATCTAGTACAGCGGAGAAATAGACAGGACCGGACTAAAAAAACTGAGTAGGTTTAGGCTAAAATTCTTAAGAATAATGTAAAGGGTGTTTTTTTAAATTTGGCGTCGAAGTAGGCGTTGAAGTGTCGATTGTGAACGCATTATACAGGTTACGGATCACGGATCAGCTGTTTCAATCTTACGCTTTTACACGAGTGGTGCGATCTCAATCGACTCTCCAACGCCTACTTCGACGCCAAATTTAAAAAAACACCTTTTATAGTACCTCGTGTTACAAGGAACGTCTCAACTTCGCCCTGTATACAAAAATCTTACAAGAACCAAACAAGTAAAGAAAAATTTTCCTCTGTTTCGAGTAACTTATTTTATTTTAGTTAATATTTCTGAGAATATTAAAAACACTACAATAATAGCTTTTCTGGATTCTTTTAACAAGTTTCGAAAGACTGTAGTTGATAATCTGAAGAATTTAAATAATTTTAAAACTTTCAAAAAATAGGTAACTATACACGCTTAAAAAAAACACTCAAGAGTAGAAAAACTATGCCTTGCTTTGGTTTATTTTGTACTTTAGATTTATGTGTGCTTCTAATTAAATTAAGAGAAATAATTGATAATTATTAAGACTTTTAAATAAATGAAAATTGTTAGACAGCATTTCTTAGAACATTAAAATAGTTATTTACGCAACAAGTGAGTAAAGTAATACTTTTTTTTACGAGAAGGAAAATTTGCCGCTCGAGCGAAGCGAGTGCGCAAATCCGTCGAGTATAAAAAAGATACTTTACTAATGAGTTGCATACAAATATTTTTTGGCGTCCCTAAGTTTAGATAACAATTTTTTCGACACTCAAAATTTGATAATTTTCTCCTGTGCGAACCCGTGGACCTTTAAAACGCTCGTTTTACTCGCGTTTTAAATTGGCCCACTTATGCCAAAAAAATCCCAATTTACATACGAACTCGTTAAAAAAACTACTAATTATTGAAATTTTTGTCGATGATTCTTACAATTTTAAAGTCTGGTAAAATAGCTTTTCCACTAATAATAATTTAATACTTTTGAGCATTTTTAAAAATACGTACATATTCAAATGGAACAGAAATAGCTAGTCGATTGCAAAAAAATTGAGTACATCAAATTTTCTATACATTGTTTAATTCATCCTTCTTGTTGTCAATTTTGATGTTACGGAGACAAGCAAAATGTCAAAAGTTTTCGTTTCTTACGTCTGACATAATGACATTCCTTGTGTTAGACATAACCTATTTGAAAAAGCATACCATTAAACGTAAAAAAGCCCGATTTACATGTGACAAAAGGCAGTTATGTAAGTGGAGAAAATTTTAGACAATGTTTATTGAAATATTAAAAATACTATACTATTCTTTGCACTTTTTCAAAATGTTTTAAAAAAGGGTTATCAATAATTTTAAGAATTTTCGTAATTTTTACACTCACGGACCAATTAATTGCAGAAAAATTTAACTATATACAGGGTGAATCGGGAAGAACGGCCCAAACTTCATGATCATGAGTGTATTCACACGTGAAAATAATGTAAATAAACCCATATGTTCTTATCCGATTTCATTTGTTTTTAAGTTATACAGCGTGTCTCAAAATTCGCGAATTCCGAATTTAGAGCTTTGAAGAGGATCACTTCAGTAATGCAAATATGGAAATAAAAAAAAATCGGGACTCCCCCCACAAAGATACATTGGTCTGAAAGTGCACTCTTTGAAGTGCGTTTTCTTCAAAAACAAGCTGAAAAGTTCAGTGTTTATTGTTATTTATGGTGTAGGTAGATAATTGTGGAAAATAATAACGTAATACAATTTTTTGAAAAATATCTTTACTTTGGAGTAAAAAAATCTTAAATTTTTATAACTTTTCTTAAAAATGGAACAGCAACGTGACTAGAATAGTATTTTTTATTATACCTGAATCATAATCCCTGTTTTTGACACTAAAATGCGTGCGAAAATATTTAGTATATTAAAGAACGAGTTTTATAAGGGTTGATTTGGCGCACGAGTCCCAAGTGTAGAAAACGACCCGTAGGGGAGTTTTATATGGGACGAGTCCTTATAATGTCCTTATAATGTCCTTATAAAACGAGTTTTTTATGTTATTTTTTAGAATTTGCACCCTTATTTTAATTTTTAAATAAAAAAATTAAATTTTCAAATTCTAGGGAATTTTGTATTAATTGGTAATTCAAGGTAACAGATGCAACTACATCTGCAACAAATGTTAAAAAGTAGAGTTTGAACATTAATATTGGAAGTTTTTTGGTGTAAATGACAATAATACACTGAAATATTGAAAAACATTTTCTTAGAGATCTATTAAACTACGAGTGCTTTAAGAGATAGCCATAAACGACTACAAATTGAATACAATAATAGACATATTAGAGACGCAGATTCTAAAAAGGGCCTTTAAAACACTAAAGCTTTAAGGGTTGCTTAGGTAACAACAAATTCACCTACATTTTGAACAATGATAAATAGATATTTATAGAAAATTTATAATAGCAACGAAACAACAACAATTGATCATTTCTATATCAACGATTAATGACACAGATTACTTTGAAAAAGGTATTTCAATTTACTTTTTTTGTTATAATTTTCAGATTGTAGTGCAGGTATAATAAAAAATAGCGTATGATACACGTTTAAAAGGGCCTTTAAACTTTTAAAGCACTTGCGACGTTAAAAGCACTCCGCTCCGCGTCGTGCTCTTAAACTCATCGCGCGTGCTTTAAAGGCTTCCTTATAAACTTGTATCATAATATACTATTGTCACTGTGGATGTGAAGGCTGCTATGTATTGAACAAAATTAAAGTGTTTATATTTTCTTCAGGAACAGCGAATTTTTTTTCTAAGTATTTTTCGAACTCCACTGGGTCCTTCCCTACCACGCTCTGAATTCGGAATTCGCCAATTTTGAAACACCCTGTAGCGTAATAAGTAGTATTAGGACAAAATAATACCCGACAAGTCGACCAGTACAACTTTGCGTAATCCCTCGCTTACACATAAACACGATTCAGCTGATTCGCCTGTTGGCCTGTTATTTAAAGCGAACCAGCTGAATCGTGTTTATACAGGGTGTTTCTGAAATAGGTGCATTAATTTTGACTGGTAATAGAACTCATCAAAAGATGATAAGAACATATGAGTTTATTTTACATTATTTTCACGTGTGAATACATTCTTGGAATTTCGGCCGTTCGTCTCGAATCACCCTGTATTACATTAATTAATAATATTGAAAACACTATAGATATTCAAATTCTTTTGAATATTCCTTCAAATTATAAATACTGGGTCACTTTTAATGGTTTTGACAAATTTAATGGGTTGGCACTGTCGAATAATAATTGGTACGCCTAGTCATTTGTCAAAGAGCAAAGAGTTGTCTGTTGATTCGCTTTCTAGGTTAAGATTCTAGAAACAAATAATAATAACAATTTGATTTATTGTACATAAAATTGTAAATGTGTTGCCAACCGAACACAAATAATTTTCATTAAAAGTCACCCGGTTTATGTATTGAGAAGCACAGTGATGAATTTTATGAAAAAAATGGGTCAAAAAAAAAACATAGTAGACTTTTTTGTTGTTACTTAATTCGAAATTAAGTCACTTTGACAAGAACCTCAATCTTGAGCTCAAATTAAATCACAAATGTTTTTCACCAACCTGGAGAAAACCGATAGGTATAGTTTTCGATCTATGGCGAAGCTCGTGCTAACACGGCATATCTACGGTGAAAGGTTTTCTCAAAGGATAGCTCCCAATGCACGAACCTTTGTAAACGTTGTGCAGCATCTTCCCGATTTCGGGCATTTCGAAATGAATAAGCGCGATCTTGGCCGCCAACGAGAAGATCCCATTTTAGTTGCGGAAGAACTAGCCACAAACAACTACTTGGCGTCTTGTAAACAGTGGCGGCTCGTGACTCGTTGACGAGGGAGGGCTCTGTCACATGTACAGTTACGTCCAGTTACGGGCGTTTCCTTTCAGTGGCAGTCGGGGCAACCGCCCTGATTTTTTTTGTTACAAAAGCCGTCGCACATCTGCCAACTTCTCCTAGTTAGTAAGAATTGTTTTACCGCAAGCTATTAATTATTTTTCACACAGAATTTTCAATTTTAATACATCTTAAGTCGTAGACAAAAACTCCGAAAATATCGCTCAGGAACATCCTTCATCAAAAGATTAAGATTAAAGGTTGCAAAACACCTCAAAAGATAATCTCCTACATTAGGTAAGAACCATAACCGTGGCAAATTCAAAATTCCATCCGTCAGTTCACAGATGAAATCTGAACTGATCCATGACTTAAAAAATAAATTGGTTCATCATAAGTTCATTATTTCTGCCAATTGTGGAACTGATTGCAGATATCTGCGAGAACGGGAGCACAATATGACGTTTGACGTTGACGTCGGTTGTCAACTAATTTAAAAACAAATAGGGAGAAAATAAAAATGACTGGCATGGGGGGAAACAATACGATGAGCAATAAATAACTGTAATTAGTAAAAGGCAATAATATTTTTGTCGTGTTGACCGAACGCCGTTACATTTATAAGAACAATTCCGTTTTCAGCATCGAGCGGTGATTGCGTGATACTTCTTAGGTCCGATAATGCCGATTCATCTATTTGCTCTTGATACAATTATCGGTATCTTTACTATTCCATCCGGCTGAAGAAACGGTCGATGCTCATTAACAATGGTAACTGGGTCATAAATGTTTGCTAAGTACGGTTTAGCATTTCTTTAACAGTCCAACAGGTGCAATACATAAATCTCCCACCAAACAGTTATTTGAAAGAAGACATTCAGCAAAACATTTTTTTCTGAAAGAAAAATGTCTCACCTCAATCTGTCCATCTGTTCCAGTGTCGTCACGTCCGTCTCCGTGATCATGGAAGCCGGAAACGGGTCCAAGATCTACGCCGACGCCGTCGGCAAGCCGGTCTCCAAGCCCCAGATGCCCGGCGACGTGGCCAGCCCCATCGACCTCCTCAACCCCGACCGTTACGAATTCTACACTTTCGACGACACCGGAGACTTAGTCAAGCGCTTGATGACCCTCGAAGAGATCCACGACATCATAGCGACAGGCGACGGTGACGGCTTCGCGCTCGAGGACTCCTTCACCTCCAACGGCTTCGTCCCAGAGAAGCGAGTCAACGACGTCGTCAACAACGTCCAAAACGTACTCAAAGAAGAGATCAAGATGCACAAGAACCCCGAAATGCCCCAGCTGGACACACCCGACGTCTCCGACTCCTGGAGCATGATCCTCCCTGCGGTGTTCGGCAACTCAGGAGAAGACATCAAACCGGAACCTCCCATAACACACGTCACTCCTGACACCATCATGGTCGAGCCGACCCTGAAAGTGACAGCGACGCCGAGCCAGATTTCCACCACAGAGAAGGTGATGACGCTGCAAACGAAGAAAACGAAACCTACCAAAGCAACCACCACCACGGAGAAGATACCAACCATCAACGTAGAAATCATAACGAATTCTAACTCGACAACGGAGAAGACTGTAGATAGTTTGGGAACTGGAAGCTCGCAAGTTGTCGAAATTAGACCCTTCAATGATTTCGAGGCCACTAAAGAGAATGCGAAACCAGTTTTCCATCATGGGCACAGAAAAACCACAAAACGACCTTTCCCAGTTAAAGTCAGCACGTTCAGACCGACACTACAAACATCTACAACGCTGCAAACCTCCAAAACATCTACAACACAACGAATTGCGTCAACTGAGACAACTTCGACGACGCCGCGCACAACTACAACTCGGGCAAGTACTACAACGCCGCAAACAACTTCTACAGCGCCACCGACAACTTCCACAACGACACCGATAACTTCTACAACGACACAGACAACTTCCACGACGCCGCAAACAACTTCCACAACGCCACAGACAACTTCTACTACGCCACAGACAACTTCTACAACGCCACAAACAACTTCCACAACGCCACAAACCACTTCTACGACTCGGGCAAGTTCTACAACGTCACAAACAACTTCTACAGCTCAAGCGACTATCTCATTTGAACCGGATCAGGTTTTAAATGACGCTCCTGAACAAGCTGCTTCGGAACTCCTCGAGAAAATTGTGTTGTCTCAATCATTGACGGCTCAAACAACGGAAATTCTTACCACGACTGGTATCACAACGGAACTACCAACAACAGAAAGAATCGTACCCACAACAGAAAGAATCGCAAGTTCTGTGGTTACAACATCACCTACTGAACTACCAGAAACAACATCTACTGAAGTTCCCAGTACTACCGTCATGGAAGAGTCCAAGTCAACACAAGTAGTACCTGACAGGACGACGACTCCAGCTGATATCACTTCGACTTATGGTGCCTTGAGCACCTTCTTCACAGTGGAGAGTAATAAAGTCACTCCTGAAACTACTAGTAGTGATAGTACCGACGATCTCAGTACTTTGAGCACAGAATATATCACTGTGAAAACAATTACAAATAATAGGGTTGCTAATGGTACTGAGATCAGTACCACAGAGTCAGAATCGACGGACAGAACCACTTCAAACATCCTAGACCAGCTCCTTTTGACATCTACCAACATCTACGAGATCAATTCGGAACTGTCTGAAGTAGCAGAAAGTACAGACGGAGTTGAGGATTCGACTAGTGCTGAAGACAGAACTACTGAGAAGTTCTTTGTTAAACTGACCAATCCAACAGAAGCGCCACCTACCACTACGACTGACCAGACATTTATCGAAACAATTGAACAACTGATATCTCAAGCTGTAGGTACGCCAGCGCCACCAATCGAAAGCGAAAAAGAAGCCACGATTATACAAGAAATGATCATGAATAGTGTCAATAAAACGATACCTGAAGTTATGATGGAGTCGGCAACTTTGGCGTCTAATCTGGTGGGGATCAATGAAGAAGTGAGCACAGTACCAACTAGTACTTTTGACGATTCTGACTTATTGAGAGATTCAGTTGGGTCGCTTTTGTCACAAGTGTACGGACAGGGATCGACGACGGTAGAATATGATACTACAACGGCTGAACTGACGACAACAATGGTACCGGTGACGACCACAACACCAGTACCAACGACGACAACAACGGTACCAACGACAACAACAGTACCAACGACAACAACAGTACCAACGACGACACCTACTTCTGCAACACCCGCACGTACTACTACAATGACGCTGACAACTTTATGGCCATCAACAACCATCCAAAACTTCGTACCGCACCTCATCAACATCACCATCATCAGAAATGAGAATCGCACGAAACCGGCCAAATCCGACTTGAGTTTAGAAATCGACTACCAAGACCTCATCAAAGAAATTGAGAAGAATTCGACTTTAGTATCGATAATTCCGAGTCAAGAAGTGCTCACAGCTGAAGCTAGTAGTTCCGTTCAAGACCAAACTAGTACTGAATCAACAACGACTGTCACAAGTGAAGAGATGACAACTACTGACGCCACAACCACCAGTACTGCACCTCCTCCAGACCCCAAACCCTCGATAGTGATCACAATTAATGAAAACAACAAAACGGACCCCGAGGGTAGTACCTGGACGCTGGTTTCTACTGTAGCCCCTCACGGCGAGATTAACTATGACCCGGTCACAGAAGAAGCCCCAACTCACCACGTCGTGGACCCCGCCGCTCCAGTCGACTTGATCCCCAAACCCCTTCAAGGTTTCGGTCTGGAGGACAGTACTGCGAAGCTCGACACCGACATCTACCAGTTCGTCCAACTGTGCAACGAGCTAGCGTTCGGTTTTTGGAAATCTGTGACGACAGGTATCAGTTCTGCTCGCAGCGTCGTTGTTTCGCCTTTCGCCGCTACTTCTCTCCTTGCCATGGTCTTCCTGGGAGCTCGCGGGGCGACTTCGGGAGAAATGAACGAGATTCTCAAGCTCGACGACATGGTCACCTTCAATCCCCACCTGATTTTCAAGAACGTGACCGAATCCATCGAGGTCAACCCAGATTCTGGGGTTGCGATTTCGGCGATTGTTCGAGAGCTCTACAGCGACAGGAGCAAGGGGAAGTTGTTGGGTTTCTACAAAGAGAGGGTGAGGCAGTTTTACGACGGGCACGTCGAAGAGGCGAGTTTCAGGGAAATCGGAGATGTGATCCGACGACGGACGAATCTGCTCGTGAAGAAGAACACGGATGGGAAGATTTCGGAGTATTTGAAGGACGGGAGCATCGTCCCGAAGCCGCCTTTGGCTGGTGTCAGCGTCAGCATCTTCCAGGTGAGATGTGACACTCTTCAAGCAAATTATCTTGATTGTTTTTTTTTTGCAGACTGATTGCTCGCAAGGGTCTACTGAAGGCCGCGACGGCGAACTCCACTTCGTCGTGCTGCCCTCTATCAGACAGCGCCGCCTCGTCCCGATCCCCGCGACCGTCTACCGCTCGGGCTTCCTCGCCGGGTACGAACCGAGTCTCGACGCCACCGCCGCGGCTCTCGGCACCAAAGACCAGACGATCAGTACCATCTTCATCATTCCGGGTCAGCAAGGGGTGTCAGCTCCGGGTGACGGTCTGGCTCGTCTGGAAAAGCGCCTGGTCGAGAGCTCGTTCAGGAAGGGGGCCTGGTCGCGCCTCCTGCGCTCTCTCATCCCTCGCACTGGACTGGAGTTGCAGATCCCTCGCTTCCAGCACCGCTCCTTGATCAACGCGACTCAATCGCTCAAACGGATGGGACTCCACGACTTGTTCGACTCGCGTAAGGCCGACCTTAAGGGACTGAACGGCGCCGCCCACGAGCTCCACCTCTCCGACGTTCTGCAAATCAACGAGTTCGCCACTTGCGGGGAGAGGCGGATCGGGGAGGCGCATCACAGGGAGGTTTACCCGGCGACGGTCGAACGCAAGAGCAGGCTTTTGGAGGGCGATTGGGACGAGCCGAGGGACTACCAGAGGGCCTTCCACGACCCCCTCCACGATCCGAGCTACCTCTCGTTGCCCCTGTCGCAGAGGCCCAGACAGGCGAGGCTCCCTGAAGCCCCTCGACTGCGTTTCGACAGGCCATTCCTCTACGTCATCAGACACAATCCGAGCGGACTCATCTTGCACATGGGGAGATTCCACCCCCGACTACTGCCATAAGTTTCCCATAGGTTAGAGTTGCCAAATTCATCCTGTATATAGCTTGCAGATTTGAAATGTAACTATCACAAAAATGGCTTCGAGCCGACTGATAGTTACATGTCGAACAAGTGTTTTTTTAATTTATTGTAAATTCGACTCTTCAGCATGGTGAATAGCAGCCAGATGGCGCGTTCAAATTATTTTTTTTAATTATTCTTTCTAGTTTAGTTGTGCAATTTTGTATTATTGTAATAACAAATAAATAAATCAGACTGTTTTGCTCGTTTACAACAAAACAAATGAACATAGTAATAGGATAGGACTGAGAGGGAATCCCTGCGGGATTCGTGGACAGGTGAAGATCGCTGAAGGACACCTTCCACAAAAACACAAACTGGTTATTGATAATTTAATTGAACTGACAGACCACACTACTAGTTCAAAATAAATGTAAAAAATGCATCTAACTTATAAATCCTTAAATACTTAGCTTATTTCTTCTGTTTGTCATCCTTCTCTTCTTTTTTCTTGTCCTTCAGACTACCCACAGCTTGACGTATGGCTTCCGATTGTGGGTCTACACCTGGTAAATTTTCTAAAACACTCTGTAGAAAAGCTGGATCATTCATAACTTCCGAATAGTCTTCATCTCCTTCCACTTCCATTGGTTCATCTTTCTTGGCAGAACTCGACGATTCCTCTGCACAAAACTCGATTAGAAAAAAAAAAACCTACAAAACACTTTTTACTCACGCGCATCCTGCATCGACATCTGCATAGCAAAAGCGATTTGTTCATCTTCAGTCATATTCGCGAAATCTACAGCTGCTGGTACGCCTGCAGGAGCAGCCTCCGCGTCTTCTTCCATAGACATCGCTAGAGCCCTTTCCAACATCGCCTCTTCGCTCGGTTCTTCTTTAATTGGTGAAGCTTTGACGGTATCAGCAGATGATGCTTCTTTGGCTCTGCGCGCTTCATCCTCCTGTCTCTGTCTCTGTTCCTCCATAGATACGCGCAACGCCAGCGCCAATTCAGGATCCTCATTTGGATCGACTCCAAATTCGAATCCTGACGCTCCCAAACCGGCCCCTCCGGTTCCATCCTCTCCTTGGATGATTGGTGACGAGATCAAAGCGTCGGATAGATGAGGACCCGGCGGTACGGTCACAAGATGGCTACTGCTGCCATCCTAGAGAAAAAAAATTAGAACTGTCAAAACATAACCTAGACCCTCTCACTCTCACTTTTCCGTTCAAAGTGTTGATGAACGTGGTCAGGACGTCGCTGTTGATGTAATCCTCTCCAAAACTGACGATGTCGACGTTGACTTTCTCCTTTTTCAGCTTCTTGGCCAGTTTTACTAATTCCTTCTCCTCTGATGCTACAGGGCTGCCAACAAAAGCAACAATGCGCATTTTGTGATTCTTGCCTTGGCGATGTTTAAGAGCTAACTACAATTATTGAATCAGTGAAATACAGAGAATGATAGTTTGGAGACTGGTGTTTACATGAGCTATGCGTATTCCAGTGTGTAAGTTGATGTCACCGTTGGGTTGGACTTGGTGCAGCTTCGATAAAATTCGTCCCACGTCGCTCGTCAGGGTCGCCAAAACTTCGACGCTAAAAGAAACGAGTAGAATTGATTGGATTGGAGTGGTTGGGGCTTACTTTGCTAGAGTTAACAATCCGACGTTATTTTCTGGATTTGACCTGGTTTTAGAGTGGCAAACCAGGTTCACTGCGTCTTGCTGAGCTTGTAAGCGAGTCGGAAGGAAGTCCCCATTTCTCATATAGTCGCTGTTGTCGACGCTGGACAAAAAGAACAAAGATATTGCAAAGTCATTGACATAATTTTAGGTTAGAAGAACACATCAGCCGACAATATCAGGTTTTCTCGATGCTGGAGGATATTTTATTAACTCACCATATCATCGTACTTTCCAGAACCATTGTTAGGAGTATCTACGGCTTTAAATCGAGAAAATAGAACACTTTCGGACCAAAACACCGTTTCAAAATTTTGACTTTTGACGTATTGGATGCAAGGTTGCCAACTTCTTGCAATCGCACACGAAGATCAACACCAGAGTTAAGATAATATTTTAATCGCTCAAAGAGTTTTTTTTTGTGTGTGATTTAATGCGCGTTTCGCACAGTCTAAATCTGATTTCGACGGTCGTTCAGCTTTAGGCTTAGGGTTTAGGTGGCAATTTGGTCATATGAAATTTGTCAATAGTTCGAATTGCCACAGCTCAAACGCCATATGATCCATCAAAAACAATCTGCGCTGCTGTGCTAAACATGGATGGTTTAGCGTACAAAAATCTCCAAAATACTAATCTCGTCATCAGATATTCAGATCGTGAGCTAATCTACGTCATCTAAACCTCCCCAACGAGAAAGAATGGTAAAAATCCCGACCGGTTTAGGGACAAATTACGCAATAACCCTTTCCAGAGTTTCCAGATTGCAACAACTGGAAATGGATCAAACGAATCGTCAACTGACTCCTCAACTGACGGTGAGGATCAGGACGAACCCTCTTCAGTCATTCAGGTAGTCTCAACATTAAACACTTTTTCTTGTAATAAATTGACCCTCCAGGAACGCGATGTTGAGGACGTCTTAAGCAATTTCCGCAAAAAATGGCAAAAGGAGCTGGAGACATCGCCAAAAACGGTCCAGACTAGAGACGTTGAGGCAGAAATAGAGCACGATTTTGAAACAAAGGTACTTATTGCATCATCCACTTGTTAAGTATTTATCTAAACTTGTAGGCCAAAACTCTGTTTTTGAGTGGAGTTGAAATGGAAAAGGCTGGACAGTTATACGAGGCGATACAATTTTATCGAAGAGCTGTACAGTTGGTCCCAGATATCGAGTTCCGACTAGACAACTTGACAAAAAATAAACCAGCCCGAGACAGGAATTTGTCAGAGGGGGAAATCAGCGTGAAGGAAGAGAGTAACGAATCTGACGGCGACAATGAAGATATCAAAGATGGGGAGTTGCTGCAACACATTCAGAAAAAAACATCGAAAATGTCCGCTATTTGTGTACCAAAAAACGAGCAAAAAGTAACATTTTCCCATTCTTGTTGACATTGAATGATTACTTTTTTTAGAGCACGCATATATCAGTGTTGCCAATGGAAATGATGCTGTACATTCTGCGTTGGGTGGTGACTTCTGACTTGGATCTCAGATCTCTTGAGATGTTCTCGATGGTGTGCAGAGGTTTTTACTTGTGCGCGCGCGATTCAGAAGTCTGGAGATTGGCTTGTCTCAGGTTGGTCACCCTGCGTCCCTCTAGCGGCGCTTTTTGCAACCTCACTTTTCAGAGTTTGGGGTTTGAATTGTGGAAGTTCCCCTTACAACTACTTGTCCTGGCGACAAATGTTCATCGAACGCACCCGCCTGCAGTTCAACGGTTGTTACATCGGCAAGACCACCTACATCCGGCACGGAGAGAACAGTTTCCAAGACCAGTTCTACCGACCTTGGCACCTAGTCGCCTACTATCGCTATTTACGCTTTTTTCCCGAGGGAGTTGTTCTAGTCTTGACCTCGTCGGAGGAGCCGGCACAGTGCGTCAGTCAGATGAAGCACAGAAATGCGCGGAGCCCCATCTTGCGGGGGTACTACCGGCTGAAAGATGATAAAGTAACTCTCGTCGTTACACGACAAGACAACAACAAACACCTCCAGTTCAAAAAGACGGCGAAGCGTCGCGGGGCAGATTTGCGAGACACGGCCGAACAAACGTTCCACATGGTGAGAGGAGTTGCATTAATGTTGCAAAGTGCGATGTTCTTCTTTCAGGAGTTGCAAATCAAGAGTACAAACAAGAAGAGACACGTTCAGTTGGTTTGGACGCATTATTCTATTTTTACGCGGACCCTCAAGGGAGACGAGAGTACTAGTAACTTCGACCTGGTCAGCAACCGATTTCCGCCATTTTGGTTTTCGAGAGTCAAGAGTTACACCTCAGAGTCTGAAAGTATCTTGCAGTAATCTTTGTTTTTGTTAGTTTTTGTTGACTTCCCTAGAAAGGAACTTATTTTTGGACGGCATTCATATTTAATAGTGTTAATTATTAATAATATTTATTCAAATATCTATACACAAAATGTACATAATTTATTGATAATAAAGGAAGATTTTATTTTACAGAGGTATATTTACATAAAGGTAAAGTAAATGGTGAGGTACACGCAGGAATGTCGCTAGAAACCGGAATAAAATACGGAAAGTTTGACAGATCAGATGGCGCCAGTGTCGCTCTGGTAAAATGGCGCTGAATTTAAATCTGCCGTGTCAAAAACTCTAAAGGAACGAACTGCGAAGACTATTTTTCACAGAACTCGAAATATTTTGTATAAAATACACTTCTAATTGGTGTAGGAGTAAAACGTTGAAGCAACTTGGCTTGCGAGGAGTTGCACCAGTTGAAAGAGGTGTTGCCAACCCCTCGACGTGAACGCGAAAATGGAAGCGTCGATTTTGTATTGCTCTAATTATTAATTTATTGTTATTTACCAATTTAACACTTAAATCGCTTACCCGTCCGTAGCAAGTCGCAACCGTTCCACGATGTCTGATATGCGTCCGAAACAAGTGGGGTGATATGTGTAAAATAAAACTTTCTTTGAATTTGATGAATCCCTTCGAAACACTGAAGCACGACATGTTTTAGTGTGTGGCCCTGAGCTGATTTCAGTGAGTTCAGTGTCCTCCGATCGATTCCGCGAATTTCAGGGGGTTGACATGCACGCACGACGTCCGCCAGCCCTTTCTCGAGAACGACGCCCCACGACATCGATACCCGGTGCAACCCACCTCGCAGCGGAAAAGCCCGCGACCGATAAAATCACTACATGATCTAACATGTCATTGGAAAACCTACCGCTAGTTTAAAAACGTACGTACGCTAAAATTCTCTAAGACCTCTATCACAATAACTCGAAAACTGGAAACAGTGGAGAGCAGTGTCCGCGACACCGCGGAAGAAACTCGTCTTGTGCGCAAGCGATATTACTAAATGGAAGTCGCCCCCACAATCTCGCCTCGGAGATGCAACGCCCTGGGACCTCTCAGAGGGGCCATCAGAGGGCGGCGCTGCACTCCACCCGCGACATCCACGCCAGGTCGCGCATCGTCGCCACGTGCATGGAGTAGACCGCGGCGACGACCAGCACGTGCATGATGTTGTGCGAGTTCAGGTAGAAGTCGACGGTCCCGGGGAACCACTTCTCGGGGATGTGGAGGGCGCCGATCGCCGCCCCGAAGATCGACACCACGTCCTGGAGGATGACGTGCTGGAAAGCGGCCGGGTCGCCGCCCCCGTAGCTCGACACCCGCAGGCACCACAGCAGCAGACGCATCATGAAAGGCAGCAGGAAGCACAGGCGGCGCTCCCACGGCGACCAGGCGGTCATCGCCTAAGGATCCCCAAGAGGATTAAACGGTACGCCCTCGACGGACCCACTCACCTTGTACAAACCCCACAGGCTGAAAAGGCAGTACGACCAGATGCAGGACCAGCGGAGGATCCGTGGCAGGCAGTAGGTCGTCGCGATCACCATCGGCATCGCACCTGAAAGTACCAATCAAATAAGTTTTATTGTAAACTGTTTTGCAGCTCCGATCACGTGACAGACCACCTCCCCTCGTGGACGTTAAGTCAACCCTCGCATGTCCTAGTCGAATTAATAAATCATTCCGGATTAATAAAGCCGTTCCGTATGAAAAAAGAGCGCGCTGATAACCAGTATCGATCACGTTCATAATCAATTTAAAGGGATTAAAGGCGCCCCGACATATCCTGCAAAAGGGCAAGGGTAAAAGCGAAATCGGAGTAGGTCAAGTTTATCGAACAAAACAAGTCGGCGCTCCTGCAAAACTCGGCAATGCCGTAACCAAACCGTGTCTGAGCTTAATTCCACCGTCAAAGGCTTCCGAACGTTAGATATTACCGAAACTCTGGCTGACCCATATCCCGAGCATGTCCAGCTGGAGGAGGCGATGGTAGACGATCTCGCTGCGGTCCAGGTTCATGAAGAGGTGATAGACGAAGCTGCCCACCCAAGGGCACAGGGTGCCGAAGAAGTGACACCAAGAGAGGAAGCGGAGTTCGACCTGGGACCAAGGAAGGAGCGCCGGCACCGTCAACAGTATGTAGAGGATCGGCACGGCTGCAACAAAAAAGTAACTGCAGGATGATCTCTAACGTGTTTGTCGGCAAAGAACGAAAATACTAAAGATGTTCAGCCGTCGAGATGTCAACGTTCTGCGAGTCACGACAGGTAAACAACTTTAGTAAAAACTGCGCCGCACAGATTGTCTTGAAGGTTCAAAGACATTTTTTTTTCTTCTAATATTGATTCTAGAAAAATGGTGAAACTTGGCTCTTGTGTGTCTGTTGCAGTTAAAACAGTTTAATGTTGTGACATAACCGGGACTCTTTCAGTCAATTCGACTGAATTCTTTAAATATTCGTTGTTTCGTTGGAAAGAAACCCAACTTCTCGGCAACGCAATTAAGCTCTCGACAAGTTTGCAAAGTTTGGGAACTTCGCTCTAGTCATAAATAAAGTAGAGTGTTCTAAAAGTACGACGTCAGTTGTACTGTATCACATAATAAAGTTCATTTAAAAGGCAAGAATGTTTATAGGAAGTTAAAAAAGTTCGTTACTTACATCTGGTGTCTAAATGAAAATCTGATCAAGAATGCTTCGAAAAATTGTACAGACGTATGTCGAGTATAATATGTTACACTTAACCGAGTGACAAACCATTGTAACCGTGTTGATCTTGCGCCAAATGCAAAAAAATCTAATATACATAGTTCGTCCAGCGAGAGATTCGTTGACATAAAAATCACTAAATTCTACGCAGAGAAAGTATTAAGTACCTAGGGTAAATTATTTTTTACCTTCAAGCAGTAACATTTTTGTATTGAAATTATGCTTTAATTAATATATTCTAGTGCATTTTGTAGTATTGGGTTACTATACTTCGTCTCGCTGGACGAAGTATAGAAGCTTTTTATTCAGTTGAATGAAATATTTTGTATTATTTTTAGTAGATAGCCATCACTTTGAAATATAGTATATTATGCACCGAGGGAGTGAAGTAGATGATTTTTTTCGGCCTCCGTCTAGAAACACTGATGTTTCATTCGTCTAAATCGTCTGCTAGGCAAGAAAATCGAAAGAGGAATTTTTAATGAAAGATTTTAGGTTGGCAGCACAACATGTCAATGTCATGTGGAATTTTTTTACAATTTTTTAAGTTTAAAATATTGATGTCGGGCAAATTTGTATCCTTTATCGCAAGCTATACATTGTGTATAGCAGTAGAGGCCGAGGGGGTACCACGCGACGTCTTAGTAATAACAGAGAGGACGACGACGGTTTTGAATATTTGAGGAATTGATTGACTTTGGTCTTGGATCCTTTATGTTGCCAATGAAAGAAAAATAAATTCCCCATTCGGTCATTTTTTAACAAAAATGATTATATTTTGCTTTAAATAAATTGTCGGCCGAAAAAATTTTGTGTATTACACGGCTAGAAAATGTTTTGCAAGTGCTCGCACTAGTGCCGCTTCGGCTGGCGCCTCTGCTCCACAAACCGTGCTTGCACTTACAAAATAGCATTTTCTAGCCTTGTGATACAAATAACTATTACCCGAGGGTTCTACAAAGCAGTGAGGGTAAAAATCATTCATTCCCGAGATCCATATACATACTATTCTTTGCACGACCCAACGATTTTAATTGACAATCCAACTCGAAAATTTTTAACCAATCAAATTGCAGCATTTTTCAAATTTGGACCAATCAAATTGATTTATAGTGAAAAAACACCGAGCAGAGTGAAAAAACAACCAGCTGAGTGAAAAAACAACTTGTAGTTTTTCAGCGAAAAAATTTATGTCAAAATCAAACGTCAAATTTATTAGGTCAGCTCGATAAAAATTTTCTCGGTGGATTGTCAAGTCGAATACAATTCGTGGTCTAATTTTTTCTTCAAAATTTGTCATTTAAGACATTCGTAGCTTTTGCTTTTGGAAAATTACACTCGTCTCCTTCGTCGACTCGTGTAATTTTCATTGCAAAAGCTACTCATGTCTTAAATGACAAATTTTGTTGGAAAAAATTAGACCACTTATTGTATTATATATGAAAAAAGCCGAAAATTTGTAAATTATCACCAACTGTCAAGCTAAATTTAAGTGTCATGTTGACAGTTAAAAATAATTTTTAACCTTTCGGCTTTTTCAATTAAAATTTTTGGATCGTGTAAATAATAGTATCTTCACCTCAGGACTCCATGATTGTTACCGTCGGTGCTTTGTAGGACCCTCGGGCTTCGCCTTCGGACTACAAACTGCACCTCGAGTAAAAAAACAAATTAATTCGAAAAAGGTTGAATTGGCTATGGTTTTTTGTCCAAGGGGAAAAAAGACCCGATTTACTCCATACAATCAGGGAGTAAAGTTGCTCATTATATAGAGGCCGTGCAAAAATTTATTGAAGTGAAACTTTTTATGGGAGGGTCTTGAAATTCTGATCGGCAACCTTTTTGTGTGACGAAAACTGGTGGGGGTAAACACTATTGGTCGAGTGGAAGCAGTGTCTCTGTCTTTGTCACACTCACGGCATTTATCGATAATGTCCTCTCTTTGATTTGGAGGCTTAAAAATGAACAATGAGTTACGCATTTCGATATTGTTTAGTGTTATCGTTGTTTATAATTTATTTTCTTCATTAAAATATACAATTTTGTTGTGAATATGCTATTTAAAAGTGATTGATGAATAATTACAATGTTTCCCTGTAATACAAAAGTTTCACTTCGATCGTGCGTCTTTACGACACATTCTGTTTTTTTTTTTAATTAAAAATAGAACACAAAATGAAAAATAAAGACACTTAATCACAAATTGTATGTGATGCTTGGCAATAATGACAGTCGAAAAAATATTTGCTCTATTTACCAGATTTGCCACCTTCGAGTTGTCAACTACCGAGCGATCCAAAAGTCTTTCTATCAAGTGGGCCATGACAGTGGAAACGAATGTCGTTGGGCTGCAGCATATTAGGCGTATATTTAAAATAGTAGTTTATTTAACGAGTTTGTGTGTAAATTGGGCCTTTTTTGTTCACTAAATTTAAGAAAAGTCCTAGACCATCTTCAATTTCTTGTTTTGCACTCTTACTAATAATAGTTATTTATGCATTAAGAGCATAATTTTGCATTTTGCTGCTCGCATCGTCATATTGATGCCAGAGGCGCTAGCCGAGGGCATTAAGACGATAAGAGCAGCAAAATGCAATTTATGCTCGTAATGCATACAAAATTTTATGCGCTGCCCTCAAAAACTGAAAAAACCAACACAAAAATTTCCTTGGTATTAATTTAAACAAAGTAGCCAAAGATTGATAATTTTTCCAAACTACCGTAACTACGAAATTTTGTAAACAAGTGGCAGACATTTGCTTTTGTGTGCAAAAGATTTTTCAATTTAGCTGAAAATGGTAAGAAGACTACACAGTACACTGAAGATGTTTATCTCGCTTACTTTTTTGAAAAATCCAACAACTACAAGTCTTCGAGTTTGTGGAGTTTTTACTCTATGTTAAGAAGCACCTTGCTAGTAAGAAATGGAATAGACATCACTTCAAGCATATTTAAAGCGACAGTGTGATACTTACAAACCTAAAAAGTCAAAAGTCCTTTCAAGCGAAATTGACAAATTTATTACGGAAGCACCAGATGATACGTATTTAATCATCAAGGTAAATTACTTTGTTGCTTTTATATTTCAATAGTTAATTTGTAATTATTCTAGGTTGCTGTAATCGTAGGAATTGCCGGTGCTTGCAGATCGCAAGGGTTGTGCTTTTTAACAACAAAAGAAATTGAGGATTTGGGCTCTGCGATACTGATAAGACTAACTGAAACGAAAACAAAAGTATCAAGACGGTTTACTATAATACAAAATGAGCAAAATTTCTTAGGACTTTTCCGCAAGTACTTTGTTTTGCGGCCTCCACATACTAAACATAATCGATTCTTCATTTTTTACAAAAATGGGAAATGTTCCACGCAACCCGTAGGCAGAAATACGTTTGGAAACATTCCATCAAAAGTAGCAACATATTTGAACCTTTCCGACCCCAAATCTTATACCGGACATTGTTTGCGTCGCAGTTCCGCTACTTTACTTGCAGATTCTGGTGGAGATATTACAGACTTAAAACGTCACGGAGGTTGGCGTTCTGGTACAATCGCAGAAGGATATATAGAAGATAATATTCAAAACAAGCTCAAGATATCCGAAAAAATTCAAGGGAAACGTCAACATGAAAAAACAGTAGTCCCATCAACATCCAGTGCTTTTTCAAATGACTACACTGAAGAACCGGAGGATAAGAAAAGTAAAGGAGTTTCCATTCTTCAGACAAATGCGGAGTTGAACATTCAAAATCGACAGAATCAAATATTTTCAGAAAAAACCAATTTACCTTCGATTGTAATTAATAGTTGTAACAATGCTAAAGTAGAAGTAAATTTTTCGTTTAATTAAATTGTTACTTTATTAAGAAATACGCAATTTCATGTAATAGAATTTTCTTTAGAGCATAAAAATTACGCCAATGCTTTAGAGCAATAAATTACCCTTTTATGCACTCTAATGAGGTAAATAAAACGGCCAAAATTGCTTGGCAGCGCATAAACATGTTTGTGTATTAGATATCACGTAATATGCCTTCCTTAATGTATAATTTTTTCACCAAAGTACGTACTGTTCTTTGTCTCGCCATGTTAAAAAATTTCTTTCATAACCTCACATCTTTCAGTTGACACTGACAATGAAATAGTATATTATACACCAAGGTGAAGAAGTTCAACTTCATGATTAGGTATAGCCAGAGCGCCAAGATTAAATCCCGAGGCGTGCCGAGGGTTCTAAGGCGCGAAGGCTATAAGGGACTTCTTCACCGTGGTTTATATACTATTTTTTCACTACTAGATACGTTAAAACCCTTTCTGATAATAATTATTAATCAAATTATTTTGTCCGATGCGACGATCCGAGTTCTCATTTTTCAACGGTTGCTATGAAAATCGTCTACGTTAACCAATGAAATCAACGAAAATCTTTCGTTGCTAGGTGACGGCTGTTCATTGTTCACCTAGGTTAATAATGAAAATTATTATTAACCTTGGGAGAGAAATTCTACTTCTGGGGTTGGTTCGAGAGTCAACAATGAAGCCTTCTGAGACTAGTAGTGGAAAAATAGTATATTACATACCGAGGAGGAAAGTGTCCCATTCCTGTCGAGAGAACAATAGTTTACCGAAAGGCTTGCCCTCGAGGTCAACTAGTTCTTGAGACACAGGAATGGACTTTCGTCGAGGTTTGTATACTATTTTATTCACAAACAATCATTTAATAAAACAAGCAACATTATAATAATAAAAAATAAATAAAAACCAACCTCCGTAATATTATCGTTTATTTCGGCAAAATATTAAAACTTAGTAGGCGCGCACGATTGAGATTGTATTAAATTTTAGTTCACAAAAGTCAAACCAAATTGACATTTGCTCACATTTTTTAACAAACAAAATGTGCGATATTGAAATAGAGTGTACGCTCCCCAGAATTGCGGGAATCCGCCTTCGGTGGCGCCCTCTTTTGACTTGACACTCCTAGGCTGTAGCCTATGCCTATGCAATGCACACATGTGAGTGCGTATGCAACCTTGTCGGATATCCGCCGCTAAATATACTAAATTCTCTTCTTACAAAAAAACATTTTTTTCTACGCCCTTCTCTAAAAGTGTCACATTTTGCACTGACAAATAGTGTATAAAACGTCACTTTAAATACGATTGTTCATTAATCATAACTTGATGTCCATTCGGGCGTTTTCAGCATATTAAACACGCTCGAAGTTTCTTTAAACACGGCTTGAATTTTTTGGACATATTTAGCCCTAGATCAAGTTGGTATTTTGACGTTTATCAGTTTCGCATCCGGCAGTGAAATAATTCGTTCTATTTTTCAAATATGGTTTCCTATTTGGTATGTTTATGTTCATTTAGTTTGTATGTTTAAATTAACGTTTAATAAACAAGTTGTTTGTTTCATTTGTTTATTAGGTCGTAGAAAAAGTATAGTATGCAACACGTTTTATAAACTTCTCTAGACACTCGTTTATTAAACACTCGCTCCACTACGCTTCGCTCGTGCCTAACATAAAACTCCTGTCTAAAGTGTCGTTTATAAAACTTGTTGCATAATATACTATTAAATTCGAACCTGACTATTTTTATCACGGTGTAGAAGATTCCAGCCTTTTTAGCTGGATTCTAGAAGTTCCGTTTGCTTTTTGAACATATTTAAATCACTCACCAAGTCATCGAGTTCTTCTTGCGTCAACAAATCAAACTCAGGCGAAAAAGTGCTTGCTTGAAAATTAGGATCATTGTAAATGCTATTTTCATCTTCTTCTTGACTATGGCATTAGTTTCTGAGATGTCACCGCTTGTTATAATTTGTCTTGGGGATTCTGGTACTGCTATATCTTCACTAGGAATTGGTCATTGCAAAAGGAAAAAGACCGTGTTTTAGGGTACGTTTAGATTTAGATGTGATTTCTGTGGTGTTTGTCAGACAGATATAACATTCTGTTGAGTGATCTTTTGGTTTTTTCCAAACCATTGGAACCGCAAAAATCATATGACGAGAACCTCGTAAGAAGCCATGTGAGGCCCAACACTTCTCTTGGTTCCTCACTTTCCAATCAAATATGATGACACTGTTTAATGATAATGAATAATGGTAAAGTTGTGGCTTTGAACTTTTACATTTACTTCCCCATACACATGTGACAGGAAACGTTAGGGTGGTTTTAACATTTAACATTTCCACATGATTTATTTTTAGTGCAAATATTGTTAGACTAGATACTATTTATTCACTTCAAAACGACAGCATAACAAGCGTAATGTCTAAACACTAAAAACAAGACAAGTCTGTGCAGACAGAAGATAAGCATAAATTCGCTCACGTCGCCCATAAAAACACTGTGGGTGATAGAAAAATTTTCACTGCCCTTTTATGTTCAGAGTAACAAAATGTAAGAATCGCAGTGCACTTCTCATGAGACAAAAATTTTGTTAACCAGTGTTATCATAGCTTCAATTCTCTGTCTTTTACATATATCGGGTGTTCATTTAAATGTATCCTCAAAGTAGGCGTTGAAGAGTCGATTGTGAACGCACCTCGGATTACAGATCACGGATCACCGGTTTAAATCTAACCTCACTCTTTGCGTTGTTTGTTTACTCTGCAGACTGACGAGTGGTGCGTTCACAATCGACTCTTCAACGCCAACTTTGAGGTGAAATTTACATAAACATCAACACCCGATATATCAGAAACAATAAATAATGAACAATCCTCCTAAAGAAAAAAAATGTCACCTTTTCTTTATTAAAACTCTGATTAATGAGGAATAAAACAAATCGTATTTGACCCTCTATAGAGAACCAGGATATCTCAAAAGATAAGATATCTTGCAGAGAACAGATCAAATCGCAATATCTTGCAAACAATTTTCATGGGAAAGATAAATATCGGGCCTTCAAATAAATATACCGGGTGGGGCATCGTATACGCGCACGCGAGCAATCGCGACTTCTAATTAAATTAAATTGTCGAAATTTTATGTACTATTGCGAGCAAAAAAAGTGGGACATCAAACTTCTGTCAGTTTTGAAAAATTCAATGTAGTTCAAGCTTTATTGTCATTTTGCTTTTGCTCATTGTCATAGAAATTTGACACTACTCTAGCTGACAGTTTAAAATTTTATTTTATACTCCTATTTTCCTTTTCAAATGCCCTCTTCTTTTCATAAAGGTAGATTTTTATTGGGACTTTGCATTAAATAAATATTCACTACGTGCTTACTTACACTTATTCCCTACAATCTCCAATACTTAATGACAATTCAAAGTAGGGTTAGCATCAGATAAGGGTTATTTCACATTAAAAGTCAAGGCACTGACGTTGATGTCCCACTTTTTTTGCCCGCAATAGTACCTAACTAATTATTTGTAAGGTATATTTGAGAATTTTTTAAAAAAAATTTATTAATAAATAAGGCCGTAACAGTTTTATTAGTTTTCTGAAATTAACTGTTAATTTACCTATAAAGTTTTTACACTAAATGAATCTGTATCTGCTAGTGCATCAAACCCTGGTGGCACAATTACAAATTTTGACTTGGTTAGCTAAATATGTAGGAATTCCCTTTTTTATTTAAACGCAAACCAGACGCGTGATTTATGGCACAATGGTATAATTTCCCAACAAAAGGTATTGCCCACCGTTTTAAACCTTTTTGCCATAAAATTGACAGTTTCCAGTGTCACCTAAATTTACGACAGCACAAGTAGCAGGTCATAAATAAAAATTTTGAAAGTTGAAATTTAAAACAGCGTTTAATTCAAAATCTAATTGGTGTTTTTTCCGCTGATTTCGTAAATAATTATAGGAAGTGAATCTGGGTAGGTTAGTATAAAAATCAGAATTTGACTTTTTGGTTGAAATTTACATTTTATTTTTTTTTGGCTTTGTTTGTAAGTGAAAAATTATCAAAAAATTATGAAATGTACCTTACCAATAGCCAGGTAAGTGTGAAAAATTTCCACACTTTTATTTAATTAGAAGTCGCGATTTCTCGCGTGCGCGTATACGATGCCCCACCCTGTATATTTAAAGTAGGCGTAGGCGACATTCTAATGCTGTTAACAGTGTAAAGTAATTTTTGTAGGTAACCAATTATTTTCCGGAGTTACACAGGTTACATAGTAAGCTTTTTCCCAATTTCATATTGTCATATTCCGTGGAGGAGGAATAGGGAGAATGCACTACAAAAATTAAAAATATTTTCTAACCTAATTTTATTTCGTTAAAATGTCAGACGTTTCTTGTGTCATTTTCTACGCTGGAAAAATGTTGCAAACAATTGAATTTCCATAGGTTGCTCTAAATATAAATTTATTTGAAGGACCGTTATGTATTGTGTTTCCCCGGAAATGAGATATTATTTACCAATTACTCGAAAGAGAGTAATTTTAAAGAAGCTGCAACCTTTGATTTAATTATTTTCGTTTTAATGAGTAAAACGATATCACGAGGAATGTGATAATTATTTTTCAGGGCGTATCAGTGATTTTTTCTGAGATCCTCGCTTGGTCGAGCGTGAAAACGGCCCTTGCAAATTCGAACCACCTCTTTATTCTTAACAAATTATCCACTTCCGTCTGTCGACAAAGCCGACAAATTGAAAATGGCATGAAATATTACTTAACCAATTCTGTTGACATTGTGCCCCCATTAAGACGACACAATACCGCTTTTAATTTCATTTGTGCCATCTACTCCTCTGATTTACGACGTGCGATGACAATTCGTGGGGATCAGATCGCAACACTAGACACGCACCAGTTTTACCGGACCATTAACAGAGGACGGACCGTCAGGTTTAGGCTTGTGGGAGATTTTACACGAAATGTGATCGATGCCGTAATGTCGAAAGCGAAAACAATTAAAACGGTAAAGCTCCTGCGATAAATGTGTTGGGGTTTTGTTGGGGAACACAGATAAAAGAATTTCACTTTGCCGAGTTACTGAGTTCATAAAAAGAAAAGAAGATGATGTGATACTTTCTGTTTGGCTTCTTCAAAGAAATCGAGCGAGTGAGATGTGGGTCATGAAAAACAAAATCTAGATCGTAGATTGACACATACGCATGTCGCCGTTTACGCAGATAGTAAAGATTTTCCCAAAAACTCTTCGTTTTTTCACACAATTAAATTTAACCAAGCGAAAGACGTTTGTGTCAACATTTACGAAACTGCACAGCTAACTATGTTTTATGTTTTTTGAATCAAAAAACAAATAACCACGTTAACTTTGCAAATGTATTGTGGGTTGCATTTTCAATTCCGTCGGGCTCATTATCACTCGTGAAATATTTACCCTGTATAATTGCTTACCAAAAAGTTCGCAATATGTGGGAAGAAACTTTTTATTTATTGATTACTACGTCAATCGTCGCTGCTTGTCTGAAGACTAAAAATATGACTCACAAAAGTTATCACGTGACTTTCGGTATATGTCAAATGTGATATTACAAATAAATTCGAAAGTGGGGTTCGTGTTGATAATATCGAAAATAATTATAGGAAAAAGTTGTTGGTTCAAAAATCAAAATTCTGAAATTGAATTTTAATTTTTAACCAAGGAAAAAATGTACTTGAGAGCAATATCAATAATTTTTATTCCAAGAGCTACTTAGAATAAAAAAAAGCTACAATGTGAACTTTCAGCGTTTAATTTCGTTTGAGTTCAGCTTTTTCATGGACCATTTTTTTGTAGAATACCTTTTGAATGTTTTAAATTCAGCATAAATTTTATGTACCGTTGGAGAAAAGCTTTGTGAGAGTTTATGAAAAGCTTGAAAACCACACATGACCAATAAATAAATTATTAACGGTAATGTTAATAATGATCGTGACGTATGTCAAGTACCAGGGAAAACAAAATGAGATTTATTTTGAATTTCTATTTTTACCATCGAAATTACACTGGATTGTAATTTCGATAAAGGATAATTTATAATTCAAAAAATAATAGTATGTACATATAATATTCAAAAATTAATCCCAGTTGATTATTATTTGATTTTCAATAATAATTATTTATAATCAGTATCAATTTTTTTGTATGATTTTATACGACGTACTCAGTTGGTAGATATTTTTTATTCATATTTTAAAAATTTTGTCTACTAAATAATAGGTTGTTCAGTTGAATTGGCTTTGATTTATTTTTTAAAAGACAACAACATCGTAAATTAAGTTGGTTAAATAAAGATAGCGACAAAGATCAAAGCCAATTTGATGAACTTTTCAATTGAACACCTGTTACATATCTAGGTACGAGGTGATATTGATAAGTTCAAAGCCAACACAAAAAAGTTATTGTATCTGACAAACCGATTTTTTTTTATTTATTCTACATAACCGCATTCTAACTTTATAGGGATTTATTATAAAATAATGCTTTAGATGCGCCGCTACGCCAATTATATGTTAGAAACATTTATAATAACCCTGTACAGTGGCGTACCAAAAATTCGCACCGTAATGGAAGATTTTTTTTCTAATTTGCTGTTTTAATAAAGCTGTTAACGCATTCGTTTTGAATGCGTTAATAAACCATTACATATCCGAAATCTAGGAACTTTTTTCAGTTGGTAACACTCATTGTTATTGTCTGCTATTTGCCGCATTTCTGGATAATTCATCTTTAATTGCAATTTTACTTGCGAAAAATGACAATTAGAATTTTAATGTTAATGTTAACCATGAAATAAATGTGTCACCAACTGTCAAAAAATTCTCTAAATTACCAAAATTGATTCTATTTGTAAAAAACGTGTATTTAATATGCAAATTAGAAAAAATAGCATAAAAAAACTCGTTTTATAAAACATAAAAGCACTCGTTATTTACAGGCACTCCTGCCTACGGCAGTCGTGCTGCAAATCTGACTCGTGTCTTAATAGTATATTAAAGAACGAGTTTTATAAGGGTTGATTTGGCGCACGAGTCCCAGGTGTAGAAAACGACCCGCAAGGAAGTTTTCTATGGTACGAGTGCGCCAATGCCCCTATATAACGGGTTTTTTATGTTATTTTTTAGAATATGCACCCTTGTTTCAATTTTTAAATAAAAAACTTAAATTTTCAAATTCTAGGGAATTTTGTATTAATTGGTAAGTCAAGGTAACGGATGCAACTACATCTGCGACAGATGTTAAAAAGTAGAGTTTGAACATTAATATTGGAAGTTTTTTGGTGTAAACGACAATAATACACTGAAATATTGATAAACATTTTCTTAGAGATTTATTAAACGACGAGTGCTTGAATAGATAGCCATAAACGACTCCAAATTGAATACAATAATAATAAACCTATTAAAGACGCGAATTCTACAATATACTCCAATTTTTTTTTAAATCAATTGTCAAAGTGTTGTCATGTTGGTATAAGCCACTGGTTATTTGATAGATATTAGATTGGCAACGTAAAATGTCAACTGCATGTCAGTCATTTTAATGTAAAGGCGCTTGCGCTATTGAAGGCGCAATTACATTTAAATAAAAATACAAAGTTAAATGAGTTTCCGAAAACAAGGATCTAACACAACGAGAAAAATTGGCTATGAGTAGATTACGTGAAGAAATGCAGACAGAAAAACCGACCATGCTAAATTGCAGTAAAGATGCACACATCATATTCGAGGTATTTTCTTTTAATATATGGGTTCGTCACTGCGAGGAACTGATTAGAGAGGACTGTAAAAAATTGATGGGAAATCTACCAATTGAGGACATTCCTCTTTCGCAGAATCATATTCGGAAGACGATTGGGGGTTAGATTCTGAAAATGAATAGGTAAACTGCTTATATAACCCATTAAATAAATTCCCATTTTCCTGTATATGTTTAGTTGCACTTTTCAGTGTCATTATCGTCTTTATTTCTTGTCTTTTGGTATAAAATTTGCTTACACCTGAAACTTTTCTGACATTTGAAAATTACTGATATAACCTCAAACCTGATCTAGGAAGATTTTACGATAGAGGTGTCCCGAAACGAAAGGTTTTAGGGTGGTACAGCCTGGTCTTTGAGGGAATTTTGACATTGACAGTTGATTTAAAAAAAAATTGGACTATACGTACGGTTGGCTTCAAAAAAAACGGGAACTGTCAGAAAAAGTTCTGTCAGATTTTATTAAATTAAAAATAAAACTCATGTTTTAATATACGTTTATTCATCGATTTAGCAAAAATATTGCTTTGGCAATATTTTCTCGAAAAGTTCTACTTCGAAAAATATTAACGAAAAATTTGGTTGGATTTCAGCTTATACAGAGTGTCTTAACTAAGACTTTCGAGCCTAATATCTCGGTTATTTTCCAACGGATATTTATGAAATTTAAAATGCAGATATTTTAGACGGTGAAGAGTAAAATCCCATTAACTCAAGTCTTGAAAACGTAATTTTTACATGCCTTTTTACAATGTTGAGTCACTTAAGATTTATATCAAAAAATTGGTCGTCAATAAAAAATGCTGTAAGGAGAAACTTATCTTTGAAAGACGTCTGGTTTGCAAGAAAAAAGCAAAAAACTGTGTTAAACGTAGCTGCAGATGCAAAAACGTAGACGCGTTAGAGCTAAAGTCAAAACGAAACATGACAGGGCGGAGCTTAGGATGCGCGCTCTCCAATTTACCGCTGACAGGGGCGTATCATACAGTCGTCAGTTTAGGGGCAAAAACTTAACCAAAACTCAATTTTCTTCATCTGATGAAAGAAATTCTACACCGAGGTCGTCTACTTTTGTTGTAGAACCTCTAATAGAATAATAAAAACTATCTTCATCTTCGTTTTGACTTTACCTCTATGAAACAAACGCGCATTATCGCCGAATTTTGGTCACCCCTCTTCGCACAAACGTAGGTGACATATTTGACGTTTATCTTTCTCACCTTACAAACACTTACAAAGTTAAAGACAACATTTGGACCTAATTTATTATACTGGATGCTTTAATTCTTCCATAAACGACTAAAACACGATCGGAATATTTTAGCAAGGTAATTTCGGCAATTTTTCATCAATTATTTCAAAAGTTGACTGCTCAAATACCTTCAAAATTTAGATTAAATTTTTAACAACAAAATCTAATCTTTTCGTTGAATCAGACGAGTGATTTAGTTAATTGTTTGTGTAGACACCTATTTTATGTTTAACAATCTAATAATAATTGCGCTTAATTTTCAATAAAAGAAAGAAGTTAAAATTACATTTTTTAACTTGAGGAAATTTTATTATTACTATTTGAACCTTCACCGTCTAAAATATCCGTATTTTAAACTAATAAAATTCCGTTGGCAACCGAGATATTAGGCTCTTAGGTGAGACACCCTGTATGTACGAGTATACAGGCGGACTTTGAAAGTTGTGCAGATATTTTAACCAGTGGTAGAGCTCCACAATAGGTAACTGTTGAGCAAATATCGCCTTATCCAAATGTTGATATTTTTCGAGAAAAAAAGGATTAAAAGTTTTTCAATAAAAGTTTGGGAGCCACTGAATTTTATGAAAAAATGTGTCCAAAAAAATCATAGTCAACTTTTTTCTTGTCATTCAATTCACAATTAAGTACCTTTGACAAGAACCTTAATCTTAACCTCAATTTAATAAAATCAGAGACGTAAACAACAAAATGTTTTCACTTCTTGGAAAAAGTACCCAATATTTGAAGAGCTGTATCTCGGAAACTACTGGACGAACAAAGTTAGCTTCAAATTGTAGTGAATTTAATTTAGTTTAAAAAAGGTAAGATCAACTTTTTCTACGAGACTCATGTCTTAGGAGATATTGAGCAAAAACTGAAAACGGTACGAAAATTTCGTTGTTTTTTGGCTACCACGCAGCGCGCTCAAGTCTTTCAAAGTTGCAAATTTGATTTTTTACTCTTGGCTGAGGCCCAAACAACATATTAAAAAATTACAACTACGTGACCTTTTGCAAGGTCGGATGTATATGGATTTTGGTGCATAAGCACTTTACGTGTACAGTGGAAGTCGTTTATAATTAACGACGACCAAAGGACCGGCTAAATCCCCTCGTTATAAATGGACGTCGTTACACACGACTAATTGTTTTTTTATCCGGAATTTTAAGAATTACGTAAATGACAATACGACGGACCAATCGGAACATTCGTCACACGCGGCAGCATGACTTATCTCGTCCGCACGCTGTTATATCGGGCCTAACCCATTGCTCAAAAGGACGTTAAAAACGACTTGGTCGTTATAGCCGATGTTCGACGACGTTCTACACGACTTCGAAAACGTTCCAACCAATTTTGTAAGATTCGGTCGTTATGAGCAACATTGTCGTTATAAATGACTTCGCTGTAAATGACTTCTACTGTAATAGTAAAAATCCTCGGATATTGGCTCCCCTAAATATTTTCCAATAAAACTTTAAATACAAAAGTTATAGAGTAAATATTTATTTAAGATATAAGTGTAAAAAGTTATCCTTTATTGCACGAACGGGTTTAAAATACGAGGGAGTATTTTAAAGGATGTGAGTGCAACAAAGGAACTTTTTACACGTATGTCTTACAACATTTTATCTACGATCGTGAGATCATAACATAAATTTGTATAAAATAATTATTATTGATTCAATATTTTATGAATTACCACAGTCGTTTGAGAACCACGTCGTTTAGCAACCTACTTCTAAACAATGTTTCCAACAAATTGTATTGTTGTATTCTGACAGTTCTGTGCCATAAAAGCGTGCACTAAAAGTTTTATGGCACGATTCCGTCAGTTCACTAAACGTCAAGTTTGACAACGATTTTTGGTGTAAAAAGTGCCTACATAACATGATGTTAAAAAATAACAGTTACAGAATAGGCCTCATTTTCTCATATAACGAACAGTTATCGAGTTATTCTGTGAGAACCTTTTGTAAAGCAAAATTCCCTACTGACTGGACTAATTGGTAAAATCTGAAAACGTCTATTTGCCACCCTTACACATCAAATTAGAGCTTATGAAAAATTCTCTTGACGCAATGTTACGAAAGAGCGATGGATTTTTTTATTTGAAAGAAATATTTCCTAGATTTATTGACGCTAAAATAAAAGCGGACATTTTTATAGTTCCTCAAAGAAGAGAACTGATAAAAGATTAAACATTCGTGCAGAAGTCGAGCCCACTTGAGAAAGTTGTTCTGGAATGATTGAAGAGTGTTAATAAAAACTTTTTGGGAAATTCCAAGGCAGAAAACTATCTACTCTAAGTGCGTGAACTAATGAACTCATACAAAGCTTTGGGAGGAGATATGTCCCTTAAAGTCCACGTCCAGGATTCCCACTTTGAACTTGAACGGTAATATCAGAGCAAATGCTGGCTGACTACTACTGGACACTGAAGGACGTTCATCGTGTAAAATATAAGGAAACCATAGATTTTACGTTTCAGGCGACTTATGTATGTTTAATAAATGTAAAGGGCCTTCAAATAAATTTATATTTTTAATTTTTGTAGTGCATTCTCCCTATTCCCCCTCTACGGAATATGACAATATGAAATTGGGAAAAAGCTAACTATGTAACCTGTGTAACTCCGGAGAATAATTGGTTACCTATAAAAATTACTTTACACTGTTAACAGAATTAGAACGTCGCCTACGCCTACTCTAAATATATATTTATTTGAAGGCCCGATATATTCTGTTCACGTTGGTGCAAATCGCAGACGTTTGGCATTATCTTTCATATGAGTCAGGTCATTTGCACCACTAATGTTCAATACAACGTGAACAGATATTACCTAAATATACAGGGTGATTCTGAAATAAGTTTGGAAAAAAAACCCGGTAATTGGTGATGATGAGAAGAAGTCATAGACAAAAAAATTTTCTTATAAAAGTTTTTTCGTTTTCGAGATACAAATGAGTGAAAATTTGGTCAAAATTGCTAGTACGCTGCTGAGTTAAAGGTGATTACGTAATTATGTTGGTAGTTTAGCAACAATAATAATCAAAGGTAACCTTACTCCTCTCGATCATTTCCATAGAAACATTTACAAAGCAGTGTGCTTGCACCTACGACTTTATTGTGGAGTTGATGTAACAATGGTTGCTAATGAAATGAACAAATTCGGACAAATTTTCCCAATTCATAGGCGTTGAAAATACAAGAATATAGGGTAATTTCCATCGTTTTGATTTCACCTCCAAAAGTCATTTACCCAGAATTATTTTGTGTCAAGGATAGTGCACATTTTTTTTCCAAACTTATTTCAGAATCACCCTGTATCTCGATATGTAATTTATGTATTAATAAACTACGTGTCACTAAAAAACTTTACATGTAACAAAAAACTAGTGTCATATTTTTTAATTCAAGAGATTTTTTTTATGAACACCACATTTTACTCTTCGTGTGACGAAATAAAATAATATTTTGTAAACGAGTGTAATTGTCAATACGAGGGAGTATTGATATTTAGTTAGCCTAGAACGTTTCTCATGGACAAAGCAAATGCGGGTGGGTGCATTGGAAACGAGTATGATGTTTGACAAAGAGTTACACCAAGTTTGGAAGTAGATAGTATAACCGATTAAAAAAAAAACATAACAGGAAAAAGTTTTCACTAATTGTATCTGTCTGCAACAAAGTAGCTATTACACTTGTTCTTGAAAAGATTGTCAGACCAGCAAATTTATGCAGATGTGTTGAATACCCATACATTAAGGGATCAATGTCCTTCCTACGCCACTATAAAAAATTGGATTGCCAAATTTAAGAGGCGAAGAAGACCTTGGACATTTCTCTGTAAAACCTCGATTTTATCTATGAGATAATTTTGGAGGATTGAGCAACTGGGTTAAAGCATAAAGCAGACGCTGAATATTCTGGATGAATGTGTTTTTCATGTTGGACGTCATGACTGCGAAATGTGAGAAAATTATGTGCTGGGTAAATCCCCAAATGTCCGAATGCTGGACCAAAACGACTGAGTGAAGCGTACAGGGGTGAAGACATCCGAGTCCCTTTGCAATCGTTTTGAAAAGAATTCTTCTGTCTTTCTGGATCGTATTTTAATTATGGACGAAATGAAAATCCAATTTTACGACTCAGAAACCAGAGAACCGTCAAAATTGATTGACCATCCCTCCTTATTCGCCAGATTTAGCACCTTATATTTCGAAATGGAAGAGGTTTTCTTCAAAGAAAATTATAATAAGTGGTAGTGCTCTAAAACTGTAAGTATATGGTGTTTCGAAGTTCACACCACATTCGGAAATAGTATACAGGGTGTCTCAAAATTCGCGAATTCCGAATTGAGAGCGTTGTAGGGGATCACTTCAGTAGTCCAAATATGGAAATAAATAAAAAATCGGGACTCCCCCCACAAAGATACATTGGTCTGAAGGTGCACTCTTTGAAGTGCGTTTAGATCTTCAATTTTTGTAATTTTTCTTAAAAATGGAACGGCTAGAATAGTATTTTGTCACTGTGGATATGAAGACTGCTATGTATTGAACAAAATTAAAGTGCTTATATCTTCTTCAGGAAGAGCGATTTTTTTTTCGAGGTCCACTGGGTTCTTCCCTACCACGCTCTGAATTCGGAATTCGCGAATTTTGAGACACTCTGTATTATTCAACGAGCGGGCAATGATTATAAATAATTATTATTGAAAATGAAATAAACAACTGTGATTACTTTTTGAATTATAAATTATCCATTATCAAAATTACAATCCACTGTAATTTCAATGGTAAAAATAGAAATTAAAAATAAATCTCATTTTGTTTTCCCTAGTACTTGACATACGTCACGATCATTATCAACATTACCGTTAATAATTTATTTATTGGTCATGTGTGGTTTTCAAGAAAAAAATATAGATAGAAGCTTTTCTCCAGCGGTACATAAAATGTATGCAGAATTTAAAAAGCTCAACTCAACGAAATTAAACGCTAAAAGCTCACATTGTAGCTTTTTTATATTAGAAAATATAATCGCAATTTCCGTTCTTAGATTGTCTGTGCACGCCTGAAGAAATAAATATCGGTATGGAGAATTATTCGGAATTTATTCCTGACTACCGTCATGTTCCAAAATCGTTTTCCAAATAATTTTTAATATGAAATATTTCAACCGAATTTGCCCTTCCTCAATCCACACTATTACAATATTTACAAAATACCGTGTAATCGAGAAAAAAATAACAAAATGAGCCATGACTATCATGGTTCAGTTGGCAGCGCTAATTGAAATATTGCTGTAGGTATTTGACAACCGTCAATTTCTCATTTAGAGGTTAGAGGAGTTAAGGATGTTTTTTTTTGACAACATCAATATTTAAACTAGGGCTGCCAACTGAACCATGATGGTCATGGCTTACTCGATTAATTTTTTTTTGCGATCGCACGGTATATGCAAAATTGCGCATATTTCCAAAACAACTGATCCGATCAAAACCAACAGGTCTTGAGTCCTCACTGTGGCGAACATTTTGCAGAAAGGAACGTTCCAATCGGTGCATTATTGCAGACGTAAACGGAAAAAAATGCAAGAATTGTGTCTATTTCCAATAATAATCATGCGATAATCACGTTTTTCTCTAGGCAAATATTTTGCAAAAAGAAAAATTCAAATGGGTGCCAAAGTTCATAGATAGACAGGTGCCATACGGAAAAGCACTTTTTTGAACCCACTAACTTCAAAATGACATTTCACAAACGCAACAGTTAATCGCGAACGTAGATTTCGCGCACTAGTGCTTCAAAATCATCCAAAAAGCATTGGCCTTTTTGAGCATTCTGAAAATAATTTGACTTGATAATAATAAAATCTGGTTTACAAAACGTCATTTCTCCGATTTGTATGTTGAAAATTTCGAAAGAATGAAAATAAATCGCTATTACTTCGATTGACACTTGGACGGCAAGCGCCATCTATTCACTAAATTGGAAATTGGGAACTATTGGATAATAATTTACAAAATGCTAATGTTCGTTTCAAAAAATATTGTACAAACTTCGATGCGAGAAGACGTATTCGGCACATTCGCGCAAATGAAGCACTCGCTCCTTCGTCGCTTGTGCCTCAAATAATGCGCTCATGTGCGAAAAATGTCTTCTCGCACTCGGTTCGTAAATAACTATTTTAACGTCAGTTTCAGTTTGTTTAATAATGAAACTTATTTATCAATTTCCCTTTATAGTCGTAGAAAGAGTATAGTATTCTACTCGCGGATAATGGCTATTACTCTCTCGGATTAATTACACCACTCGCCTGCGGCTCGTGACGCAAAATGATCCTCACGATTAATAACCATCATTATCCGCTCATTGAATAATATACTATTATTTATTATGACTTTTTTGTTTGTTTTTTGTTTTATTCACAATTTGAAACAGTTTGTAATTTTGTCTTGTTTGGAGTGAGCTCCCGGAATATTTTCTTCTGGATATTTGAAATCGTCACAAATTTTAAAACCACCATCATCTTCTTTGGACAATGTAAACCTTTTAAAAGTATTCATAAAACGCAAAGCCTCAACATAACAGACCACTTCTTGCCGAATTTGAGTTTCCTCTTTACTTTCCAAAATTTTTGAAGAGTCCACTGTTATCACTGTGATCGACAATTGTCGTTTTCATGTGACACGAACTGTTTTCTGTACGAATGTTGTCGTCAACTGCCACATAATCGATAGCGAAAATCGAAGAACCGGAGCACTTGGCAGAAATTCCACTAAAATTAGTTCCAAATTGTGGTGTTCACATTTGCGTCACACTTCCACGTCCAGGTAATGGCATTTAAGACATTTTAACAAAGCATTTGTATCCTGGGCCAACTCTATTCTATTAAATGCCATTGAGCAACCCATCAAAGTGAAACAATAAAAATAACGAAACTGTTCCGTTCTTGCTCTTTAGTTTTTCGTCAGATTCACCCAACCCTTGTGGTATTGTTTCTTGTCCAAGCTCTTTCATTGAATTTCCAAACTGTTAAAAATTCTTTTGCAGCTTCCCCACCACCACACCTTTCTGCTTTTACAGACGTGGTGTTTTCTGACTAACTGTTGTAATAAATTCCATTTTCATTAGAACTCCACACGCGTTCTGCGGTTCGTAATTTTTTTACTATGTTTGGAATGTTTTCAATCCAGCTTTGCACAGAGTCATTGTGACGCTTGCTGATTCATCACAAGTTGCCTCAAAAGGAATTTTGTGACGTGTTCGAAATTTTCCAGTCAACCATTCAAATTGCGAAGATTGAAGATTTTTGATTCTCATGCAAAGTTCTTTGCTTTTTGTTGGTTTGTGAACCACCGAATATCAGCACACCTTCCAAATCTTTTAAAGTTCTCACTCCTAGTCATTTCCTTTTTGATAAAATGTTTCTAGTGTGATGTAGAATCATAACCACACTTTTTGGAGATTTTCAACATTTCTACCATTTTCCTTCCACCACACTCGTTGTTTTAGAATAATAAACCTACAAACACTGTGCAAAATGTGTCTTCTGTTTCGAATTGTGCTAAATAAACAAGATTCCAAATAATCAGTCTAATCCACCCTCGTGTACAGCAAATGCACATTTTTTACCGAAACCATAGAAATAATCTTTTAAAGAATTTCTCGGGGACGTCGTTCGGTGATATTTTCCTGCGGATTGTGATAAAGCTTACTGAAGAATGTCTAACAGACGTTTAACAAAAGAGATTTTATTTTAATCTGATTATGTAGGATGTTTGCGGCAACTCCTTTCCCCCACCCTCCCGGGAGGATGTATAACGTCAGTAATGAGAGGTTTCAGTGTATTTAGAACGTCAACGTTCCACTTCCCTCAACGAAAAACATCAAAAATGTATAAGTTTTCCTTCTCGGTCCCGTCATTCGGAAAAGATTATTTTGAACGTAACAAGTCCTGAATCTTTGAAATTTTATTTTTTAAATTTTGTATACACAACGCTATTGGAATTTATCCATTCCGCATCTGTGACGCATTGTGTTTTCGAATAGCTTTGTTGAATTAATAATGCTTTCAATATTGTTATAATTCCGTTCCACGTTACATAATACTTCTCTGCTTGATAAGTACAATGATAACACCTTGTTCGATTTCCAGTATCAATAATTTATCAGTTTGGAATTACTATACTTTTGATATGAGACGTGTAGAAATACCACAAGCCACAACAATCTATTTCTAAACTTTAGAACAATTTTACTTTGTCATTAATTAATTGCAAAAAATTTTTTTGAATTTTTTAATTACATATCTGTCAAATCAGAGCCACCTATTTTATAACTTTAATTTGAACCTCACGTTTTATCGAAATCAGACAAATAATTCAAAAGCAGTGAACAAGTGCATTTTGACACGTTTTGACAATTTTCGAAAAGTACAATTTTTTGAGTACCGTCTAGCATGCTTTATAGCTGTAGATTTATTTGGGATAAATGACATTTGTAAGATTTGACACAAATGACGTTTGTCACAATGAATGAAAAGTGATAATAATGAGACTGCAGTGAAATGTGAATAATTGACAGTTCGTATAAAGCTAGATCGACTGGAGTGCATTTTTAATTTTTGAAGTGGCTGCAGTATAATGATGCAGTACAAATGTAAAACTCCTAAGATTGGCTAAAAATTGCTAAATCAATAGCAGCAGTGGTTGACTTTGTTTACGTCGCCGGAAAAAAAAATGTCTTCTGGGGTAGTAGTAGAAAATACTTCTGACCCACATTCGGACGGAAGCCAAGCCGTCTACGATCGACGTCAAGGTCGCACCATCCGCTGCACGTTTTAGCAATCACACGGTATAGTCCCGGTGCGCCCTTGTAAATCATCGGATCTATTTAAAAGCGGGAACGAAGCCAAAAAAAAATTGTCAGGCGAAAGCAACAGTTGCGACCCTGACAAGCAATACTACTGTACAGAGCGGTGCAAAAATCGTAAGACGTTTACCGTGAGTGACGATGTTAACGGTCTCGTTGTGCAAGTAAAAGAGGCTGTTGATGCAGCCCCAGGCCGTCAGGAGGGGCCTGTACCCGGTGTGGATGTAGGGGTTGAATTGAAGATGCCTCGGCATGTCCCTCCACCGCAGCAGGGTGGCGGTCTTCTTTCGGTCCGGCTCCCAGGTCTCGGGGGCGGGCGTCGCGACGTCGGCGTCGTTCCGGTGCTGCGGACGGCGGCTCACCGTCTCGGTGGCGGCCTCGGACATCGCTATTTCGGCTCGGGTGGCTTCAGGTCTTCAGACGACGACGACGACGACGACATGCTCTCGGTATCACCGCGACATCGTGAATGACACGCGCTCGATCTGATCGCGCACCGTTGCTAGGATGGAGGTGTGTTCCAGGAATATTGATTGGGGATGTGGCGGGAAGTCGCCATTTTCGAAAGGGATGTTCTCGACGTTTTGCAAAAATTCTAGCACCGAAAAACAGATTGTTAGGTCGTTCGGTTTCTGTTAAAACGTACAGTTAAAATATCAAGTCTTGGTGGTAATAGGCAAATCTATCAAATAGTACTCCAATCAAAGCTTTGCTAAAAATAGTAACTCTCTGTATAGAGAATGTGTAAAATAGGCAACACACAATACACACTCTTTGCGCAGTGACATTATTAACTGAACGCATTTTAAATTGTTAACACAAGTTTCTAATAAAAGTTTTTGTGGGTATTGTCATTGTCTATGCAACAAAATAATCTAAAAATGCTGTTTTTAAATCTATATGACGAACTAGCAACATTTTTTATTTATTATAGTTTCCAAAAACTGGAAATGGGCCTCGAATAGTATCTGTCAGTTCTGTGATTCTGTCCTGTCACAACAAATTTGACATTTGACAGCTTACTCAACTGTCAACGATCCTCAGCAAAAAGTCATTCGATTTTAGCCGAGATGCTCGTATCCAGAGGACTGTCAGTCCTCAGGACAACAAAAAGCCTTCAACGAAACGCCACCCAAAGCATTCAACCCGTCAGAAACTCTTCACACGTGTACGTAACCCCAAATTTTTGGTTATGTAATCGAGCCATTTTGAAATTCCAGCTGCAACTATCGCTCCCCGGGGCCCCCGCCGACAAAATTCATGGTAAACGCCGCCATAGCAGTTCAAGGTTTCGCATGGTGGTGGGTCTTGTGGCACTTTTACACTGAACCAGGACATATTTTTGTAAGTGAACCACTGCATAAATATCATATTTACCCCATGTTTTGTAGGGCGAATTTGAGTATCCTAATCCGCGACAGTGGACAGACGAGGAATTAGGAATACCGTCAGATTAGATTCAATTACAGATTTACATTGTAGTGTATATAAATAAAATTAAAAATTTTTGAAAACCCAAATTTATTGGCACTGGGTAATTTTACATTTTAGTGGGGACCTTGATAGAGATGGTCTTGGTTTCCAAGTAGGGTTCGACCGAATCGGGGCCCCTGCAACAAATCGCGTCACGCAACTATAAAATAATCAAAAATAAATTACATCTCGCGCCCTATTCCGGACATTTTGTAGCCCCCAAAAGGCGTCTGCGGTGTAATAGCATCGTAGCAGTTCACCCTAACAATCGAAAAAAACATCATCTGGAATATAATTGATGGCGCAATTTACCACACAGATCCGGCCTGGACAGCTTGCGCAAACACTAGAGCCGTGTTCACATCTTTTGTCAAAACCCCAGAAGCCAATCCGTAGCTAGTGTCGTTGGCCCTCTCGATAACCTCCTCCAGAGTGTCAAATTTCAAAATGGTTTGCACCGGCCCAAAAATCTAAACAATTTAGTCTCTTGGATGCATCTCAAATTATTTAAATCAAATACCTCCTCTTTAGCGATCGTCATTTTATCGGTAACGTTCGAGAAGACGGTGGGCTGTACGAAGTATCCTTCGGTGCCGATCTGTGCGCCCCCTGTCTCCAGTTTGGCACCTTGCTCTTTGCCCGACGCAACCAACCGCAGGACTTTGTCTAGAGACGGTTTGTCAATCTTGAAAGGACCATCAAACGGTCTAGTTCGCGCGATACTCACTTGAGGTCCTTGATGGACGCTTGCGTCAAAAGGATCCCCGACTTTTCTCGCTCTGGCTTTCTCGACGGCTTTTTTGACGAAAGCGTCGTAAATCCCCGACTGGACGAACGTTCTAGAGCCGGCGCAGCAGTTTTGGCCATGATTGGTAAAAATCGCGTTGTGAGCGATCTCCACCGCCTCGTCCACTACGAAAACAACTCTCACGACACGAATTTACACGCGAGCTACTCACAATCGACGTCGTCGAATACGACAAGCGGACTCTTGCCCCCCAGCTCTAAACTGACTTTTTTCAAGTTGGATTGAGCCGCGTACTCCATGATTTTTTTGCCGACCTGCGTGGACCCCGTGAAGGCCACTTTGCTGACGTCTCCGTGCAGCGCCAGAGCCGCCCCCGCCGTTGGCCCGTACCCGGGGACCACGTTGATCACCCCTGCGGGGAATCCCGCCTCGCGTGCAAGCGCAGCAGCGGCTAGAGCCGTCAGAGGCGTCAATTCGGCGGGTTTCAGCACTAGCGTGCATCCTGCCGCCAGCGCGGGGCCCCACTTCCAGGCCAGCATCATCAGCGGATAGTTCCAAGGGATGATCTGGCCCACCACGCCGATCGGCTCCTTTCTGGTCAAGGTGAAGAAGTCACCATCTGCAACAAAACTGTCACGGTTAGGACCGACGCAAAAACGCACGCACCAGAGGGTATGGTGTGGCCGTGGACCTTATCGCAGTACCCGGCGTAGTAGCGCAGCACGTCGACGCTGCACTGGATGTCAAATTCCGAATCTGACAGAGGCTTGCCGTTGTCTAGAGTCTCCAATCTGGCCAGTTCTTTAAGATCTCTTTGGAGCAAATCTGCAAGCTAAGATCGAGCTGATTGGAGATTTTTCAAAATTGCCGCCTCTACCTGATTGATCAATTTGCCTCTGACAGAGGCGTCCATTTTTCTCCATTCGGAATTTCGCGAGAACGCTGTTTTAGCTGCAGCGACTGCTTTGTCCACGTCTTCCTGAAACAGCACCAAAAGGTTCAGCACACGCGAGACCAGCTGCTTTATTTGATCATACCTTGTCGGCTTCCGCCACGTCGGCGATTTTTTGCCCATTGCACGGATTGAAAGACGGAAATGTTTTCTTACTCGCAGCATCCACAAACTCGTTGTTTATGAACAACTACAAAACGTGAATAAAACGGTGCGTTGAACGACATAAATAAATGTACCTTTGTGTATTTAATTGAAGAACTTTCAGACACCATTGTTGAGAGAAACGTGACTTTATTGAGAGTATTTTTACTGAAAATAGTACACTTTATCAATCTTATTTACACCTCTGACCTTGTTATCTGCTATTCTCTCGGTAACTGGATGCTGCACCGACAGGTGTCACCACAAATTATAACATCTGTCAAACGCGGTTAGGGATAGAATTTGTGTAACAAACAGTATAATTGTATTTATAAACATCATTAAAATACATTCATGAACTTATGTAAACATTAAAATTAACGAAAAAAAATACAAATAACTCGTTAAGTAATGAGTCTTACTTGGTGACAAATAATATGTAAACCTAAGAGGAATTAAACGAAACGTGACCTGACCATGTTGTCGATGATTTCGACAGCTTGTACTTCATCAAGATTTTCCAGAAAATCTCTGATCTGTAGCACTGTATCGCCATTCGTCTGCAAAAAAAAAAAACTGTAATGGCGTTTAACACAACCGCTTGAGCTCAAACCTCTATCGCCAACTTGAGGAGCAACTTGGTAGGACTGCTGTTAGAATCGCACAGTCCGGACCTCATCAAGTGTCCCAGGTCGAGCAAATCGGCGAGATTCTGCCACGTCCCCGACTGGTCCAAGATCTGTGAAATCTCGTCCAGACAGCTCGGCGTAAAATTCTTGACGTCGTTGTACATGTCGCGCAACTCTTCCGCTGAAATCTGCTCCAACTTGACGCTAAATTTCTCTTCGAACTCGTCTTCTGAGCAATCGATTTCGTTTTTGATTTCCACGTCGACGTAATTATTGCGGCGCTACGGTAAAAACGTTACAACAAAAATCCATCGATCTACCGCGACTGTACTACCATGTATTCGGTGATCACTTCCAGCAGTTCCGAATTGTCTTTCTTGAGCGCGGCTTGCAGCGGATTGACGCCGCTGAAATCCTCGATCATCGGATCCACATCCGCTTGCTGCAAGATGTACGACACCACATCGATATTTTGTTTTTCTATGGCGAATCGCAGCGGCGTGAAACCGCTCTTCTTGTGCCGTTTGTTGATGTCGGCTCCGTTTAAACAGAGCAACTTGAGCGCTTTCATGTTGTTATTCTCGATGGCCAGATTGAGAGGAGTGTTGCCATCTGGAACAAAAACGAAAAATTGAAGCTTCTCTGTGAAGGTACAACTAAAGAAAACAGGTTTTGATGAGGTTCTCACAGGTGGAGTGTTTCTTTAGCTCACGTTTTAATACACGAACCAATCACCATCCTGAGCACGGGGCTGAGTAATAACGAATTTTTGTGGTAACCTAAAATAAAGTGTCACGAAGACTTGAGAGGAATCTGAACTCCATAGGAAATAATGAGTAAATCCGAATTTGAAAATGCATAAAGTAGATGTCGCTCTATGCTGAGAAAACACGTGTGAAGTTAGTACCTAGTTTAAGTATGTAGTGAAGTTAGCAACCATGGTGACCAGTTTTTAAGGGTACCACAGACGATCAGTTCAGCCTTGAGATAAATCGATCGGATTGATTTGTCCACGATGCGTCCCCACGTACCACATTCGTCAAAATTTCCATACACGATACGATATTTTATCCAGTTTGACTCATCTGAACATAAACCTGACCGTATATGGCACCTTTGCCCCCACCATTTTGGTTCTTTATGCGACACTGGCGCCACCCTCATTTTGCGGGCGAATTTGTGAATAGTGTTAGGGTGATTTCATGTTGACACATCATGATATCATTTGAGGTTTTAGATATTTGACAGCATTTTCTAACAAAGAAATTCGCCAGATTAAGATCAAATCCATGTGAGCAAAGCCGTATCAACAATAATCACCATTATTCTCGCCGTCTATGAAGCTCTTGACGTAATCGACAGACAAAAGTTTCTCGAAGATGGCGATCGAAGCGTTCGTCAGGACCGCCAGGTGGAGGGCTGTGTTCATGTCCGAGTCTCCCACAGACACGTCCGCTTTGCACACGATCAAATTGGCCACGATCTCTTCCGAATTCATACAGACCGCGATGTGCACGGGAGCCTCGCAGTAGTCGCTCCGCACGTTCAACAAATCGTACTGCTTCCACACGTAGATCATCTTCAGGAGGAACATCACGTCGATCGACTCGTTCTGTCTGATGGAGATGTGCAGCGCACTACGAAATGAGCGTCAGCCAAGTCGATTCACCGGGTTCGCATTCGACTTACTTTGTTTTGTCCTCGGTCGTCAAGTAGTGTCGCAACATGTTGACCGCCTTCTCGTCGCTGGGGTGGGTTTTGATGAAGTTCTGCAATTCCAAGACGGCGTGTTTGGCCTTGATAGTTTCTTCAGTACTATCAGATCTTTGGTATGATGACTGTTTAATCGTAGTATTCAAACTCCTGATACAAAAAAAAGAATCAAAACGAGACCATCAGAAGGGACGTTTTATACCTTTTCGTTAGAGACGGCTTCATAGCTGTGGTCAGCCACTTCTTCCCCTTCTTGAAGCCGACCGTCGGAGCGTCAGTGGCCAACGAATATTCGGACCCGAAGTCTTTAAAAAGCCTCTCGAACTCGTCTGAATTAATGTTGTTCATGGCGTGTTGTAGCTCGCTACTTGTGACCTCCAATTGGACGTCCTCCAGCAAGCCGACTGGATTATTTTCAATGTAGAGGTTATGGATAGGAACGGGGAGCTCATCGCTGGCTAGAGATGTGTCGTAACTCGAACTCTCGTAACTGGGTCGAGCCCTTTTCGACCCTGGCTTGTAAATATTCGAACTCACGGTGTAGGCGAACTCTTTCGCTTCGCTTCTAGCCCTGTCCGACGGCCTCTCCAGCTCGATGAACACTCTAACTGCGCTTTTAATGTTCACATCTTTGTACGGCGGCGTCCTGCACAGAATTTCATTTAAATCTGCAGTTCCCAAGCGACGAGTTACTCACTTGAAAACGATTGCATATTGATGGTGCACGTCGAGGTCGCTAAATTTCCCGTAATCTTCCCATAGGAGATTGTCCTCGTCGTCTAGCTCATAAAATCTGACCTTTATGTTCTCTGAAAAATCAAAATGGACGTCAGCTTCTTCCAAAATACAACATGTGTGATTGCGCAACGTGTTGAAGGAAATATTCACGACCTGCTGTATTATAACCGGCCTGTTCATTTCATTAAAAATGCATTATGAAAATGTTCCCGAGAAAGGGCCAATTTCCGCCGATGAAGGCGTCATAAAACCGCCGCTTCACTAAAAATAATAATCAATATGCAATATAACAACATTAAACACAAAAACAATTAACAATAAGAAAAACATTCACGAATTTTATATCAAAGCAGCAAAAACTTCAAATTCAAAATGTCATTCGAACAAGAAAAAATCCTGGTGAAAAAAACTTAAGATGAATAATATCCCCAAAAAGCGCCCGTACACTAGCGCTCTGCGGGGATCACTCAAACTACATTTTTGAACAGGCCGGTTATAGAGGGATTTTCATATTTGGTGGCGGAAACAGAAGATTGAGAAATGCATTGTCAGTGTCAAATTTATCATAAACGCGGTAAAAAGGAATGTCTAGGTAAATTTCAATTTTCGCTAAATAGATCAAAGTATGTATCACAAAACCTCCTCACACGTGTGCTAATACATAAATATAAATGTTACATTTGCATTTGTGGCTTTTTAATTACTTACTCTTTGTAACTCGCTCCACTAACATAAATATCTCTCGTCCTCCTTTGGCAGGACTGGTGCAGTGGTCCATTCTGACGATCTTGAGTTCGCCAGTAAGTGCGCTCTCTAAAAACACAATAAAAAATACCAATACCAATTCAGGACTGATCAAAGCACCAAATTTATTTCTAAACTGACAAGAGTGTAAAAAAGTCACGTTCTCACCAACTAAGGCTAACATAAAACAAGTTTTGTACTTACTCAGGTTATTGATGGTATGTGAATAAACTGGAGGACATATAGGTAGTAGTACACCATTGGATTTGTAAAAAGCATCGAATCGTAAACACACAACATTCAGATTAATGGATTTGCTTTCAGCTTCAGCTAATCCCTTAATCTGAAATTAAAGAAAATGTTTAAACACATGACAGATAGCTTCAACGTTGCTCTAGTTTTACTGTTGGGGTTCTTGAAAAAAAAAAGAAGATATCCGCAGATGTTTAATGTTAGTGCGAGAGAAGAGAGAAGGGAGGACGTACCTTCGTTAAACCAGCGATTATTTCGGTAACCCATGTTTAAACGATTGAGTTCGCTGTCGCTGAACGAATACCTTAAACTGACAAACTGAGTTTTAAAAATGTCTCTTGAATAAAGATTCAAATTTGGCGCCATTTTGAATTGTCATCTTTGACGTTGTCACAGCCGTCTAGACATGACCAAAAATACGAATTTTCGATCCACGGTGATTAAAAATTGTGGAAACCTTGTCAACTCACAAAAAGAAAACAACACCCGCTCTTTATTATTACAGAAATTCTTCTATGATACATATTAGGTTCCTTTAAGTCGAGTGTAAGCCACAAGTGAAATTTCTACAAAAATAGTGATCATACGGTTATCATAGGTGGCACACAAATTTTCTATCCACTTCTATCCACTTGCGCAAGAATTGCCTCGACTTCCGCACATAATATGATGCGACAGAATGAAATCAAAACTAAATCATACCTTGGAGCGCAGAATTACGAAATTGCGATAAATGAATAATAAAAACAAACACAAATGTCACAACAAAAAATGTGCAAATAAAAAATGTAACAGTGAAAAAAAAGATGTCTAGGTACTTTCAAAAACTTGAAATATAACCTCCACGCACTACTAACGTGTTTGTGTATTGTTATCTCCGCGGTGGTCTTATGACACTTACAATTGGATGATTCAATTCGGCGGCAAATTCAAACAGAAGTATACTTTGTATGTTGCCACATTATCGCTAAATTGCACTGACTCAGCCAGATTAAGTGCCGAGATTGACAATAACTATTTTTCTGTAAATATTGATTATATATTTATCCAGTCAACAGTTTCATGTTTGTGTTTTGAAATTGTGATATCAACTGGCCACTTGTAAATTATCAATGATTACGTTATCAGTGATCTTATGAAGACAACACTACAGATGTCCTCAATAGATCACGAATTTTCGTCTATTTGTTGCAAATTAGGCAACTGAAATATTCCACACAGAAAAAAATTAATCCCTCCAACCAAATATATATTTTAACCCACGTATAAAATAACTACATTGTGTGAGCTACCACGTAATCTGATACAAATGCAAACATCTGCCATTACGTTTTGCTTTTGAGAAATATGAACAGATTCGATTTTAACGAAATTGCAAAATTGCATAACTGTTCCATCATAAACTTGTCCCTGAAATAATCAGACACAAGATTATTTGGGCAAACACTCACCCCATTGTATTGCACAATATTTACTCAAAACTGCAAAGCTTCACTAAATTGCAACTAACGCTTCCGACATGACGATTGTGTTACGGTCTAATCAGTGTTTCTAAACTTCTATTTAACGTGAACCTACTGATAACAAGATTTCGTGTGGTCCTTAGCGCATGAAAAATATTCACAAACTGACTAAATAAATGTCATTGTAAAATACGATAAATTTTGAACAACTTACAAGAGTTTCTGCGAATTGTCACGCCCACTGTTTGAGCGCCAATCATCTAAGCATTCTAAGTCGTCATTTGCAGTTTTGGTTCTATGCACTTGTGCGAATGAGCATGTGTATTATTGGTTGCATAATTCACAACAAACAATTTTTATTAATCGAGTCCTCCCACTCTCCCGTTAATCTTCAAGCCCCACAGTTCGTAAAAATGTATCAATTCAAGGTAAGCACTCAGCTTGTGATAAGAGATTTATCAATGGTAAATAACCTCTCCAAACAGAATAAAATACGTTTTGGATAATAAGAAACCTACCTCTACTTCTTCTTTCTGGGTCAACTCCCGCCTTTTCCCCTCCAATCGCGCAATCTCTTCCTTCTTCAAATGCGTCTTCTTCTTAACTAATTCTGGAATTAAATTCTTCTTAGCTGTATGGATAATCCCCATACTGTGAAACCTAAAATTTTCTATTGTAACTTCCTACATCTCTCTACATCTCAACTTACGTATAAACAAAACCATCTTCTGGTGAAACAAAAGCGTCATGAGGATCATCCACTTCTCCTTTCCCCTGTTTCTTGATTAATCTGTGTGCATGTGGCTTGTGATCCTCTTTAGTGTTGTGCTGGTAGATAGAGCACCTGACAATCGCCCTCTTGTTGAAATTGCAAAGCTACAAATACTGCATCAGTATCAATTGAGTAGAAATGTGACCAAATTTACTTCAATTGTGGGGTAGGTCTGTTTGCGGACCCTGTCTGAGTTCTGCCCACACAGGCTCCCATGTGTCCCTGTCATCTCAGACTTGTACCGAAAGCGAAATCTGTCTATCGGTTGCTCGATTATCTTCAAATGGGGTGCTACAAAAAACGTGTAGACCAGGAAGAAAAGAATTGACAGGCAAACCTGTTGCTGCTGGGATGCCATCGAAGTCGAAGGCGAGCGACGTCGGTGGAAGGATCAAGGGGTTTTCCTGAACGGGGAACGACGAAGGGGGCGAATTGTAGAAGTTGGACTGAGGCGAGTCCTCGCTGCTCGAAGGCGGCGTCAGAATATTGGGATAATTGCTCATATCTGCAAATCACTTCTTAATCACGCTTACGCACTAGTTGGGGTGGAGCTCACCGGTTTGCACAGAATACACTTCCATGTTTACGTTTTCCGTTAGCATTTTGAAATTAGAGAAAAATTCTAACCTAGATCATTGGCACTCGCGACTTGTTCAAGAAAATAACTCGATTTTGGGTGGAAGACTGTGCAAATCGTGCGACGTTGTGATAAATAATGAACCAAAATGACACTTACCTCTTGTCTTGCGTCACTTTCACAGAAATAGGTTATTCCCCATGACAGAACATGGGCACTGGAAGGGACGGACGGGGAAGGACGGAGGCTCGAAAAATCCCCCTTGTATGCGTTGCAAAGATAGATGCGCCTGCGCACACAACGAAAATTCCACTATTTATTCTAGGCTTTTATGCAATTTTTACAGCGTTAATCAGAAAAGTACGCAAAGATTCACGATCATTTGCTCGGGAAGATTAAGTAAAAGGGAACGCAAGCGCGGACTAGATTTAGTAAAGCAAATTGTAACTAAAAGTGTTTTTTTTAACGTTGTTATCAACAGACACTCCACAGACGCAAAATTTTGAATAAATCAAAAGACGGAATGGTCGAAGTGGCGGGAATTTTTGTTATATCAAGGTGTCACAACTGATACGTTCAGACAATTGACCCGCGAATTTCGAACCTCTGGTCTGACAGCTTTTTTTATTCGCACTGCTGAATGCATTGCACTGTGGTCGGATCATCGTTTTTGGTTTATTTTACACAAACTGCAGTATACCCGATCTGAGTCATCAGTAAATAATCATTTTCCTGGTGATTGAAGCTTGTGGTTTTGTTTTAATCTAAATCTCGTTTAAAAAGTGACGTAACTTACTGGTAAAGGTCCACAATTGCGTTTTTTCCTCCGAAATCTTCACTTAAAATACTAGAGTGAAAGCATAAGTAAATGACAGTTCTTCAAAATACATTTTCGTTATCAACAAAGATAACGATAAAATGGTCTTTCCGACAAATCACATTTTATTTGGAGATAAACAAAATTACTGACGCTTACTTACTTGAAGATTGTGACCAAAATGTGAGAGCTTAGCTATTAGAATCTCAACTTCCTGGAAAATTGTTGCGATTATATCAGGCTCAACGATATTTTTTTTTGGTTGACATGTGAAATACCTACCTACTTTTTTTGATAAGCATAACAATTATCAGCATTTATTGATAAAAATGAGATGAAATTCTTATTTGATACATTTAGAATACACTTCTAGAATGCAATAACGGATAAATTGGATGTTTTTTTCAATATTTAAGCAGCACAACATGGCGCCAAGACAGCTGTGATAATTTTATGAAAATAGCCTCATTGATGTTTATCAAGTTGTCCTCAACACCAATTTCTGATAAAATTGTTATACTTATTAAATTTAACATTTTAAATGCATTTTTCACATTAAATGGACGCATTTTCAAATACAGTCCTTAAGTGATGAGTGATGACGTTTGCGTTACTGTCAAAAACTCAAGTCAGTGTTTTCGATAAAACATGTTTGTAACTCAAAAAGTACTAAGTACTAACTAGTAAAAGGTGTTATTAATTAAATCGTAGATTGTTCAGCTTCCTTCATACAAAAGACACTTCGTATCATGCATTTTAACTATTTTTGATCAACATAGATCTACATGGGTGATAAACACGTCAACATGAAAACTGTCACTTTTGACAAGTTGTTTCTTCTGTAAATTTTATTCCAACAAAAATCTAACAGGAGACATTTCCTTCTTACATTCGGTTTCAAAAAATCTGCTAGACCAGCAGAACTTGAACCCTTCACAAACCCGCACAAACAACTTTTGTGTATTGTAAGCAGTGGTAAATATCCACGTTGGTGACTGAAAAAATTTATTAAAATACATAAGGCTAGTAATTATTTTACAACACAACTCTATTTACAGAATCTACATTATAAATGACCATACGAAACCATTAATCCGTGAAATCCAACTGACACCGCAAGCCCGAGTACGCGTTCTTCAATCTCTTGGCCGCCGGCACCCCTCCGTGCACCCCTTTCGTATCCTCCTCTTCTTCTAGCACTTTCTTGTCTGGCGTATCCAAGCCGTGTTTGAGCACTTTGTGTTTGAAGAGCGCTTGATGACTCCCGAACTGGAGTGTACAGTTGTCGCACTTGACCTTTGTACAGCTCGCCGTCAAGGTAGAGGCCGCCGGTTTGGCCGTCGCCGCCAGACTCGACGTGCTCTTGATCCTCGTCGACCTCCTGTTAACTTGCGGTGACTTGACGCAATTCTCCCTGACGTGCTTCTCCAGCACCAGTTGCGAGACAAACGACAACGAACAAGTCCCGCAGATGTACTCCCGGTGGGTCTTCATGTGTACGCTCAAGTTCTGCGCGGACGAACACACTTTGCCGCAAGTCTTGCATTTGACACTGTTTGTTCTTTTCGGCGATTTGAACGCGGCGCTCGGCACTGGCTTCATCTTCTTCGGGGAGACGTGCGCGGCGGTGGTGCTCTTCAACAGCTGCTCCTTGGCGTGGATCCTCTTGTGACCGTTGAGACTCGACACGTCCGGGAACCGCTTCTTGCACACCGAACACCCGTAAGCCTTCGGACACGAGTGTTTCTTCAGCAGGATGTTGTTCTTGAAGGTGGCGGCGCAGTGGTCGCATTTGTACTTGTACTCAGGTAGCGCGTTCTTTATGGAGCTCTGCAGGCTGTGGTGCTGGAGGTGGGTCTTGAGGCTGTTCTGACTAGGAAAGGTCTTGTTGCACTTCGGACAGGGGATCTCGGGCTTGGTCGGGTTCTCGGGGGCCTCGAGTCGGGACTTTTTCGCTGGGGATTCCGTGCTCGGGGGGTTGGAAGGGTCGCTGGGTTTGTGGTTTTTGGGAGGTCGGCCCCGTCGTCTTTTCGTCGGACTGGCGCTGTTGTCGCTCTTCACTTCTTCTTTCACGTTCGGCGATTCCTCTTCGCTCTCGTCCAGTTCGATCACGCTGTCGCGCGATTCGTCGCTCTCGTCGCTTATCGTTATCTCGATCTTCTTTCTTCTGTGCTTCTTCTTCTTCCTGACGATCTTCTTCGGCTCGTAGTCGTCATCCGAATCGGTCAGCTCCACGTAGTCGGTCACTTCCAAGTTCTCTTTGTTTACAAGAGCTGTCAAATAAAAAAATCAAATCCCCCTAACTGATCAGCCGCCAGGGAGGTTTGCAGCAGTTTGCTCCACAAAATGTGCCAGAGAAATGATATTTGGTAATTTTTATAGAATTAAATGTGTGCATAAACATAATTATCCATTTTACGTACTATTCCGGACACGGAATTTTGGCCAACATTTTTTAGACATTTATAAAAAAAATGATGTAAACCAATCATTACTGTCATTAATAAATGACAGTTATTAAAAATCAATTTGAAGTTTTTCTTGTGACATCAAAAAAGCAGGGAAATGGCATTATCGAGTCAAAAGTTGGGTTATATTCAATAAAGGCCAGTTCACACATATTTGTCAGTTAAATGTCAGTTGTGGCCAAGATTCCGTGTCCGGAATAGTACCTATTACGGCTGAGCAGAGGACTACACAGGTGAAAAAGAAGAGTATTTTTGACAGCAACACATTTAGAATTGTTTCAACGGTAAAAATTGTTCAAACCAATCTTGTAGGTTATCTAATTTTCTACAAAATCTCTTCTAGAAGAATGTCTGCAAGACCAAGTAAAGTGTTTTTTTTTTATAAACAATTGTCAGTGTCAAAATTAAATAAAAATCCAACTAACCCTAAAATGTACTATTCCGGACACGGAATCTAGGCCAACATTTTTTAGACATTTCTAAAAAAATGATGTAAACCAGTCATTAGTGTCATTAATAAATGACAATTATTAAAAATCACTGTGAAGCTTTTCTTGCGACATCAAAAAAGCAGGGAAATGGCATTATTGAGTCAAAAGTTGTCAGTTAAATGTCAGTCGTGGCCAAGAAGCCGTGTCCGGAATACTATAGTCCAATTTTTTTTTTTTTAATCAATTGTCAATGTCAAAATTCCCTCAAAGACCAGGCTGTACCACCCTAAAACCTTTCGTTTCGGGAAACCTCTATCGTAAAATCTCCCTAGATCAGGTTTGAGGTTATATCAGTAATTTTCAAATGTCAGAAAAGTTTCAGGTGTAACCAAATTTTATACCAAAAGACAAGAAATAAAGACGATAATCACACTAAAAAGTGCAACTTAACATATACAGGAAAATGGGAATTTAGTTAATGGGTTATACAGGGTGAGCAACAATAACTGTTACAGTTGGCAAAAAAAAATTTTACATAAAATTTTCAAGACGGAATTGTACCTATTTCGGTTTGTTTTATTGATATTATTGACAGCTGGTATACATTTCAAATTTAAAAGTCTTGGTTTTTGTAATCTTTTATTAATAAAATGGTTTTCTCGTTGGAACATGACATAAAAGTCACCAAAAATCACCAGAATTTATTGCCAACTCAATCAGTACTTGTTGCTCACACGGTATAAGCAGTTTACCTATTCATTTTCAGAATCTAACCCCCAATCGTCTTCCGAATATGATTCTGCGGAAGAGGAATGTCCTCAATTGGTAGATTTCCCATCAATTTTTTCCAGTCCTCTCGAATCAGTTCCTCGCAGTGACGAACCCAAATACGAGTATTAAAAGAAAATACCTTGAATATGATGTGTAATCTAAACATAGCCAATTTTTCTCGTTGTGTTAGATCCTTGTTTTCGGAAACTCATTTAACTTTGTATTTTTATTTAAATGTAATTGCGCCTTCAATAGCGCAAGCGCCTTTACATCAAAATGACTGACATTTGACATTTTACGTTGCCAATCTAATACCTATCAAATAACCAGTGGCTTATACCAACATGACAATACTTTGACAATCGATTTAAAAAAAAATGGAGTATACGCATATGAACCCACATATGGACCAGCTGTATAACAATTTTACGCCAAATCATAATTGAGGTTATATTCATTTCACTTCCCGTACCTTTCTTCCGTGAATTCATTTTCAAAACCAATTTAATGAGCTATAAGGAGAATTTTTTTCAAATTTGAAATAAACTCTCGCTGGCTCAACGACATTAAAAAAATGTTGCCACTCAGTGTGACCAATCGTATTGTCATGAAAATCACTGTTTGGCTCACACCAACATGACATTTTGACAATTGTTAATAAAAAAATTCAATAATAGGAACAATTCTAAATAAATGTGTTACTGTCAAAAACACTTTTTTTATATCATTTCGCCGTCACAATTTGTACCCAGCGCCTGGACCGTAAACTATTTATTATTTCTTACTACCTGCTCCGCCGTACATCTCGACGAATCGATTCGACGACACCATCACCTCCTGGACGACGATCTCCTCGTCGATCCTCTCCACCGGCTTGATCTTCTGCTTCCTGGGCAACCTGTCCTTCCTGACCGGCGCCTGCGGTATCGTCGTCTTGTTGATGAAATTGTGGAATATTCTCGCCTGCATCGCCTCCTTGCACCTGGCGAACCTCTTGTTCAGCCGCTCGTCTTGCGGTTCGTCGTTCTCCATTTCGTTTTTCGCCTGGAACATGGCGTGCGAGCTCTTCAGTATGCTCCTCGGGTTGACCTTAGGACGGCACAAGTTCGACATCTCCAACGAGAGCGAGTCGACGTTCTCCTTCTCGGGGTGCTGGACCACGTATAAGTAAAACTTGTTGTCCTTCTTGATCCTCTGCTGCTCCTTGTTGTTCTTCAGCGCCTGTCTCAGTATGTTCGTGTTGTTCGACGTTTGGTGCTTGTCGCCGAGTTCGTAGTTCGGCTCGACGTCGCCGGTTATGTGGAGGCCTTCGACGATGTGGTAGTCCTCCACGTCCGAGTCGTTGATGGGAGTGTCGTTGGTGAAATCCTCGGTTTCTTCTTGGGAATCTTCGGTGGGGGTCGGTTCTACGTCGGGGTTCACCTCCACGGTCTCAAAATCGGTGCCGTTTAGGCAAGCTTCCACGACTGGAGACTCCTCCGACTCTTTCTCTTCGTAGCGTAGAGTCATCTCGTTAGAGGGCGCCTCCGACGACACCGAATTCTCTTCAACGTGTACAGAATTTCCCATCTGGTTATGGTACTCCATCAGGACCTCTTCACAAGGCTCCTGACCCTCTGAAAAATTAGTCAACTGCTGACCCTCCAAGTTTTCGGCGAACGTCTCTGAAGGCGCTTCCTCCATGGCTTCGTCGGCGTTGTACTCGTCTTGATGCTCCTGAAGCTCCTGTTTGACGCTTTGCAAACACAAAATACCTGCAAAACATTTATTTACCCACTGTATGCATATTCTTTTACAGCAGTACCAGGTTTTATATCAACTGATTCTTCTTCAATCTCTTCATTTTCATACATCACTGTTGTGACATCCTCTTCTTCATTCTGCTCCTGCTCCATACAATTGTCAGGCAAAATGTGCTCCCCAGAGTTGTCTTCCTGAACAAAAATATGAACAGAGTGTGGTTCACTGGCATTATCTTCAGTGGCGGCATTTACATGTTCCAAACCATCAACAGCCCCTTCTTGAACATCTTCTTCCATTGGAAGCAACTGGATCGTTTCTGGAATGGCCTCCAATTGTCCCTCTTCATTTTTCCTGTGGGACAAAACTCGTAAACACCCGAAAAGAAACAAAACTAGTCCAATTACCTAAATTGAAACTGATATTTCTGGTAGTTGCCATCTTCATCTTGAGCCACTTGAATTCCGTACAGCTCGTCTGAACCTTCAACAGTGTAGACGACGACTTGTTGATCGTTGATTTCGTCCGGGACTTGATCTAAGATTTGATCAGTTATGAAATTGTCAGCTGTCTCCTCGACTTCCAATTTTGGGTTGGCCAGAGTTATGTTGAGGTTCTCTAATGATATCTCGCTGGTCGAGTCCAAGACGGAGAGATACTGAGTGGGAGAGTCTTCTTCTGCAGTGACATAACCTTCATTTATTGTATCAGTTAATGTGGAGTTGACAGCATCGATGTTGTCGTGGTTCCAGACCACACTCTCGTCGACGGAGATATTGGGGACTAGGTGTCTGTCCACCGCGAAAGAGTAGCGCTCCGTCATCTGTGCAAACACGGCAGATTTATCGAATTGTGATGACATAACCTATAATCTGATAAAGGTAAATATTCTACAAAAACAAGATTAATAAAATTTGTGCGCAGAATGATACGTTCTGACATAATTTCTTATTCGAGTACCTTCAATGGTGTGAATAATTGCGATCCATATAAAGCTGAGATTTGTGGGTTAGGTCCAAACTTTTAACAAAACAAGATTCGATTCTTCGGTGCGACTTTTTCAGTTAAATTAACACAAATTAGCGTATTTATTGTGGAAATGTTACTTTTGCACAAATAAAATCAATTTCAAATACTAGTTTCAGTTTTATCACACATTTCCCTTTAAAAAACCGTTTCTTGCTTGTTGACACTTGACAATCTATTTTTGGATTGGATCGAGGCGTCCCTGAACGAGAAAGATAGAAAATCGACGATTTAATTAAATGCACTAAAGCCCGACAAAGATGGCGATATAATATGTGGCCAAAATCACATTTTTTACGTTGAGAAGTGGTCATAACCACAACAAAACACAACTTAATCAGCGTTTGAAACTTTTTTAAATACGATAACGCCAATTGAATTATTTTTTGGTGGTAGCCAGAAATTTCTTTCTTATTTTGAGACAATTTCCATTATGTGGATAACAATTAAAATTATTAAGTAAGTACTGTCAACCCTAGGTGACCTCTGACACAAGCAACTTTATATGTAAATGATAGCGATTCCATATCTGCAATTATTAAGAGTTGTAGATATTTTCTTTTATAATAACAACAACAGCTGGAATATTTTAGTTTCAATTACAATTACCTATTTTCTGTTCGAAAATTTTTGTAGCAAATGCAGAAGCAGAATACATTGAGATTGACCAGAATTTTCGAATGCAGAATTTTGATTATTGGTTAAAAATTCAAAAAGTTTCATCCTGTATTATACAGGGTTATTCTAAATTATTGTAGTCCACGTAGGTCATGCCCAGGTTATTACATTTTTGCCGCTATCATGTGAACTGTCAATTTTGTCGTTGTCACTGGCATTTCATTATGGCATTTTTTAGGTAAAAAGTACGCTGATGAAAATTTTATTTATTTTTGTTAAATTAACGATTGAATCGAAAAATATTGAGTTGTTTTGCAACCAATTTTAAAAATATTGAGTTGTTTTGCACCCAATTTAACTCCCGTGTGTGAACGGTGTGTACTCACTTATTCTCACTTATTTTTTCATGTGGAGCGGCAACCATAAATTTTATATTCAGTTTTCACGCCTACTTCGACTACAATCATTTAGAATAACCCTGTAGATACATAATGTGTTATCTACATATAAGACAGTAATTTATTTGTTGTAAGATTAAAGGAAATAGATCCGCCCGCCAACATTCTTTTTCGCTACTTTTTTACAATGACTTTTTGCAAATATATATTTATTGTTGATAAGGTGTAGGTACGGATCCAATTAAACACAATATTACATTTTTTTAAAGCTGCGACATGTAAAAGTAAATGCAGAAACTGAATGTTGCTTAAGGACTTTTGGTAGTGAAGTAACTATTTTTCATTTCATAAATATGCAACAAGGAAGATGACAGTTACCTACCTACCAAGGTTCAAGGATCTTAGATAATTATAACCATGAGGGCTTAGAGATAGGTATCCAATCAGTCGATTTGATCCTCGTAAAATATTAGTGCCATTTAATTTCGTAAAGCTGCCAATGTTTGTATGTTCATAAAAAATCACTTTGATATGGGTCAAAGAACAATTATAATTTGGATGTTGTGAAATCATTTTAATTATGCTAATTATTTCTGTAAGCAAGGCGAACAAAATAGTGAAATTGCATATAATACGTTTTTAAATAGGTACTACACCATTTTCTTTCAAGTGACCAATTTGTCATCAACTCTATTGCACGATGTTAATAATTTAGCAGAACTGTTTAATTCCATTGCAAATAAATTCGTAGGCATAAAACGAATTAATTATTCATCCATGAGAATGATTTAGGTGGAAGCAGATGTTACAACTTATAAATTACAACACAAAAAGGCTGTTTGTTCTCAATATATTAGTAAAATTAACCTGTGGTTTATGTATGAATCTACACAAAAAGATATGGGAAATATGAGGAAAAAGAAAATACATTGACCGGCACAAAAATTAATTATTGAAATTATATTTGTGCTTATTTTTCTTTATTATAGTTAAATTGGGATATTTTATGGCAACCGAATTGTTTTGTTTAAATAAATTATTAGAAAATTTACGCTACTTCCATGTTGTGGTTTTGTCGGTTGATTTACGTGTTAAAAGATTTAATTTGACAATACGAGATACTAATTCAAAATTTTGACAATTTTTCATAACATAAACATTTTTCTAAAAAAATACCTACTTTTTTTTCAATAAAATTTTATTTGCTCTGTTTAATGTTTTGTTTGTCAGATAGGTATTCTTTGGCAATGAATAACTTAAATAACACTTATCAATACAACATGATATCAAAAAAAAATTTCTAAGACAATGAATTACTTAATTATACAGGGTGATTTACGAGGAATAATGAGCCCGATGGAATAGAAAATGCAACCCACAATACATTGGAACAAAAAGCCGGACATCGAAGCGGTAAATGTCAGGGTTTTTCTCCTGATGAATTGCGGGTTGCATTTTCTATTCAATCGGGCTCATTATTCCTCGTAAATCACCCTGTATTAATAAAATTCAAAGTGAGTCGTTTTTTGTGCCGGTCAGTGTATGTAGATTTCAAAGTACCTATAAATTCAGATTACGGTGGCAACGCAACAAATAAAATTATCAGAGATCTTGATGCTGAATTTGAAGAAGCAAAACTTGCACAGATTACACTTCGTTCAAATCGAAAAAATCAAAAGGCCATTCTCCCATCGCCGAGGAGCGGATGCAGGATCCACCACACGGAAGGTTCAAGAGGAGCCGAACGCCCGTCCAGACGCCATCTTCACGAAGAGCCAAACCGACGCCGGAAGGGCAGGGAACAGCGACTCCCAGGAGGAAGGACATCTGAGTTTCGAACAGGGTCCCCGGCTCTACAGGCCAGCTTTCCTGCAGCGTTGATGTAGGTACACTTCTGTTCACGGAAAAAGCATACAAGTCTTCAGAGGGATTTTTGCAATTTTTTGGCTGTGTAAATTTACTTTTGAATTTTGATTAAGTATACGAGACTTAAAAAAACCCACAATAAATCTTGAAAATAAAGAATGATACTTATAATGTTGATAATGATAACAAAGAGAGGGCATTAAGTACATTTTTACTGACTGAAAGCGAATTATTTCAATTATCTGCCACTGACAATGACAGTGACATCAGATACTGTAAATCTGATTTACACAAGCAAAATGTACGTGTATGTTTTTTCAGTGAACAGAAGTGTACCCAACCGTTTAGTTTTAAGTTTTTTTCGTCTCCTTTTTTGTTAGATTTAGTTTTAGGGTGTTTTTTTTTTGTTCGTTAGTGCGATCGAGTTCCGTCTCCAGGTTTTTATTATGTGACAGCGAGTGGCAGGCTTATCGAGTATTTGTTTTTTTGTGACCATTTTTTGGCGGGTCACAAAAATGTTTATTCGTCTCCAAGGACGCGGCCAGGGGTACGAAAGCCTCCCGCAGATATATATATAGCGGCCGACGCGGACGGCGTCGAGATCGACCTCTGCCCTCTTTGGACGAACTCGTAATTCTGCATGGCGTTGCATGACACTATAGAACCATTTTTTTTCTGCCATACGTTTCTCATTGTTACATCGATAGATGATATGGTTCCTAAGGTCTGCAAGGGGACTTTCTTAACAAGGTTTGAATACTATTTTTTTCCCTACCGGCACAACTTCGTTGAAAAAAGTCAAAAAGAGATGGTTATATTCCTGATTAAAACGAAAATTTTGAGAATTGAATAGTAGGCTGGGTTATTTGTTTAATTAACTTGTCATCGCATTTGAAGATTTGACGTTTGTTCGAAAATTTGATATAAACAGGGTAAAGTAATCTATTACCTAGCTTATCTGTTTATTTTCCAGATTATATGATTGATCTACCAACTTGCTTTACTGAATTGGCTTTCATTTATCAATAACTTATTTCACTTTTGACACTTTAGACATTTGTATTTTGGTACAGTTTTACCATAAACATTTCATGATTAACTTTCTTACCTTAGCGAGAAAGTTGAATTGTCTCACGTCAAATGAGGTATCCACAGCCTACATTTCTAACCGGTAGGGAAAAAAATTATTTAAGACATGTTAAGAAACCAGGTAGGAATTTCAAATGATTTAGCTAGTTTACTTTACAGCCGCTCATCAGCGGATATAATAACTTCACGGACGCTCCTCAGCGGAGATAATAACATCACGGACGCTGGTCAGCTCCTTAGATCCCATGACAATGAAGTGACACTTTAGCATTATCAGTGCAGCAGTGCAATGTCATATTTTACGGACGTTTGAAGAAAATAGTATATTATGTTATGAGGAGCAAAAATGAAGTTTTATGTGCTGCGGCTGGTAGATTGGCTGCCGAACGCAGTGAGGCAGACAAACCAGCCAAAGCACATAAAACCATTTTTGCCCCGAATAACATATACTATTTTTTCTTCAAACCTTCATAATAAATTATTTAAGACATGTTAAGAAACCAGGTAGGAATTTCAAATGATTTAGCTAGTTTACTTTACTGCCGCTCATCAGCGGAGATAATAACTTCACGGACGCCCTCAGCGGAGATAATAACTTTATCTGCCGCTCGTCAGCTCGTTAGATGCCATGACAATGAAGTGACACTTTAGCATTATCAATGCAGCAGGATAATGTCATAATTTACGGACGTTTGAAGAAAAAATTTTTTTTTTTAATTTTCAACAATTTTTTTCTCAAGTTTTTTAAAAATATAATGGGGTACAATTTTTATACAGTCTACTGTCATGTTGACAGTTATATAAAAGACGAAAAGACCTATCAAAAGGATGACGAATAATAATATAGGTTGCTATTTAAAAAAATAGATAATGACGTCATTACTTTGACAAGGAACACCATGAATAAAAAAAATGTACACTTGCTTTCAAAACTTTCGCGTACACATTCAAAATCAAGTATCAACGATTTTGCAAAATTTGAGCAGTGTGAACGGGTAATTTTGAGATTTGGTTAAAAATGACATTGACAGTAATTTAAAAAATTATGATCGGTCTTCTACTCACGGTCCCTTTCCCTTCTTGTTCCCACCTCTTCTTTACTTGTAGAACAGCGCTTTTATTTAGCCCATTGTGAGTAGCAACCCTTCTTATGGACCACTCCTCTTCTAATTTGTCTTGCTCTGTCAGTCGAGGCATTTTGACTTTTCAAAAGTTTAAATGTCAGAGTTAACTAATTACTACCCTTATATAATACCGCGAAAAATAAGTGTACGCGAGTTTTGAAAGCAAGTGTACGTCAATAAACGTGAAATTGAAATTAATAATCGACCTGTTTTTGCTCTTTTTTCAAAACCAACAGTTTATGATTTATCGGATTCGAGTAGATTCCTGTAACCTTGAAGGTATATCGATGTATTTAATACCTCGATTTTTTTTATTACGACATCGATATCTGCTTGCAATGGATCAAATCATGCAATACATCGATATGTAATAGTATATTGTATATCAAGAGTTGAAAATGAAATCGAATTTTCAACACGTGGTATACACGATATTTTTCCGACGACCACAAAAAAAAAACGCTAATATTCGGTATTCCTTCAAACTTCAAATATTATTCGACAGAGCTGCGGACAAAACATACATTGGTGGCCATGGTTACTACAACTGTGTGCAATGATTTCATTGCGCACAGGCTAGAAGGTATCTGATTGGCTAACCAGTTTCATTGCACACGGGTTCGCTATTTGCATGCAATAGCCAACTTTCAATAATAGTTATTTCTGCGAATTTACGCATTTTTCATAGTGGTCGTCGGAAAATTATTTTTGCCATACCTAGTTGTCATTTCTAAACGGTTGCTATGAAAATCGTCACGTGAACCAATGAAATAAGCGACAATCTGTCGTTGCTAGGTGACGGTTGTTCATTATTAACCCTGGGTTAATAATGAAAAATTATTAACCAGTAGGAGAAAAATTTTACTTCTGGGTTCGGTTCAGGAGTAAATAATGACGCTTTCTCAGACTAGTAGCGAAAAAAAATAGTACGTATATGGACCTCGGGGGTGAATGATTTTTACCCTCAGTGTTTTGTAGAAACCTCGGGCTACAAACTGCACTTCGGCTAAAAATCATCCACTTAACTCCCTCGGTGCATAATATACTATTTCTACCATGAAGCCTTAAAACGAATAGAAAAAAAAAACAGTTTCGCTTAAAAAAATAATATATTCAATCACATTATCTCTGCAACATGCTATTCGTCGTGATGAATCTTCGGCACTAGGAGAAGTATTCGAAATTCCTTCTTTCCTTCTTGTACTGTTTGACGGAAAACATTTCAGGGCGCTCGTTGATGGCCACCTCGACATCCTCCTTATTGATAGCACTTGTGCTCGGACTAAAAATCGGTAAAGAAATCACACGAGAGCCTCGACACTCACCTCAAAATCCTCGTGCAAACTCGATGATTCTTCGCCCGTCGGATCAAATTCTCGGCTAGACACTTGACAGCTTCTAGAATCATGAGCTCGGCGCCGTTCACCCTCACCCCTTCGTCGATCTCCTCCGGCTTAAGAATAATCCCGCAATCCAGCGCGCTCTGTCTGACGTACGAACACTCGAGCTTCAAGTGCGGATCTGAAATGTCCACCACTTTGGTGTTGTTCTTCTTCGGCGACGCCACATCTGCAAACAACCACCTCAGATGACATTTCCACGCTGCAAGACTCGTACCTGTGTCGGAATCGACGTTGACGGTCACGTCCGGATCGTCGTGGCGAACACTCTTGACGAGATTGTTCTTGGCGAGCTTCGCGGACGTCGCGAAACACGACAACAACAGGTTCTTCTCGTCGGAATCGCGATTGAACAAGTCGTAAGAAATGAACGGGGTGTAGTCGTGCGATCTTCCGTACATCAGGACCGCCTTCGTGCTCCACTTTTCAGCACCGTGGATGCCCTCGGACACGAGAATACTCTTGATGATCCTGGCCCGACTCCACTAAAATCGCAACATAATTAGGTACACGAAAGCGCTCTCCATAAGACGAACCTCTGAACTCCGTCTTTTCCCGACGTTCCAACTAACGAACTCCTTCAAAGTGGACGCGGTGAAAGGGTAAACCCGTTTGTAGCTTACGTTGTTCGCTAGTTCGCTGTACAGAGGGAGCCTCTTAAACAAGTAAGGCAGCGCCTCACCCATATTCTTGAAGGCGTTTTTCGGCAAACTCACTTTAAAACTGTTCGATTCGTACTTATTCGGGACGTTGACCACATCTCGCACCAATCTAGCAGACGTCAGCTTGTTCCAATTGGTCAGGATGCAACCGTCGATTTTTTTTCCCAAGACGATGATTTTCGTATTGCTGAATTTGATGTCCTTTCGGTTGAGCGGCCCCAAATGATTGAAAGTGTTCGCAGTGATTATCGTTCTGTTTCTTCTGTCGTCCTCCTCCTCCTCCTTCGACTCGCGCAAATACGAGTCCAGACCGTAGATCAACTTGTTGGATTCGTCCTGTTCCACTTTCTCTCTCTTCACTTTGGGCAAGCTTTCGTACGAGGCGGGGCGACAGTACGGGTGGTCGAAAATGATGCGATCGTTCGTGGGTTTTTCATTGGTTTTGTTCTTAGCACCTGAACAGTAATCGTGTTCGGTACTGGTCGACGCTACTTCCGACAAATCCAACTCTTCGATCTTTATGTCTTCTTCTAAAATAAGTAGCGGGCAGTTGTGATTGTTCAATTCTGGTTCACACTTGAACGCGGATTTGTTGTCGTCGTAAAGGAACACGTCCACGAGGGTCTCGTTCCCTGAAAGTTGCCACAATCATCTCTCCAAACTTGACAGTTCACTTTTTTATCAGATTTACCCAAGGTTTGTCTTCCGCTGTACGTTTTGTCCAGTTTAATGTTGTGAACTACGTCGATCGGTTTGTTTAATGTTACTTTGAAGAAAATTTGTACCCTCACGGGGAATTCACCCCAACCTCGGCGAGACAAGTGAAACGGAGATTCGCTAAAATCAACAAACGTTAACGCTAATTAATTATTATCAATGCTAGCTAATTATGGAATTTTATTAACAAATAGTTTGAGTGATCCCCGCAGCGCGCTAGCGTACGGGCGCATTTTGGGGATATTATTCATCTTAAGTTTTTGTCACCGAAAATTTTTCTCGTTCAAATGACATTTTGAATTTGAAGTCAAAAAACTCGTATTTTGCTGCTTTGAAATTAAATTGGTGATTTTTTTCCTGATTGTTGGTTGTTTTTGTGTTTAGTGTTGTTATTGTTTTGTTATATTGGCTATTGATTACTATTTATTTAAGTGTGAAGCGCCCGTTTTGTGGTGCCCTTATCGGCGGAAATTGGCTCTTTCTCGTAAATATTTTCATAATGCATTTTTAATGAAATGAACAGCCCGGTTATAATACAGCAGGTCGTGCATCTGACATTCGAAGCTTACAGAATTTGCTATTTTTTTCCCAACGCAAGAGTAACACCGTGTGGCGCCCCGAGCGGCAACAAATGCAACCAATTTCAAGGCCACTACACAACTTCCACTCTCTCTAACCTTGAAAACTCACCTGACTTCAACAACATCGTGTGGCTTGTAAGAAGGGTGTAAATAATAGACAACTTTGTCGATGAAGTGGGACACGTCAGGCGCTTCCTTTGGTCCCCTAACATATACCATCCATTTATGCGTGAGGATGTCCTCCTCCGAAGAAGGCATCCACTTGGAAATGTTCCCCACAACAATTCTGTACTTAGTTTTCTTCCTATTCCTGATAAAATCTAAATTAGCTTCATTTTTATCGAGTACCTCATTAGTTATTGTTTCAGGCGATTGAGACACTTCTAAATCTAATTTGATTTTCTTGCTTTCTGGGGACTTTAGAGGAGGTTCTGGGGCCTTGTGTGATGAGCTGAAAGCATTCCTGGCGCTACTTTTTCTCTTGTCTTTTAAGTTCAAGTGATCAAGATTGTGAATATTTTTTCCTAGAAGCTTCTTAACCGCAGGATGAATCCTGTTTTGTTTGTCAGGAACAACAAAATTGTCAGAGGCTGAGGCCTCATCTTCTGTCCCACTGTACTCCAACTCTTTCTTTTTGTAGTAGGACATTATCAGAGCATAGCGCAGTAGATGCAATAATTTGCGCGCCTTGCATATTTGCAACTCAATCTCTTCTATCTGCTGTTGCCTTTGTATGATTTCTCTGTTGTATTCATCCTCTATTATCTTTTTAATCTTGCTCAAATTTTCCTTCTTGTCTAAAAATAAACGTGACTCACTTGACTCACCATTTATTCATTTACCTTCTTCCTCGTTCAGTTCTAAGGCCGAGTTGTAACTCTCATAGTCCGGATCTACTTTACCAGCTCCTCGATAATGATCCATCTTATCTACACACAAAAAGATAACCTCCTCTCACAATTTATTAGCTTCTTGATTTTTCCGTTGTGAAACAACGTTTTATGCTTCATGTCCACGCAAAAGCCCTCAGTATCATAATAAGCTCAGGTGTTATTCTAAAATAATAAGAGCTTAAAATAGCAGAGCAGGCTCTAGTGCGATTTTTACGAAACCGACTCGTCCAACTCCTCTCGCATATTTTAATTTCGCGTCAAAATCAAAATCTTGCCCTATTATTACTTACTCGAGTGCCTCATTATTTACTCTTTTTCTTCCAAATGAAGTTTTCCTCGTGTGTTATTATTGCATCCTCCTTACACCGACCCTGCCCCTACGATTTGATAAACTGCTCATCCCTCACCCCTCCTCACTCCTTTCCATGTCAAAATGAACCAATGACCAATAGCGAGCCGGCAGTGTGGATGTGAGTGGGGGAACAGTTTCCTGTGGCAAAAGTGACGTTTTGACGTTTAGCGGATGACGTTTCAGCTGCAATAAATACGAATTTCATCGGAGAATTGCATCAGATTTAAAGTGTGACCAAACAAATTAGGTTGTTCAACTCTTGAAGAGTTTAATTTTTGATAATGTCCGGTGATAGTGGAACTCGTGAGTATTTTCATTTAACCTAACAACTCGCGATAGCCGGCGTGGATCCCCGGCAAAATGATGAAAAAAATCACAGTTTTCAAATTAAAACGAGGAAAATACTTAGAATACATAGAAAAGGTGTCGACTTTTGAATTCCAAGTCCGCCGATTGTTGATTCTCAAAAAAATTGGCTGTTTTGTTATTGATTTTTTAAAAAAGCAGATCTAGGGACATCGAAATTCGTTAATTTAACGTAATAAAAATTAATAATGCTGCGGACTAGACTGCTGTTGCATTTCTGGCCTTTTTTAAAGGGACAGGGTGTAATTTTGAGTGGTATGGGAGGGTGTAGCGAAGTGGATCGTCAGTGTTGCCAACCGTTCCATCTCTCAATGCTCGCGAAATAAAAATTTTAATTGCTGCAGCAATTTACACTTCCGAGAAGGCCGGAAGCGATGAGACAGGTCTGGGCACCGAGGACAAGCCTTTCAAGACCATCCTCCAAGCCATGCGGCACGCCGGGGTCGAGCCCTTCCCGGCGATCTACGTGGACGGCAAAGAGGAAGCAAAATTCGCACCAGCGTCGAAATCCCAGTTGAAAAAAATCCAGAAGATTTGGTTGAGAGAGTCGCACAAGCAAGCCGACGCCGCCAAGAAAGAAGAAGAGGACGCGGCTAAACGCGAGAAGAATCTGGAAGAAGCTAAGAAGGTCATCGTGACGGAAGACAAGTCGCTGCCGACGGCGAAACGTATCAAAATCAGTCAAGGTAGAATTGCTTTTCTCACGAGAAAACTAGATTTCCACTGTCGGTTGTAGGAAAGGAACACAGGGACCAGAGAGTGAAGATTTACGGTTGGGTGCACCGGCTCCGACGACAGGGGAAAAACTTGATGTTTATCACGTTGCGCGACGGGACTGGTTTTCTGCAAACTGTCCTGACCGATGTGCTCTGTCAAACTTACAACGCAGTAATTCTGTCGACGGAATCATCAGTGTTGCTGTATGGAATGCTCACAAAAGTTCCAGAGGGTAAAATTGTAAGTCGCGTATTTATTATCGACTCTTGAGTGCAGTAAAATGTGGGGTAGGCTCCAGGAGGTCATGAACTCGTCGTCGACTACTGGGAGCTGATCGGACTGGCGCCACCAGGGGGTGCCGACTCCATCCTCAACGAACAAGCCCTCCCAGATGTCCAAGCTGAGAACAGGCATATCATGATCCGTGGGGAGAACACGTCGAAAGTGTTACGGATGCGATCGGTTCTTCTTCAGGCATTTAGGTGAACCTCCGATTTTTGTAGCCCTCGAATTTCCTAACTCCCCTTTCAGAGATCACTACTTGGACCGCGGTTACTGCGAAGTGACTCCACCTTCGATCGTTCAAACGCAAGTAGAAGGGGGCTCGACTTTGTTCAAAATGGATTATTTCGGGTACGTCTCGACTTACACATTTTTGACCCAAAGAAATATTTTTTTGTGATCAGGGAGGAAGCCTACTTGACTCAAAGCTCTCAGCTCTACCTAGAGACTTGTCTGCCGTCGATGGGAGACGTGTATTGTGTCGCCGAGAGTTTCAGAGCTGAACAGAGCAGAACCAGAAGACATCTAGCAGAGTAAGGCGTGTTTGCACTCGTGACACGTAGACAGAACAATTTTTTTTTTCTAAAGGTACACTCACGTGGAAGCTGAATGTCCTTTCATAAAATTCGATGATTTGCTCGATCGCCTCGAGGACCTCATCTGCGACGTGGTCGATCGCGTTTTGAAATCCCCCTACGCCGACATCGTGCACGAACTGAACCCCAACTTCCAAGTACCATCCAGACCATTCCTCCGAATGAACTATTCCGACGCTATCGAATACCTCAAAAAGAACAACATCACGAAAGAGGACGGCTCGTTCTACGAGTTTGGAGAGGTCTGTATGCCCGTATTATTTTCTTTCTTGACTAAATGTCGATGTAGGACATTCCCGAAATGCCCGAGAGAAAAATGACTGATCAGATCAACAAACCAATCATGCTTTGTCGCTTCCCGGCTAACATAAAGTCGTTCTACATGTCCAAGTGTCCAGAAGATCAACGTTTGACTGAAAGCGTAGACGTTCTGTTGCCCAACGTAGGCGAGATCGTCGGTGGGTCCATGAGGATACATGACTTGGAGGAATTGATGGATGGGTAATGACAATAATAATCTTAGATGTTTGTAATGACCGTTTTGGAACAGGTATAAACGTGAAGGGATCGATCCTGCGCCATACTTTTGGTACACCGATCAAAGAAAATACGGAACGTGTCCTCACGGTGGTTACGGTCTTGGTCTAGAGAGATTCGTGTGTTGGTTGCTGAACAGATACCACATCCGTGAAGTCTGTTTGTACCCTCGCTATTTGCATCACTGCAAACCGTGAAGAATTATTGGCAATGCATTTAACATGTTTTTTATCGCTTTCTTATGTCTACTGTATTGAATAAACACAATTGACATGAAATATCAAAAATACATTTGTTATTATTTTTTTAAATCTACATTTATGATCTTCGGGAGCTTTGATCTACGATAACAATAATAATTGTAGTAATAAATAATAATATTCGAAGCCCCTTAAATAAATTTGATAAACAAAAAATGTAGTAGGCTTTGAATTAAATTTGTCAAGTTTGACTTGACTGACAGGCCAGATGGCGACACTGTTCACTACAAATTTTTAAAGTTTTCCACCTAAAATGGTCAAATTCAACGGCCAAAACCAGACCAGAATATCCTGCCAAGTCAACGCCCCAATCCCACCGATCAGTTCCAACCATTACTGGTTCACCACGTACTACTCCAATCGAAGGATATGCCAGCCCTACGTAATGTGTTGTGGCAAGTCCCATCAATAATCTAGTGAAAATTGCGACTTTAACTTTTCAGAAAAATTCAAAGCGGATCAGCGACGCGACAAGAGCGAAATCGAAGCGAATCTAGCGGAGGGTTGGAAGGTTTTGAACCAGTTGCACTACAGGATACCCTACGGGCCGAGGGACGCTTGCGTAGTACAGGACCTGACCCAGCAACTTGTACCAAACAGCGTATTTGCGTAGCGTCTGCAATTAAAGGAGAACACGCTGGACGACGTTTCTTTCGAAGAGTTCAATTTTAATCACTGCAGAGCGATGTGCAGTCACAGGTGTAGGGAGGCCGTTAAGGAGATACTCAAGTCGAAGAACGCCGCGAGGCTCGAAAAGGTTAGCTTGATGATGTGCTATCTGCAAAGTGAGTTCGACACGTTTGTTTGATTGAATTAATCTTCATTGGTGTTTAGACGAGAACGCAAGGGCGCCGGTCAACATACAAGACACCGGTTTCACGAGGAAAAGAATGGGGGTAGAGAATTCTGTCGGTTTTCATCCTACCGAAGACGTTTTCAGGAATTTTTTGGGCTTGCGACATTTGGAAATAGATGTTTGCTTTGAGTGAGTGTGTTGATTAAACCTGTGAACAGCTGTGATAAGATCGGCGACGCTGCTGGGAAATCCCAACTGATTGAGGCAATTCTTATCTCTCTGCACCACTTAAATCCAGTTTCCTTTTATTTATATTTAGATAAATAATACACCTGTAATGAGAATGATTTCAGGATCACAAAATGCGCTCAATTCGGTCTAAACATTAGTTGTTTTTTAGAAATGAACAAGTTATTAAGTTCCTCCAAAAGAGCTCTGCCCACGTCTTTATTTTGTTGTTATAAATATATGTATAGTCTCACATCTGCCACGACTTCATTTTTGCCAATACAGAAAAAGCGGAAAATGTTTTGCTCATCGATCTTGTTACTTGGTGCCGAAAGTTTTGTTTTGTGGCTGTGCGAAAGACGTTAGTGATATTTTAATTTAAACTGCTATTTTTGAAAGATAAAACATTGTTTCCGATAATCTTAAGAAATGATATTTATGACCTTCAAAATGTATAATGTCGGTTTCGATTTTGTGCAAAAATTCGGTCTTCGAGCTACAGGAAGAATTAGGAACTAACTAAAACCCAATTTTGATATCTGAATTTTCCTAATGTTAAATTGATTTTTTTTACGTTGTATGTATTAATTTCAGAGCATTTAGAACATTTTGTAAACAATCCCATAATTTCCCATTTTGTGATGTTGACAATATTTTGAGGATTCTAGAAATTATATGATTCCATCTGAAATCAGATATCACAACAATCTCCAAAGTTATCATACAAAATCTGTATACGTGAAGGAAAAACTTTGTATCCCTTTTTAAGCAAATTGCGCGCACGGAGCAGTAGGAGATTTGGCATAGTTAAAGTTTATGTGGCGGAGTGCAGAAAAATAAAAATGTATGTATAATATACAGGTGTCCCCCCCAAAAAACGGGCGAGTCCATAGCTCCCTTATTTATCGGAGGATTTTAATTATCTACACTGCGTTTTTTATTTCGCTGAACATACAATGTAAAATGGAAATGGCTATGTTCAGTTCCAAAATGGACAATTCAATTCATTTGAAATAGGCAACCAAACTTACAGATCCATGAATCCCATGTTCAGTAAAATAAAAAACTCCCGGTATACATCAAATTAAATGGTTGTGAATAGGCTACAAAATGGCCCACTAAATTCACGTAAAGCCCCAAGGGCTTCAAGGTTAAACTGTCAAAAAATTTTTTTCAAATGCGAACACATACTTTTTTTGGTAATTCTGATAAAGATTTTTATTGTGAAAAGAACAATATATTACAAGTATAACTTACGTGCTTACTTACAATCATTCCCTACAACCTTTGATTTTATATACATTTATAAAATCAAAGCTACAACCTACAATACTTAATGACAACGTCAATCAATTCAAAGTAGGGTTAGAATCAGATAAGGGTTATTTCACATTAAAAGTCAAGACAGTGAGTAGCGTGAGTAGGTACATTTACACGGGCCGCTAACGCCGGTTTTATTTAAGCCGGTGTTGTTAACACCGGTGTTAATTGACGTGTAAATGGGATTCAACGCCGGTTTTACTAAAACCGGTTTACTAACGCTACACCACTTTACCAGAGATACTTTACCAACAGGCGTGACGTTACTAAGCGGGTCAGCGCCTCAGCGGGTGTAAAATGTACGTGTCGTGTAAATGGCCACCTTTGCTTAACACCGGTTTTGAAGCAGGTCTGCCAACACAAGCACAGTTGTCGTTGGCAACCGCTCAACAACAAGCGCCGACCGCCAACGCCGATCTCGAAGCATTTCGGTTGGTCACACTGCGAACTGCGAAGAGGTTTTAGCTCACACCATGCCCCTACCACGCCAACACCGATGTAGATTTTAACGCCTGTACAACACCTCTTGTGTAAACGCCCGTTTTAAACCAGTTTTAACAACACCGGTTTTAAATAACACCGGCGTTAGCGGCCCGTGTAAATGTACTCAATGACGTTGATGTACCACTTTTTTTGCCCGCAATAGTAGGTATAGTGGCGGCCGGGGAAAATGAGAATGACTTAAATCACTCTGGGCTGTATTCAAATAAAACTGTAATGGTTATCATTATAAAGATTTACGATAGGGCCAAATTTTTGCCTGTCACCACCTGCAAACAAAACCCTTCTTAAATCGTTCCTTCTAAGAACACAGGTATTCAAAGAAATCGGCCCCTGTCGTAAATCTTTATAATGATAACCATTACAGATTTATTTAAATACAGCCCATAGTAATTTAAGTCATTCCCATTTTCCCCGGCCGCCACTATATATAGTAGATATTAGTGTTGTGAGGTCCGGTAATTGACTTAGTCAATGACCCATTTGACCGGTCAATATTTGTCAATGACTTGACGTATTTGACCAGTCATTTTTTAAATTTAAATTTCCCGTTATAATGTTAAAGATTATAGGATATGATGACTGTTTGACTGATGAGATGAGGTTATGTTTGGTTGTCTGATGTCATTTACGTAGCTGCTGACAACGAAGAAATCGATTATGACAATAAATAAGTAAATTATGACAATGAAACATCTAAAACTTTAATAAAGATCATTGTGGAAAACGATTACCTAAGCTTTTTATCTAATAGGAAGAAATGGTTTTTGTTTTTCAATCGTTTTTGTGTCTTCTTAACATGACACGATATATTTTTATTTTCATTTTTAATTCTAAACGAATGTACTCGTACATATATCAAAAGAAACTAAAAAACTGAAAATACACACACACAGTTGTGTTGAAAGTTTTAAAGTGTTTTAAATTAACAAAAAGTTCAAATTCAAGCAAATATGTTAAAGAAAAATCAAAGTATAACTTCAAACAATTCAAACTTAACCTCACTTACACAAATTTAGAACAATAATTTATCGATCAATAAATCTTATAAAAAATGGAATTAAGAACCATTATTTGGTATTAAAATAATCCTTGACATTGAAAGAATCATTTTGTGATGTTTAACTAGTTCCTACTTTTTGACCAATAATGACTGGTAATTGACCGCTCAAGGACCGGTCAACTTTGACCAAAAATAAATGACCGGTCATTTATCCATCACTAGTAGATATAGCTTGTCCAAATTCACACAATTTAACACAGACATACCGCAATCTCTTTTTAAAAAATTAAAAATTCTGGATTTAGGGAACACATTCGTAGTTGAAATTCAAAAAGGTATATTATTATACTCATGTCATATCGTGAGGAAGTTCCTTAAGGCTGTTGCACAGTAATAAAACTTTTGGGCGAGGTGTGGTTCAAGTTGCAGAAGTATTCAGAATTCTTGGATCGGTCAAACACTGCAGTAGGTACCCTCTCGAGACCCGTCAGTCATAAAATTAGCATTAAATCTTCGTATTGTGAACAAATTTGTTGGCAAATTTTAGATTTTCTTATTTCTTGTAGTTTGGATGTATTTATCTGTGCACTTTAGTGGTTGAATCTCTTACTTGCAGAAAATTCTTTTGAAGAAAATAACGGACAATGATTAATACAAATGTAAAGGCTATGACTTTGACAGTGTCAGATTTTTCGTATCTCTGCTATCTTTATAATTGATTTCATATAAATGTTCATTAAGTGAGCTGTGCATTTGTAAAAGCACCTTTAATTTAGTTACATTACAAAAGTCACATTTATGAAGGTCATGTCCAATAAATCTTTACTTGGTAAAAATACAAAGACAAAAACAAATAAGAATTACCTTAATTTAATCAGTAAAAAGACGTAACATTGCTTTTGAAATCAGCAATGTTAAAATGGACAAAAAGTATGAGTATGAGTATAGCTAATAAACGTCAAACAACTGACACTATTAATCAAATTTTAACGCAAAAATAGTTATTAGAGTCCAGTTTTTACCCATTTGCGATGACGTCACGATTTCCTTCCTCGCTTTCTCTCTATTGAAACGACAGAAAGGGTAAGAAACAAAATAGCGGTGCAATGGCGGACAAAAAATTTCGTCCACTGTCATTCCACTCACATATGCTATAAAGCGACCTTTAGGAACGAATAACCTCGCTTCACATGTTGACATGTGTCAATCAAATTATGTCTATAATTTATGTTTTTATGGGTGACAGTAATAAATTTCAAATTTTAATTTGCAAACGTCAATCATAATGACAATAAAGCTTAAACTACACCAAATTTTTGTAAAATGATAGGAAAAAGGTGGACAACATTTTTTGTCCGGAATATGTAGTATGTTTATTTATTGCTGGTTACTTTGTGGTTATTTTATGTTCCTGTCAATTTGACAATTTTTAATTTCTTTCACTTATTACATTGATTACAAACATAATCTTTCGAAGCAGTTGTCAGAAAATTTCATAACATGGGTATGGCTTGCGACTACAATCGTTTTAATACCTAACCTTATAGTTATTTATGATCAATTCAAATTAGTTTCTGATCCTAGCTCAAACATACGTGAAGTTACTAAATAATGACGTCATCGCAAATAATAATAATAATAATAATAATAATAATAATGATTTATTATTAGCAATATGCTACAGAATCACATAGATAAATATTAAAAAACTATACAAAATTGGAAAAAAAAATAAAAATAAAAATATTATCTATTCATTTTGATTGTGACCACTCCTTAGTAACTTTTCAGTTGCTAGGTTATTTATAGGGAATTTTAGATAACACTAAATCCAGTCGCAGTTGGCAACTCTCGGAGGCGCCATTTTGACAGAAACGTCACGCTCACAGAAGACAGAATGGAGCACGACTTGCGCAAACGTTTTTCGACGTACACTGTGCGCATATCTATACAATTGAGTTTTGGTACAAAATTTTAGAATTCAAAAAGAAAATGCCACGTCGTGTTCTCAAAGTTGGGACCAAACGGTTAATATTGACTTGTTTCGAGACATTTATTGAAGCCAACGGGAAAACAACTCACAAAAACGAACATCACTAATAAAGTTAACTCTATTTGAACAATAAATCTCTTTGACGCAGGGCTGTCGGCTCCCCCGAAACCATTTTTCAGGTCAGTACTGGTGAAATTCCAGTTTATGATAGAAACGATTCGCAGCAAGTAAAGGATTTTTCTTTAAATGAAAAATAGATATTTTAGAAAACTGAATATTGAATAATTTCAACTTCATTACGTAATTTATTTGAAAATGTCTTCAGAATGTTTGCCGAAATTGCTAGGCGTAAAATAGTCGAGTTCGGCCCTGACAGGATAAGTACCTGCAGTTTGGCGATGGGGTATTGTAAATCTTACTTCTGGTTTGGTTTGTGATTAGGCACTTAGTGTAAATACGTCATAAATTCCTGTCAGTTGTGCGGCCACCTTCTTTAATTGCAAATAAATCGGCAATGTGATGCGTTTTAATTTTTTTTATTTTCAGATTTCTGTTTTCTGTATTGGTTTGAACCTATTTAGATAAAAAAAAAATTTTGAATTTTGATTAATTTCACTTTATCGCCTCTTGACGCGAAACCCAATTGATAATAAATAAAATAATGGGACAGGCTTATAGCTCCATTATGTGTGTCTCTCCCTAGCCAAGCGTAAAATTGTTTCGATAATTAGAAACCGCGTAATCGCAAAAATGGTAAGTGTTGGACCATCCTGTATAATACTTTCGTATAAATATAATTTAGTTTTAAAGTCATTTTCGTGCTTGTCATAAGTGATGGGACACCCGGTACATAGTTTAAATTTTTATTTCATACTATCCGGTAGATGTTCAATTGCATCATCAATTTGAGTCCGGTAAGTAAATTATAATAACAATATCAGAGCCGGAAAGTGTCACTAAGCAACACCTAACGGGCTGTTTTATTTTTATACATCAAATTTGATATTGAAAAGTGAAAAAGACAAAAAATATTTGACAGTTTAACCTTGAAGTCGTTCGGGCTTTACGTGAATTTAGTAGGCCCTTTTGTAGCCTACTCACAACAAATTAATTTGGTGTATACATAATTAAAATCGTCCGATAAATAAGGGAGCTATGGACTCGTCTTTTTTTTTTGGACACCTGTATAATTGGTGCTCGATTAAAAAAAGTGTTATATGTAGGTATTAGGTATTTTAATTACTCGCTATTATTAGAATTAGTGATTGGTTTACTTTGTTAAAAAGATAAAAAGGTTATGATACCGCACCGCGGCAATCCGGCCATCTCCTTTCAGGTATATTTTAAAAATGGGATTCATAAGTTGACCATCGCGGCACGCCGGGCCTGCCCCGAGGGTGTTCCCGTGAGCCCAGTGCAAGTATAGTGGCGACCGGGGAAAATGGGAATGACTTAAATTACTATGGGCTGTATTTAAATAAATCTGTAATGGTTATCATTATAAAGATTTACGACAGGGGCCGATTTCTTTGAATACCTGTGTTCTTAGAAGGAACGATTTAAGAAGGGTTTTGTTTGCAGGTGGTGACAGGCAAAAATTTGGCCCTATCGTAAATCTTTATAATGATAACCATTACAGTTTTATTTGAATACAGCCCAGAGTGATTTAAGTCATTCTCATTTTCCCCGGCCGCCACTATAACGCTGTATTTTCTCCACGACCATGTAATAATTCTCCACAGCCAGAAAGTAGAATAAAAAATAATTAAATCTGAACAATTTCTTTTTTTCTGGGTGGTCACTTACTAAATTTTCTGTGTTTCAGGGTCCAAACGAGGATTTAAAAGTTAGCACTGGCTCATCATTTGAAAGCATTCTGAAGGCAGATGCGTTTGTGGACAAAACGCTGTTTATAAAAGAAATTTTCGTTGGAAATGATAATCCAAAAGTAATGATAACAGCACCTCGAAAATTTGGAAAAAGTGTCAACATGGACATGTTCCGCTGCTTTCTAGAGTTAGAAGTGGATAAGAAGACAGGAAAGCAGATAAGTAAAGTTGATATGGAAAGTGACATTGTTTGTGATACACCAAATTACGAATTGTTTACTGTAAACCAAAATTCAGAAGAAATGCATTTACAGATCATGGACGATGATGAGTTTGTGAAAACTCATTTTGGAAAATATCCGATCATCAAGGTCAGTTTCCTGTGTTCTGAAGAAGTCACAAGCAAAACTGATGCTGTCAATCTTTGTAAACAGAGTATACATAAGGCATTTCAAGAACACCCCTACCTATATAAAAGTTCAGAGTCACAAATGGAATATTATGAGAGAGATGTGTGTGAGCAATGGTGTACAGAAAAGGGAAATCATTGAAATCGCACTTATGAGCAGTTTAAACCTACCAGAGTAAATTTAGGCTTGAGAGATTTGTCTGAATATTTGAACAAATTCCATAGGAGGAAAGTTTTCATCCTCATTGACGAATTTGATTCAATTGTTTCAAAAGCACTTGAAACTGTGACTGACAAAGATGAGCTAAAGAAAATTATTGAGGTTATTATGGGTGCTATTGGCAGAGCTGTGCAAGATAATGATGCCAATCTTGCTGGGGTGTTAATCACAGGAATATTGGACTTGCAAGGCACCGGCATTTCATCCTTGCTGGGTAACGTGGACCGAGACACATTTGGAGACGATAAGCCGCGCTCGAAGTATTATGGATTCAATTTGGAAGAAGTGCAAAAGCTTTTTAAAATCTTTTCTGTAAATGAAGGTTTAAGAAAGAAGGCAATTACCAAGTATAATAATTACTATACCGAAACTGGAAAAGATGGGATCTTTAATCCATATGATTTGCATTTTCTTAAGAAAAGCCTACATTATCTCTAGTAAAAATAGTATTTTGCTCTTTTGTATGATAGATTTGGTTGTCTAATAAAAAGGTTTTTAACTAATAAGCCAAGCCCTAAAACAAATAAAAATGTCTTCTCCTGAATCCCAACTATTCCAAAAATGGAATGCTTTTGAAAAAATACTGGAGATTTGTTCGTATTTTTGTACATGTTTCTGAATAAAATGCTTGAAAAGCCAAGCTTAGATCAATTTTCCATACGTTAAAAATGATACTCTGGATTCAGCAAATAATGATACATATTCTTATATACCTTGAATTAACTCATAATTATTAAAAAAAAATTAATACAGGGTGGTCCCGATATAACTTGCCAGAAGAAATCCAGTAATAGGTGACGATGAGTAGAACTCATACACAAAAAATGTTTCTAATAAAAGTCTTTTCGTTTTCGAGATAAAAATAATTGAACATTTGGTCAAAATTTGCTGTACGCTAATGAGTTAATCGGTTTTAAAAAGGTAGTTCTGGTTACTTGGCTGGAATTTCTTTAGCAAGGGTACCTGTAACATCTATGACATTTGTCAATTTTAATTTTAAAATTTGCGAATCCTTCAAAAAGTTATGAAATTCACAAAACAAGAATACGCCGATTTGCATTTACTACTCTATGGCGAAACACGTGGTAATTCAAAACCGGCAAGGCGACCATACGGCGAGCGTTTTCCTGAAGGAGTCCTTCCGTCCCGTTGTACTTTTGTGGAGCTACATCTGCATTTATGTGAGGTTGGTTCTGACTGATTCCAATACGATAGCATCCCCGATCCTCCATTTAACCCCTCTGGATTTTAATTTTTGGGGCCCCACGAAAGATTTAGTATACGAAGTTGAAATAAATAAAAAAGGCCAACTCCAGAAACGCATAACAGACGCCACAAACCAGATTCGTAAAAACCCAGAAATGCTGAATTCTGTTTATGAAAATTGGTACCGGCGTACTCAAATGTGAATGCCAACGGAAGGCACAGAACATTTATTATTATTATAAAATAATTTTTCTATAATGTTTCAAAATCAAAAATTCACCAACAGTGCATTCTACCTCGAAAATACATCCGACAACGTCGCCGACTTTTGTTTTTAGTGTCTTTTAGTGTCAGAAAAAAGTGGGGTTATGAGAGAAAACTCTTGGACAGTCGTTTTGGTCGTAGTCAAGGAGGTTAAAGGTTAAAAAACTTTAACCTCCTTGGTCGTAGTTCATCTATTTCTTTAACTTCTGCTGTTTCATGCAATGCAAGCGTCCCACCACCGAAGACTTTTCTGACAATCTTTACAATACAAGGGATCGATCAAGCTGTCCTAAGTCCTACTGCAACGTTTTAACATGTACTCCTTAGGTGTTAGACGGATTGTAGCCTCAGTAAAATTTTTACATGATTTACTACACAATTGCCTTGATTGCCCACCATTATTAGATTATATAAATTTTTATGTTCCAAGAATCAGTTCACGCTCGTTTGTCCCTTTTTATTGTGATAAAGTTCGTACAAATATATATATTAAAAGTCCTATTTATTTAATGTGTAAAAATGCCAATGATTACTGCGCTGACTGTGACTTATTTCTTATTTGTAACCAATTCATTTCACATGATATTTGGACATTTGTACTGTTTACTGCCTTACCTGTTTGATTAATTATTATTAATGGCCACTGTTACATTTGTGTTTTTTTTGTTATTATTTGTTTTTATTACATTATAAGTCGGTATTTATTTTTCCTGCCTAGGGTATCCAGACATTATCTTTTTCTGTTTACCTTATTTTCCTGTTTTTGGGTGTACAATCTGTTATATTATTATGATATTATTACTTTCTCTTCAAAGGATTCTTGTCGTAATGTGAATTAACTTTTCAATAAAGTTCTGCACACGTACCTTCATATCAAGAAAAACCAAAATGACATCTTCGGTTACCTCCTTGATGCCTTTTTTATTCTTCCAGCCTTTCGTACGAAATTCTTTTCCCTTATTCTTATTTCTTCTGGAACGTTTTGGCACATTTCAACGATGAAAATGGTTTTTTTCAAAATTTGTTGATATTATTACCATAGTGCCCACGGCAATCTTCGCATTTTGTGTATTGTGACGCGCCTCGAATAATTTATGACATTTTAGAATAATTTCTGAATTTATTAAAATTTGTGATAAGATGTTAGTGTTAGAAAAAATGTTGAAGACAACACGTGTTTTATAGTTTAAAAATCTCGGTCTATTAAACTACGACCTCGATTTTTAAATCGTCTATAAAACACTAGTTATCTTAATAACTATAATCTGTTTCAGAATCAAAAATCCACCAACACTGCATTTTATCTCGAAAATACAACCGACAACGTCGCCAACTTTTGCTTTTAGTGTGTTTGCAAGTGTCAGAAAAAAGTGGGGTTATGAAAGAAAACTGTTGACAGTCGTTTAGGTCGTAATTCATGGTGTTTTTTTAGTCTCATTTTATTATATCACTCAAAAGTTATGATATGGTAGCTACCACCTTTTTGTACATAATAATTATGTTGTGTTACGTAAAAAACGCAACAATTCAATGTCAAATTTTGGCGGGAGGTTGGGCCAACCCAAAAAAATGAAACTTATTCTAGGGATTTCTTTTTTCTGCCAACATAATTCCACAGGTGGTGGATTTTTGATTTTGAAACAGATTATATAGTTTTGTATTTTTTATGACAGCAGTATTTTAGGTCTTCAATAGCATATTACATTACTATGGCGGACAATAAATTTAGGCCGGCAAATTTCTGACATTTCAAAAAAGTCAATGTAAGCTACCATTTATTGTCATTATGACTGATGTGTCAGTTTCTCAAACTGAAGGTTTTCAAGCTGTTTGGCGTTTCCTTCGCCCTTTTCGTAACTTACAGATCATGACGCATTACCATAACTGATTTGTAGTAGCACTTCTCTCTGGTGCACGCTTCTTTTCCCAATTTTAATTTTGATTATCGCTGTCACGATGACAAGAGTGACAAAAATCGAAAATGGGGTTAGTTGAACATAATGCCAGCTTCACATTTTGATGTCAAGCTAATGACAGGCCGGCCTAAATTTATTGTCCGTCATAGTACTATGGCGGCCAAAAAATTTCGTCCGTCATTTTTCCGTCATTTCAAAAAAATCCGTGTAGTCCATTCCTTATTGTCATTATGATTGATGTTTTTACTTGTCACTTTTGAAAGTTAAGCAAAATGCCATCGGTTTCAAATTTTAATAAAATTAAAATAGTAACTCTTGCACAAAGAGGAATGTCCCAAGTTGAGATTTCGATGGACCTTCGTATACCTAAAAGTACAATTTCGTTCACTCTTCAGAAATGGAGGCAAAATGAAACTATTGAAAGACGCCAAGGCTCAGGGAGGCCTAGCACATCTACTGCAGAAGAAGATAATATGCTTCTCAATAGATTCCGCAATAGCCTTTTTATGACGGCTGTTGAAGCGGTAAATACAAGCAAATACAACGGAAAGGAGCGGTCGATTTTCGGCAAACATATGGGCATGGATTTCAGTAGATAGCCCCGGGATAATGTTGCATCTAGAAGATCAGCTCAACAGTGATGTGTTTATGTTAGGATTCTTGAAGACGTGATGATGCCCTCAGTTTCAAGAATTTTTCCGAATTTTAATTTCATATTTCAACAAGACAATTGTTCAGTGCATACAGCACATAGGGTAGCAGAATGGTTCAGGAATAATAGTATAAACGTTCTTGATTGGCCGAGTCGTAGTCCTGATTTGAACCCTAAAGAAAACATGTAGGGACTTTTGGTTCGTAATTTGCAACGACGACAAGTGATTCGGAATAGGGCAGAACTTTTGACTGCGATTACTAATGCATGGCAATCATTACCTAGGAATTATCACAGAGATTTATGCCTCTCCATGTCGCGTCATGTAAGGCGAGTTATTGATGCCAATGGAGCGATGACCAAGTATTGATTTTAAACTTCATTCATTTTATCTTTTGATTTAGCTAAGTACTTAAACAAAAATAAATGTTTCATTTCATTGTCTTTGCCTTAATGTTTTTCGTTTGATTTTTTTAAAACTACGGCATACTCGTATAATTTCCACGGTTCTCTGTTTGGTGCTTTAATCCAAAAATAGCCGCAAGTCTGCCTCTAGTGCCACTAGCGGTCGTGTGGTAATTGTGTAAGAGTGGAACTTGTCCTTTGTATTCACAAAATTTGAACTGATGGACTGAATGACAGATTGTCAAAATGACAATAACGATAAAAAAAGCGAGGTTATTGGTGCTTAAGGGTAGTTTACACTTTATGTCAGGGCCTTGAAAGTGACGGACGAAATTTTTTGGCCGCAATAGTACGAGGCATGAAAGTGATACTTTGCAGACGAGCAGGCGTGTTGAAGAATACTAGTACGAGGATGCGAAGCGTCCGAGTACTATTGCGATCAAAAAATTTTGGACACTAATGTCATCGTACTGTCATACATTCTAAAACGACCCTTATGTATTAATAACCTCAATTTTGATTGTGTCAATTTTGAAAATGTGAATGTCAGATTTACCGAGAAAATATTCAAAAAGTTGTAAAAATCAGACAAATGGAATAGAACGAGGTTTTAATTAATAAAAAAATATAAAACAAATACCCAAATGTACTCGCATATTAAAAAAATTATATTTTAAACCGGTGTCAAATTGACAACAATTTCATCTTTCATGTGACAGTTTCAATAAAGCATGATTTAGAGTAATTTTTTTAAAGTGACAGAAGTTTGATGTCCAAAATTTTATGATCGTAATAGTACTTCTTCAAGCCTCCGAGTCAAGCATAGACACTTTCATGTTGCGTAATGTATTATTGAGGTTTTTCTCTTAATGAAAACAATATTTCGTGTTCTTTATGAATCACTTTAATATCTTTTTTAAGGAAACCGATTACATTTATTGTGATTTTCTGACAAGCTCAAAAAACAAAACATTTATTGTAGAGACGCAGCTCTCAGCTATCTTTATATTTTCTAAAGCACATACTAGTATTTCATGACCAACTTCATTAAACTATAATTATTTTAACACTTCCCCTAGTTAATGATAGTTGAAAAACAAAACATGAAATTCACTGTCTATAGTCCTTTCTTTTTCACATAAGTCCCATTTTCACACATAAAATCGCCAGGCGTGTCTTTGGTAGCGGCTTTGTCATAATATCTGCTACTTGATGTTCCGTAGAGATTTGTTGAACGCCAAATTTTCCCTCTGTCACTTTTTCTCTGATAAAAAAATGTTTGATGGAAATGTGCTTAGTTCTGCGGTGAAACTCGGGATTCTGAGCCAGTCTCACTGCTGCAGAGTTGTCAACTTGGATAATGGGAACATCTTTGAGTTGAATGATCCCTCTAAAAAGTCTGCTTAGCCAAATTGCCTCTTTGGCTCCTTCGTTTGCTGCGATGATTTCTGCTTCAGTTGTTGAAGTTGCCACAACTGGTTGTCGTTGACTCATCCAGGAAATTGCTCCTCCAGCATACCTTACAATGACTCCAGAGGTTGAGCGACCTGTTGATGTGCATCCTCCAAAATCTGCATCGCTGTAGACGTCCAAAAAACCTTCATCCACGTTGCTCCGATAAACTATTCCCAGGTCCAAGGTCCCTGCTATGTACCTGAAGACTCTTTTGACTCTTATGACGTCCTCTCGAGTTGGATTTTCGAGTGTTCTCGAAATAAATCCCACGCTGTACGCCAGGTCTGGTCTCGTGCCAAGCATGAGATACATCAGAGCTCCAACTGCCTGCCTATAGGGAAATTTCTGTGCTTGATTATCTTTCTCTGATGTGGAAATTTCTGTGCCCTTGAGCATTGGAGTTGAAACCGGCTTGCATTCTGAAAAATTAAAACGTTCTAAGATTTTCTTTGCATATGTCTTCTGATGAATTTTAATGAACTTTTCTTCGTGTTCAATCTCAAGACCCAAAAAATAATCGGCCTTTTTCGAAACGATTTTGAATTCAGATTTCAACTCTTCAATGAAAATTTCCATTTCTCGTTGATCTGTTGCAGCTAGGAGACCATCGTCCACGTAGATCACAAGAATGAGTTTTCGACCGCCTCTCTCTCGGATGTATAGACATGGGTCAGCGTCACTGGCCTTGAATCCATGTCGTTGCAGAAAATCTCCAAAACGTTTGTTCCAGCACCTAGGCGCTTGCTTAAGACCGTAGAGACTCCTCTTAAGTTGGCAAACCTTGCTGGTTCCGTCCTCATATCCTTGTGGCTGCCTCATAAATACTGTTTCTTCAAGCTCTCCATACAGAAAAGCCGTTGATACATCAAATTGTATCAGATGCATCTTCTCACTTGCTGCGATGCTGAGAATTGAACGAATTGTGCCCATCTTTGCCACTGGACTGAAAGTTTCGCTGTAATCAATGCCGTGACGCTGACTGAATCCCTTGACGACCAGTCTTCCTTTGTATTTATCGATACTGCCGTCAGGATTTTTCTTGAGTCGGAAAATCCACTTGCACGGAATCGCCTTTGCACCTGGTGGAAGATCTGTCAAAATCCAAGTTTGATTTTCTTTCAAAGAGGTTATTTCTCGATCCATGGCCCTTTTCCACTCAGCTGAGTTCTCGCTTCTCAAGGCATCTTCAAAGGTAGCAGGATCCTCAGTCACTTGATTTACAAACTCCTCTACTATCATGGTGTAATCTTCAAGATGTTTGGGCTTCTTCAGGATCGATCGATCTCTTAAAACTCTTCCGGATGTCTGTTGAGAAGTTTCTTCTTCTTCATCGATGTCTCCCAGCTCGCTCCTAGTCTCGTATTCTTCATCACCTCTTGATGCTTTCCTCAACTTCTGACTGTCTTCAGAGTTGATCGCCGACTTCCCCTCAGTGTCTATCTTCTGCTCGTCGGGTCTGTCTCCTTCTTCAACTTGATCTTCGTTCTCGATGTCTTTCATAGGTAGCTTGATCTTACTTATACAATCATTAATTCTTTCTTGGAATTGAATGTCTCTTGACAGGATAACTTTGTTGTCGTTGGGAATATAAATTCGGTAACGCTCATCTCCATCATATCCAACGAGGAAACCTTTTACTGCTTTCTTGTCCATTTTCCTTCTTCTTTCGGCTGGAATGTGGACGTAGCAGGAAGATCCAATGATGCGCAGATGTTTGATCCTTGGTTTCTTTCCCATCCACAATTCATAAGGACTAACTCCATCTTTTGACGACTTTCCTGTCCTATTTAAGATGTAAATTGCTGAGGTCACTAGCTCTGCCCATATCGCATCTGGAAATTCAACTTCACTGTTCGAGTATTTGAAGGTCCTTGCCATCTCAACTATAGTGCGATTTTCGCGTTCACTGCCGCCATTCTGCTCGGGCGTGTATGGTGCTGTCAGTCTCTGCGAAATTCCGTTCTCTGATAAAATACGTTTGACCTCTTCACAGTCAAATTCTCCTCCGTTGTCACTAAGTAGCTCTTGAATGTTGTGTCCGAGTGTTTTCGCGTGTGCTAAAAACTGTTTTAACACTACTTTAACATCTGATTTTTGTTTCATCACAAAGCCATAGCGAAACTTCGTGTAACTATCTTTGAATACAACTAGAAATCGCTTTTTGCTGAATGATTCACAAAATGGTCCTACAACATCAGTTGAAAACAGTTCTCCTGGTTTCGTTGTCTTTACTCTGGTGCCAAAAGATAATCGATGTGCTTTGCCAAAAACACAGGGCTCACAAATATCTCTTACTAGCTTCACGTCGATACCCAACTCACTCTTAAGCATCTGTCTTACGTGTTGCTTGTCTTGATGACCCCATCTCTCATGATACAACTGTAGTGTCGAATTGCTTGCTTTTGCAATACTGACCCTCTCTTCTTTCCCTGGTATGACTGGTTCGATGGCTGCCTTGTACAGTGTTCCACCTTTAACGCGACTTCCGCACAGCACCGTTTTTCCATTAACTTCTAAATAGCATTCAGTCGCTGTTGAAAGGAATCTACTGTTTTCATTTCTGTCTTGAGCTGCTAGAACAGAAAATAAATTTTTCGAAATCTGTGGAACAAGCCAGACATCGTTCAAAGTCATCTTCAGAGAACTAGATCCAGTAAAGGACCAGATCTGAATAGTTCCTTTCCCGATGGCCTTAAGAGCTTCTTGACCAGCTGCCTTAATGACGCAGGGGCTCTGAAACTCTTGGAACTCAATGAACAGGTCCGGGCAATTTGTTACGTGCTTCGTAGCTCCATTATCAATCCACCATCCTGATGAATTCGTTTCTACTTGAAGAATATCTTCACTGATGACATATAAAGCTATGTTTGTATCCAGGGAGTTGCTCTGTGGGGCGTTCTTCTGCGGTCGTCCGTCAGCAATCCACTTGTAACACGTTTTCACCCAATGTCCCTTCTTCTTGCAATAATTGCAGATATCATTCTCTTTCGACTTTTTCGATTTCTTCTTTTCGCTTTTCACTAGAAAGGCAGCTCCGGTAGCGCCCCCTGTGGTCTTTCTAAAGTTTCTTTCATACATGCACAATTGGGTGATTAACTCTTCAAAAGTCTTTTCTTCATTTTTCGACAATAGCATCCAACTGGATCTAAAATTTTCGAAGTCACCCGGTAGAATTTGCAAAACTTTGCAAACTAAAATTAAATCTGGAAGTGCATTCTCATTTTTGGCTTTCAATCCGTTATTTAACTCAAACCACAAATTTTTCAATTTTGCAACGTGGGTCGAAACATCCTCTCCGTTAATCCAACTGAACGCAAAAAACTCTGTACATATTTTGAACAGCTGATCTTTGGATGACGCCTCAAAATTCAACTTTAACGCTTCCCACGCTTCATGCACTGTATCTTTATTCATTATCTTTTGATAAACTGTGTCAGTCACGGAACTAGAGATCATAGATTTTGCATAACTGTTTGCCTTACGAAAAAAATCGCTCTTCATCTTGTGCTCCTTGACAACATTGTCTTCAGCACCAACTTGCAATGGCTCAGGTTTCACTAACCTCCCATCAATGGCATCTAGAGCTCCTTCGTGATAATCCAACAAGTCACGTATTTTCCTCTTCCAAATCGGCCAATCTGTTTCACCAGCCAGGGGTTTTATGTGTTTCGCCAGCTCCATCTTCGAAATGCTGAGACTGCGAGACTCCCAAAAAACACTCTCAACGTGATTCACGAGAAAACTACAACGTGTTCTTTTCCACGCACTTTACTTTAGTCTTTGCTTTAGTGACTCGCGTACACTGGTCCCATAACCTATTGAGGTTTTTCTCTTAATGAAAACAATATTTCGTGTTCTTTATGAATCACTTTAATATCTTTTTTAAGGAAACCGATTACATTTATTGTGATTTTCTGACAAGCTCAAAAAACAAAACATTTATTGTAGAGACGCAGCTCTCAGCTATCTTTATATTTTCTAAAGCACATACTAGTATTTCATGACCAACTTCATTAAACTATAATTATTTTAACATGTATTACATTTTTTGAAATAGCTCTTTAAAAATTTAAAAACAAAATTCTATCGCGTCAAGTCGGACACAGTCACCTATAGTTGAATTTTTTTAATAAACAATTGTCAAAACGTTGTCTTGTTGGTACGAGCCAAACTGTGATTTTCATGATAATACGATTGGTCACATTGAGTGTCAACATTTTTTTATGTAACTGAGCCTGCGCCCCAACGAGCGAGAGTTTATTTCAAATTCGAAAAGGTTTCTCCTGATTTCTCATTAAATTTGTTTTGAAAATGAATTCACGGAAAAAAGGTACGGGAAGTGAAGTGAACATAACCTTAACCATGATTTGGTGTCAAATTGTTATACAGCTGGTCCATATGTCCAAATTTTAGGGTGGTACAGTATGGTTTTTTACTTCATTTTGACACTGACAATTGTTTATTAAAAAAATTTCACTATAGGTAACGATAACCATTATATTAAAATCACTATCTATGTATTGAAAAGTAAAAATGTTTGTAATGACCGTTTTGGAGCAGGTATAAACGTGAAGGGATCGATCCTGTGCCATACTTTTGGCACACCGATCAAAGAAAATACGGAACGTGTCCTCATGGTGGTTACGGTCTTGGTCTAGAAAGATTCGTGTGTTGGTTGCTGAACACATACCACATCCGTAATAATTATTGGCAATGCATTTATATAAGTTATTTTTGTATTAAGTGCGCAAAATGATTGTTTTTTGTTGGGGCATGAGAATGAGTTTTTGGTCGAGACCAATATTGACAAATATTTTTTCACTATCAAAAATGACATACCTACTTTGCGACTTAGGGTTATTGTTTTCCGGGTTGTGCCGCGGTCGTCTGGATTGCTGGGTAGCTGACGTTTCAATAGCCATGCTGCTATCTTCTTCGGAGCTTGTAAATCTCTTTGTAAATAAACTTGCGACTTGATAACGATGCATAAATGTCACGTTTTTTTGACAGTTGTAGAAAATAGTAGTTTATTTGACGAGTCGTGGGCCTTTAAAACGCTCGTTTCACTCCCGTTTTAAAATGGCCCACGCGTGCCAAAAAAGGCCCAATTTACACACGAACGAGTTGAATACTACGTTTTTTTATTCGACGAGCCCCTTAAAAGCTCCAAATCGCTTAAAACCTTTAAAATTAGCTTGACGTTTCGTTTTGACAAGTTGTGACATTTATCAAAATCCGTTCACATAAAGGAGAAAATTCTCAAATTCTGACAGTGTCGAACAAAAAACATGTTTTTTATCGCTTTCTTATGTCTACTATATTGAATAAACACAATTGACATGAAATATCTCTTGTCATTTTTTAAAAAATAAATTTGACAAAAACGTTATCCCTGAATTGACGGAACAACAAAATTTACTATTGTCATTGTCGATATTCGACGCAACACGCAACGTCCAGTATACCGAAAACCTGCCGCTGACGTATGACTCCTTTTGACAACTGACATAACCTCAAATTAACATATGTTTTTATGTTATATATTTAATTTATTGTTTTTGTGATTTAAGTTTATAGGTAGAAGCGTAATGAGTCAGTATTTTAAAGAGTCTTATTTCTGTTTATTGCCGAACGAAGTGTTGATACAAATCTTGAGTGATATCGATACTTTGAGTTTATTGAATTTTTGTGAAGTTTATAAGTGCGACTATTTCTTGCAAGATAGGAATGTTATTCAGTAAGTGTTTCTCATAAATTTAATTTCCAAAATTCCCATATCGCATCGTAAACAATAAAAATGTGTTGACATTTGTTATTACATATTTTTTTTTTATCTACATTTATAATCTTCGGAGCTTTGATCTACGATAACAATAATAATTGTAGTAATAAATGGTGGAGGTGGGATAGGAGTAATAATAATATTCGAAGCTCCTTAAATAAATTTGATAAACAAAAAATGTAGTAGGCTTCGAATTAAATTTGTCAAGTTTGACTTGACTTGACTGACAGGCCAGATGGCGACACTGTGCACTACGAATTTTGAAAGTTTTCCACCTAAAATAGTCAAATTCTAGAACCATTGACTTGTACAAGAAATATCCACTTGAAGACTTGAGTTTTTTGTCAAAAAAAATCGTTTTTGAACATGTAACCACATTGAATGTGAATTGTTTGTACTGGATCCCGGCTGCAAAGCTACGCAAGTTTGTATCAAGACTGATCAATTTGGAGACATTGTATGCGATTCAGACTAAACTCAGTCTCACTTCAAACGATGCGGAAGTCTACAGCAACTCCAAGGTGTCTTTTACAACTTCAAACTTCCAATTCCCAGCACGGTTGTTGTAGATCCGAAAACTGGGTGTCTCGATGGGCGGAAACGAGGAGTTGGGCACTCACAAGATTCTATCTGTCGAGAATTTGTACATCAGTGTTGTCAAAATGACAACTCTGAGTGGTCCCTTAAGTCTGGAGATGCTTTTCCCACGGCTGAGAAAGCTTTGGGTGCGTTGATTCCGCTAGCTCTTGCAAATTTACTCGTTTCGATCTCGCAGATCGACGTGGAGGAACCGTGCGGCAAAGAAATCTTCCTCCACTGCATCAACGGCCAAAACAAGACCAAAATATTCTGCCAAGTCAACGCCCCAATCCCACCGATCAGTTTCGACCATTACTGGTTCACCACGTACTACTCCAATCGAAGGATATGCCAGCCCTACGTGATGTGTTGTGGCAAGTCCCATCAATAATCTAGTCAAAATTGCGACTTTAACGTTTCAGAAAAATTTAAAGCGGGTCAGCGACGCGACAACAGCGAAATCGAAGCGAGCCTTGCGGAGGGTTGGAAGGTTTTGAACGAGTTGCACTACAGGACACCCTACGGGCCGAGGGACGCTCGCGTAAGTACAGCACCTGACTCAGCAACTTGTGACAAACAGCGTATTTGCGTAGCGTCTGCAATTAAAGGAGAACACGCTGGACGACATTTCTTTCGAAGAGTTCAATTTTAATCACTGCAGAGCGATGTGCAGTCACAGGTGTAGGGAGGCCGTTAAGCAGATACTCAAGTCGAAGAACGCCGCGAGGCTCGAAAAGGTTAGCTTGATGATGTGCTATCTGCAAAGTGAGTTCGAGACGTTTGTTTGATCGAATTAATCTTCGTTGGTGTTTAGACGAGAACGCGAGGGCGCCGGTCAACATACAAGACACCGGTTTCACGAGGAAAAGAATGGGGGTGGAGAATTCGGTCAATTTTCATCCCGCCGAAGACATTTTCAGGAATTTTTTGGGCTTGCGACATTTGGAAATAGATGTTTGTTTTGAGTGAGTGTGTTGATTAAACATGTGAAGAGCTGCGATAAGATCGACCACGCTACTAGGAAATCCCAACTGATTGAGGCAATTCTTATCTCTCTGCACCGCATAAATTCAGTTTCCTTTTATTTATATTTACATAAATAATACACCAGCAATGAGAATGATTTTAAGATCACAAAATGCGCTCAATTCGGTCTAAACATTCGTTCTCTTTAAAAATGAACAAGTTATTAAGTTCCTCCAAAAGAGCTCTGCCCACGTCTTTATTTTGTTGATGAGAGTTTTTACAAAAAACATCGTCTGCACAGAAGTTTTGAATCATTAAATTCATTTTCAAACTATTTTAAGTTCTTTTTTTATTAAAATTTTATACAGGGTGTTTTATAAGTTGAGGCGTTCCTTGTAACACGAGGTACTATAATATACTATACATAATTCTTAAGAATTTTAGCCTAAATCTTCTTAGTAAAATGTTTGTATTAACGGAGATAATTGATTGTATATTTTTATTGTTTTCTAAAATTTTGAGTCCGGTCCTGTCTATTTCTCCGCTGTACTAGATTAATAACTGACGTGGCCCAGGATGGTGTCTTTCTGGAAATCGCTCTGCATACTCTCTGGACACCGCAGCCGCATTCTGATAACGTGTGTTACCCGTGGGTCGTTTGGGTGGTCTAAAACCACCCCCGCTCGTTCTTTTGCCACATTTGGTCCCAACTTTCTAAAAATAGTCGACGCCGGCCGGAAACGGCACGGCACTTCTCTACCTGATCTAAGACGAGAGGGTTGTTTTTTTTCCGTGCTCCTCTCCTTCTGCACAAAGGGCCTGACGGTCCGGGTAAACCGGCTGGACTGCGAAACGGCTATCTTCTTCGACGGGGTGCATTTGCTACTCCAGCGTTAAAACGGCATCGGTCAACAAATCTCGACACCGGCCCCGAAGATGGACTCGACAGTTCGACCGCTCCAGGGGGCCGGTGGTAACACGTGATAACATTGCTCGCATTAGCAACAATCTGTGAGCTCATTATTTTCGTAATGATAAAGCCATTCCGACTAATTAGATGACAACTCTGACAGTATTTTTAAAAATTAACTTATTGTATCTTCATTGCCGTACACATTTTACTAAGGTAAAAACTCTTTAGAACAATGCATATTATTACATGTTAAAAGGAACGCCTCAACTTCGAAAACACCCTGTATAATTTGAAAAAGATAGGCAAATTAACCGTGTAGCCTTGGCGAAATGTGGCCAGTATAGCAATAAAAAAAAAACAAGGAAATGTCAAAAAACGCGTTATCGTTTGTTAAATATGGCTTAGCCAAGCTATTCCTCATTTTTCCTATCGTTCTTATTTTTCAAATAAATCGAAAATTAATGCATAATGACGTGTTTGTACACGCTCGCAGCTAACGTAATAGAACAAAATTCAAAACATTATATACAATGATTATAGAGGTATACCTACTCTTTGATAAAAAAAACCTCAATAACGTTCGAACTTAAAAATTTAATGAATAACGGTCGAATTCGACCGCTGGGCGACCTCTAGTATTTATTAATGGATAATTAAGAGATAAAGGCAATAATTGTGAGTGTTTTATGGACCATTTAAAAAAAATATAAGTATGAATATTATCGATGCTGTCTGACTCAACGGGAAAAGCCCTGACGCAACAATTAAAATTACATTTTTATCTTAACAAGCTAAAACACTTGTTGGGTCGGACTCTAATTGTTTTACAAGATTCTAAATTTGAATTATGAAATCTTTGATGCAGTTACGAAACATTCCCTTTTTTGGACATTTTAGGGTGCCCCATCACAGCGCGATTCAGGCATACCCCCTCATTGCCCTTTTCGAAAACTTGCAGACTCTAATCCTCGAAATCCCTATCACACTAGATGGAACTTTTTTGACAGAAGTACAATATAAGAATTGCTTAGAATACGTTCCTCGTCGACTAATCGATCAAACTTGTAGGTTTTAAAAAAGTGTAAACGCTTAGAGAGACTCAAGATACGCTCCAGTTCTCTTCACGAAAAACTGAACTTCTCCATGAGTGCCGCGATTGTTCATGATACCGCCTTGAGAGATTTCAGGTAGGTATTTATAGACATTTCAAATCCAATTTGACTGTTTTCCTTCAGTTTCGAGAACAGTCGAATCCAATTCGATAATCTGCTCAAACGGATGTGTACGATTGAGTCACCAAAACTGGAACGAATCGTACTTGCTTGTGATACTACTGACAAGTTCAGTGCTGAACCGTTAAAGAAATTTCTCGAACTGAACCCGCAATTGACTTTTTTGTACTTCTTGTTGAGGGAATGTACCAATGCTTCCGTTAGAATGGCGCAACAAACTCTAAATGACTTTAAGAAGAATCATCCATCGAGGGTGTTCCTAGTGAAGAAGGTTCCTATTAGCGGGCCAGGCTACCCCATCCCGGACGTTCATTTCTACGAAATGGTCAGGCGTGGTAGCAACGTCGCCAGTCTCCACGCTTTACAAGACTTTACTTCGTTTTAGTTTGTTTGTTTGGTTTATAAATAAATTGTTACCGTTTCGAATATTTTATTGGGGTCATTTTATATCATTATAAAGGAACTAACCTAGTTATGTATTAAAAAATTATTCAGAGCCCTGCAAAAATGTCAGTATTATGTTCTGCTTTCATGTTAGTAGTCGGCAGTTGACACGGGACTTACCGTTGGATCACAATCGGCACAATGCCAGGAGTAGCCCCTCTTCTTGGGGCTCTTTTTAAGGGGTGGATCCAGACAAGCGAAGTGATAGACCTTCTGACAGTCGTCGCACCTAGGACAAAATCACCCCAGAAATGTCAATCGTGTGCGCAGCAGCACCCTTTCGTATTCAAATGTCAACATGTAAGGTACTATATCAAGATATAGAACCTCACCAACATGCAAGCTACAGCGCCATCTGTCAATTACCTGACCGAATTATTGGCGAGCGTCTGGGTGCGGCAGACATCGCACGTGCTGTCGAGATTATCGGCAGTTTTATCGATCAACATAGGCGACGTCTCTTCCTCTATCACAGGCGGTAACAGTTTGACCGTGACCGGGGGCGGAGCGTTGTCGTTGTTCTCGTTGGGAACGTAGAAACACTGTGGGTTGGACTCGGACGCGACCTCCCCAGCCGGCAGCGGAATCGGTTTGATCTGTCCAAAATCTCAGTGAGCGAAACTACACTTTGACTCGACTGAATACCTTGATCGTGATCCTCGGGTGCGGTAGCGGCTCCTCCAGATCGAAGCTCTTCTTCTTCCTCTTTCTCTTGTGCTCTTTCGACGGAGTGCCCAACTCTGGCGAGTACCTGTTCTTGTGCTTCTCGCGCCTCCTCTTCTTCCCCGACTTGGAGACATGCCCTTTGCCCTCTATCGGTGTTTGGAAGCCATTCATTTCCGGATTCTCCACCGGAAGCGGGACGAGCAAACCCACTTCGTCGTATTTCTCGGGCTCGACCGGCTTGATTTTCAGCTTCGGGGTTGTCACCTCTGGGTCGGAGCGCGCCTCGCGGCTGTACCGGCTCTTGCTGCGCCGCGGAGTTTTCACCTCTTCCACCTCCGAGTCCGACGTCTTGTCGCACTCGGAGCACTGCCAGCCGTACAGCTTCGACTTCTTTGGCAGACGGGTCAACGGCGGGTTCAGGCAGTTCAGGTGGTAGTAGAGGTGGCAGGTGTCGCACTTGGCCAAGAGGTGTTGGTCACGTTTTTGCCGGCAGATGCCGCACTCGTTCAACATCAAGGACTCTTCACAACAAAATAAATTAACACCACATCTGCGCTATACGCTATTGCCGAAACGTCACAGATGTGGACTGGGGACTTGTTGTTAAGTTGGCACTACCAGGAAAACTAACTAAACGCGCTTGGGATTTATGACAAATTTCTCACCAACCAGTTCAATCATAAGTTTTAAGCGACCTTGAGTTTGACAGTCCACATCTAAGACGTTTTTACTCTACCTTGCTTGGCGTGACTACTAAGGACGCGATCCGTCCGCCCCGCTGGAATGATATTGTTCAAGGGGAAACCCACCCCCATTTTCAGAGCCGCTGCTGTCGGAACCATCATAGGCTGAGTAGTTCGCGTGATCGGTGGTCTACCCAAGTCCTCGATGTTGGGGAGGTTCTTCGTCGGACAAGCGCTCAAAATGGCCGAGTGATACTTGTGTATCATTTGTTTCAAGTCGATGTTCTTTTTCGCTTCTTCAGAGTTCGTTTTCAAGAGCTTTAAGCAAGCGAGATGTGTTTGCAACGGTGGTTAGTGCTTGACAACAATTACCTCGTCGTATTTCACCCTCAAGTCTTGCTGTTCCTCGAGGAGGTGTCTGTTGTTGTCCAGAAGCTTCTCCAGAGTATCTTTCATTCCTTTGAGGCGATCGTTCCGATCGAGGTAGTAGGCAATGAACTCGACCGTGAAAGCTGGAGGAATGTGCCATTTTTTCCTCACGTCTACCAGAGCAGCGGTTTGGGCTTCTTGCATCTCCAGGACCATCGTGTTGATCCCCATGAGTTCCGCCTTTCGCAGAAGCTTCCGACAAGCCGAGGCGCTCGTCGTCAACAGTCGCGGCATCTTCTGTGTCGGTACTACAAAACGAGAGCTCTAGAGGAGCAAACTTATCAAAAATAAATCTGTACCCCAAGGTGGAGGCTTCAGCGATTTGTGATTGACAAAGTGCATCTTCTGCTTCTCCAGCTTTCTCTGAATCCTGACTTGCTCCGGCGTATCCTTGTGTCCCTCTTTTTCAAACTCCAGTCGTCTGTAATGCGTGCGCAATTGCAACGCCAGGTAATTCTTCTTTCGCCTCTTGACGAGAGTCTTGTCAGAATGTAACTTGCAATGGGCGTAGAAGGGATCAGCTTGGTCCACTTCTTCCGAATGGGCCTCCGATAGAAACCCTTCCCTCTGCGCACTTGACAAAAAAGTGAATCACAGCGCAGAAACTTCACAAAAAATTACCATGTGACGTGGAAGTACGTTTTGCACATGCCGGCATCGCATCCTATGCAGACACCAGTCCTGGCGAACCTGTCGTCGTGACAGAGGCTGCAACTCTTCGCCCCCCACTTGCTGTACGGCATCTCGAAGAGGGTGACACTCGTCAGCTTGTCGACCTCACCGAACGCCACGCCGGGGACGTAGAGGGCGCACACGAGGTGTATCCATTTGCCGACGTCGGTCTCCTTGAATATGCCGCCGGAGTTGGGGCACAGTTCACAGATGGGATCCCTAACGCCGGCCTTGCAAGCTTCGCAGAACCAAGGGGCCGTGGGGGATAGGGAGTCGGTGCTGGCCAGGCTGGCGGAGTCGGAGACGCCGTAACACGCCTCATGGACGGTGACGCCGCAGCTGTCACACTCGACGATCTCGTTGATGCCGTCGCTTTGGTCCCCGAGGCAGCCGCAGCAGATGAGGATCTGGGCATCTTTTTCGTTGAACTGAAAACAGCAAATTCGGAAAAAGTACTGACTGGGATGATTTAATTTGTAGTTTCTTCATAAAAAAAAAAATAATGAAAAATTCGAGCCGCTTTGGCACTTACTGTGTTTAGCTGTAATTTGGCCTGTTGGATAACGTCTGCGACGGACAGGCCATCTCCGTTAGGAAGATTAAGATTTTTCAGCTCATCTAGATCGGATCCTTCAGATTCCTCATCCTCGCTGCTGTCATTACCTGCAAAAGCCTCGTAATTGTCCAGATCCAAGAGCCGCAAGCCTCATACCTTCATCTCTGCTCTGCGCCGAGTCATCCTCGTCGTCGCTGACTTCCGGGTGGTCCTCGATGCGAAAATCCGAGTCGTCGGAGCTCTCCTCTTCGAGATCGAAATCCAAAATAGAAGCCTGAGTCTCGACAGGCTTGACCCGTCTCTTGTTGGGGTCCCTCTCGACTGTTAAAAAATCCATCAATTAGTGTCGCGGAACGAATGCATTTTATCGATTAGCTTTAAAGCAAAAAAAACCTCAAAACGTTGCCAAATCGGCCCAAACGTCGCAACCTGAACTCTACCCCCTCGCCCACGCCTGGCCCCGCCCCGTTAAGGGGGCCCGGCGGCCGCGCGGACACCTACCTGAGCTCATTTCTCGCCGATTTGTGACATTATTAAAAATTTATTTAACATGGAGACACGGACATAACCTCACTTCCGCGCGTCATTCGACCGACACCGGCACACGAGCGTCGAGCTTTATCGATTTTCGAAATGTGACCGGGAAATTTTGTAAAAATACAACAACTTTAACCGGGTCGTGGTCGTACTTACTGGCTGTCTTCGTGACGAAGTCGATGTCTTCGGCGTTCTCCAAGTGATTTGCCATCTCGCGTGAAGACGGCCTCGTGTTCTGTTCAGGAGGTACCGAAAAGGCGCGGGCCACCTGCCAGTTTACTTCTTAAATTCGCCTGCGGTGCTGGCAGATTGTTTGCAATCGGAGCGAATTTACGCTTTCGTTACTTGGTTATGGAATTTCATTTTTTACGACACACCAAACGTTCCCACAAGGAAAATTTGACTCGATATTTTCTTGAAAAAATTATTCACGACCAAAAAATGCCCAAGAACGAATCTGGAAGCTGAACTGGAGATCTACAAACGAATTCACTCAAGCGTTAGTGCTTGAGTGGATGACTAATTCTGAAGGCTCTTTTATTCACTCTTAACTTAGAAAACACTGTAAGTGGTAATTGCTACTTGTAGAACAGACTCAATTTTATACTTTTAATCCTATATTGTTAACTTTTCAAGAAGAGTCGCAGTTCTGGGAGGACTCAAAGGTGTATGCATGCAACCCACAATACACGAGTGCTCCAGGTGGGCATTGACAGTGATGTATTGTGGGCCCTACAACCCACAGTCTACAATCTAATTATTCTAATTGCTAAAAAATTGTTTTATTTATTAATGTTGTTTTAATTTAATTCTGAAAATACAATTTTAATAGGTTAGGATTGTGAAACGATCAAGGCCTCTCAAATGTCAACTGATCTAACCCACCACAGCCTCCTTGGGTTTGTTGTTTCCACAGTGAAGTGCGCTATCTGGTGTAAAACGTCACAGTACAAATGTCACATTTCAAATTTGATGTAATCTTCAGGTGCTAAATCTTTAATTTTTTGCAGCTATGATTACTTTGAAAGTATCATTTTTACTTGCAATCGACTTGCAGGAAGAAGAGCCGAAAAAACCTGCTAAAAAACGCAAAGGTCGCAAAGGCCGGAAGCCCCGAAAATCTGTAAAATCCAGAAAGAGTAGGAAATCAAAAAAATCGAAAAGTTCGAAGAAATCTAAAAAGAAGAAGAAAACGAAAGTGATAGAAGAAGATGACATTTATTCGGTGATAGAGGTGCAAAATCCGATAAGTTATGTCCACATTGAGTATAGTTTGTTTCCTAAAAAATTTAAGTATAATGTTGACATTGTGTGTTGGGGTCCTGTGGCAAAAGTAATGAATGTAAACCACCCCCGCAAAGATATATCAGTTTGTTTGTCAGATTTATACCAAAAATGGGGTAAAATGTTTGAAGACGGTCATAACAGGTGACTCTGCGTGGGTACCGGTGTTTATAGAACATTACCTTAATCCACTTTCTACTGAGGAAATCCGACGAATGTTGAATCAAATCATTTCGCTTCGTATTCAAACAGGAAAAAATAGTTGTGGAGCTAAGTAAGTTAAATTCTCATGTCTCAGCTTTTGGTAATAAAAATTAGGTGTATTGCAGGGCCAAATCTGATAAAGCTTCTGTGTTCTACATGTACAAGGACGATGATAGAGATTTTGTGGAATTGTACAACCAAAAACCGAAGAGTGACAGTTACGAAATCGCGAAAAAAGAAATCGAAAGAATATTGATGAAGTTGTTGGTATTTCCAATCAACCACGAGATTGTCACGTGGATATATAACATAAGTATGAAAGATATGAATTTGAGGTAAAATTTGTAAGAAGAGTGTTTTAGATGAGGTACATGCGTTCAAAATTTCAAAAATAATAAGCAAAAGGTCGCGAGGTGAGGAGGTTTATTGTAAAGATTTTTATAATGAAGAAAATGAAGATTTTATGGAGGGTAAGAAAAGTAAGAAGGGTGGAAAGGGTGGGAAGAAGGGTAGCAGTAAGAAGAGTAGTAGTAAGAAAAGTAAAAGTAAGAAGAGTAGCAGCAAGAAAAGTAAGAGTAAGAAAAGTAGGCGAAGTAAAAAAGGGAGCAGGAAAACTGGCAAGAGTTCTCGTACTGGTGGAAAACAGAAGACAATCGACTTGAAAATTCCTGCTCACGTGCTACTCTCAGACCCTGCCCTAGCGACGTACCAGGTGAAGGACATCGGCGCTAAGTTGTCAGAAATCTACATCTTGCTGAGCAGCGAAGACATCTTGACCTTACGCCAGAAAAGAGAACTGTGTCCGTTGGTGGTGAAAATTCGTAAAATCAATGACTTACCTTGCGACGTCTTAGCCCAAAACGGGTTAGTACTCAACTCCAGATCGAGCGACTTGAACGCAACAAATTTTCAGATTTCAAAAAGTCTACTCTGTTTGCAACATTCCCCAAATTTCCACATTCCGAACCTCACTCAGACCCACCAGCGAGACCGTCAGATTCGACGAATCTCGCTTCATCATCACCAGCGACGTGCCAAAAATCAAGATTCTCGAATTACTGGAGACTCGTCGGGTGATCATAAAAGTAACTGAACTAGTTTTCGTTCCCTCGTTTTAATTTTTCAACGCAGGTAGTTGGGGTTAGAGAGATTGCGGCCAAAAAACATCTCGGTAAAGACGAGTCCAGTGGTAAGAAGAAGAAAGGGAAGAAGGGGAAGAAGAAAAAAAAGTCGTCGAAGAAGTCGTCGAAAAAGTCCTCAAAGAAGTCGTCGAAAAAGTCGTCAAAGAAGTCATCGAAAAAGTCGTCAGAAAAGAGTGTTGAGAATAAATCTGGAACTGAAACAGAAATTATCACTCTCGCCGTGGCCACGTTCGACTTAAGCTCCCTCGCCAAGACTTTCTTTCTGTTCAAGGAGAAGGGCCAGTGCCGCAATTTGCGTTCTGTTATCACCGAGAAACCGCCCCCGGTCCAAGCCTTCTTCATCGACAAGTACACAGTGAACGAGTTGAGTCTGACAGTTTTGGATGAGAATCACACAAACACGTCGCCGTTAACTGATCCGATTCTGCTCCTGAATGGGACCACCGTAAAATTCGAGGCCCACTTCTTGACCCCTGTGCATCCCCTGTTCTTCATTAGAGACGTAGAAAATGTGTATAAACGCCTCTTGCTCATATTGTTCAACGAGGACGTCGCTAAACACCTCGTCAGTTCGATTCTATTCTACAACGAAGCCTTCCTAGGAGCGGGACCGTTCCTCGTCCCTAATAACTTTATGATTCAGAGAGAGTCGTGCAACACTGACGAGTCGGTCCTGGCACAGCGAGAGAATATGCTGTCGGGGTTCATAATCGACGACGGCAACTGTTTTATCCTGTATGTGGAGGGTCATTCCAACGGGTACATCCTGTCGCTGGTGCACCAGATCAGCACTTTCAACTATTCGACAGGGAAGGTTTTTTACAATTCGGACTATCTGTTCGAAGAGAGACTGTACATGGCGTTCCACAAGTACGGCGGATTTTTCACCGTGACCTTGAAGCTCCCTCTGGTGGATATTTTCGCACAACGGAAAATGTACCTTGAGGGAAACGTTCCGTACTACTGTTTGAAGGTGAAACAAAAGCTCAGAGACTCGAGAAACTTATTTGTTGTTCCAGGCGATCCAGAAGCTGCACTTGATGTTCAATTCGACAACTTTCCAGTCGATTCTGAACCAGAACGTGTTGCCGACAGAAGTCGAGCTGGTCTCGTTTTCGACTGAATTCGGTTTTCAGGTTCGGTACAGCAGCAAAGAGTTGGAGAAGAGGGAGAGCGGCTGGGGAATTATGTCGTCTCACACCGACCTGTTCGGCCACAGAGTGTAACATTTTGGAGAGAGTGAAAGCAGCATGAGAGCACTGAACGCTTTATTGGGAAAAATTATATACAACACTACTTAAAAATTAACAATAAAAAATGCAACTGAGTGGTTACAGACTGACGATTTATTGGGATCTCAAAGTGAAAGAAAAATGACAGTTTGAGACTGAAGATTAGGTTCACATTGGCAGTGCATTTACTTTTCTTACACACACACAATTATACTCTATATGATTAAGCTTTTAAACATTTATTATAATTCTGTTTAACTAGTATTATGGTACGGTACGGTCAGTTCTTATACATTTATGTTATACATAGACAGAATGACTAACTTATCCGAAAGTAGTAATCGATTCAGTCCGAATTTTTCGATCTGGGCTATTTCTTTGGTTTCAGTATGATAACAGAGTTCATACATCGAGAGTTCAAGAAAGAAAAGAGTCGTGATTAAATTCCGTTTGAAAAAATTGTGCTGGATGATGTCGTCACGTGTGTAGAAAACGTTTCAGGAGGTATGAACTCTTGACATATCAATTAAGTATCGACAATGTGAAGCATTTCAGTGCCCAAAGACCTATAATTAAAGTTATAAACTACATAAAGCAATTAAAGAAAAATGTACCTAACCTAGATTTATTATCTAACATTTATAAACATTTACTGTCAAAAATATGAACATTTATACACATCCACACGTATGTACAATAACTTATCATATTTTTTTTAAATTAAATATAAAAGCAATTCATCCTAAACGTCATACATGTACTTAAAGGGTTACTGTTAAAGTGAAACACAAACAGTTGAATTTCTATTAGAGTATTGCAGAAGCAAGGTCGAAAGGGTAACTGGAAAGCTTTAACAATTTTTATCCGAATGAAGAATGTCCGTGATGGAATGTCGTAAGTTAAGGGCACTACTAAACGATCTCTTTACATATAAACGATTACTCTGATATAGATCATAGAGAAAACATTTTCAAATACTAATTCAGTCGTTAACAATGTCATTTAGAAAAATCATTTATCCGGCATCGCTGAACGCCATAAAATCATTTCAAAGAGAAGGCAATTTTTTTTTCAATAAATAGGTACAATTTTTTAACGTGTAATCTTTCAATCTTTCAACATCTATTATATAGTTATTTGATTTGATAGAACATCTGTTTAGAAACCAGCTGAAATGCTTCAGATTTGTGTAGTGTCGGGTACAAATATTTCTGGAAAAATAGCGTAATTTGGGTCTCCTACTTATATACAATAAAAAATTGAACTTATCGATCGACTTATTTACAAATCGTAAATAATAGCCTAATACATGATAAAATTAGTTTTTGGATCTTGGTGCAGTAATTTGATTATGAATTATTCAAAAACGTGTCATTTCGGTCATGATATATTTATTGAAATCTCGGCGAAGAGGTGCAGCGACTCGAACAAAACGCAACAGAAAAAAATGGATTCTGTGTTGAGGACAATGAAAAAAAACCCAAGTGTCTCGCCGCAACCCTCCGCCGACACCAGCTCTTACGCCGTATTAAGTTTTCACAACTCTAGGACTAAAATGAAAGGACACCATTAAAGCAACAGCCATTTGGCGACCAGGATCATTATTAAATGGGGCGCGAAATGTAGAGACGAGGCGCCGCTGACTCGGATGTCGCCGTCTTGCAAGAAGGGTGCATCGATGACGTGGATGACGCCGTTGGTGCATGCTACATTTGGTCTGAATACGGGGATTCTCTCGCCTTTCCAGTGGATTATGAAAGCTGCGAAAAATGCAACCGTGAAAAATGGGGCCCGTGGAGGTCGACGAATCAATCAATCTGTACATTTTTCGATTCGATATGGACAAATTTACCGGAAACGTCGACTAAAGTTAATTTTGGTGGAGGCGCCGGAATTTAAGACATCGGAGCGTCTGTATTGCTGGTTGCGTTCGAAGGGTACAACTCCGATAATAATTATTATAAACAGTCGAAAATTGGAGAATGCAACTGCATTCGTTAATATTATTGTTACGACGCTTTTAGCTAATAAGTTTTTTTAATGAAAAGTAGTTTCCTACATTTAGGGTTATGTAATGCTGTTTGGTGGCGGCGGCTAGTGAGTGGTAGAAGAGTTTACTCTCGACTAATTCATCGGATTGTTATGAAAGCTAATGCATGTTTTTCTGGAAATGAATTTACTGGTCGTTGGATGTTATGTTTTTGTGATTTCCAAACAATTAGTTGCATTACTAATTCATATAAAATCTGTTTTTCTACTTTGCGTTCGTACTGATGCTATTACGATACTGTTTTGCGTATCGTAATAGGAAAAGGCGTGATATAATAATAATACTAAAAACAGTGAAATTTAATTTTTTAATGTTGACGGATACTGTGGTGTCGCGGCAGACCGCACACGTGACCTTGGGTGGAATCCTTCAACGTTAACGGTTTTAAATTTTAATTTTTTTTTTCAATGAAAAAGTGGCAAAGTAGAAAAAATACTGTATGACATCTCGTTTATAAGGCATTTTATCGCACTTACTTCTTTAGGGCACTCCTCGCTACGCTCGTCCGTGCACTAAAACCGTGCGTGCGATAAAATGCTTCTTATAAGACTCGTATCATAATATACTATTATTGACTACTTATTTTTAGAATCAATTAACAGTTATGACAAGAGCATCGTTGAGCACTATTGTCTTCGAGGTAGATGGGATATGAGAGTAATGAACTGAAGGTTATAAATTTACTCACCGTACGACTCGTAAAACATTTTCAGTTATAAATTTTCCAAACTGGTATAAGTCTAGTTCAACGTTCAAGCTCCAGTCTTGCAAGAATGCGCTGTTTTATGCGATGAAACTTTGTTTTAAGGAAAATAAAATTATCTACGATATCAGAATAACCTGACTTACTCTTAATGGCGATCATATTTTTCACTTTGTAATGTTTAGGTACGTTATATTTCCTAAAATGAAATATATTCGGGATTCATTAATGATCTACTGCTGCATAATACTGCGTGAGCAACAATTACTGTTTGAGTTGGCAATAAAAATTACTTCTATACATATAATTGGCAAGACTGAATTATACCTAAAATTAAAAAATGTCGAAAACTTGATTTTTTAAATGGCAACTGCCATTTTTGACACTAAATATTAATGTAAAATTTAATTTTAAGGCCACTTTTATTAACATTGTGTATGCCTATTTCCAGTCGTTTTGTCGTAATTTCAATTTTTTGAATAAAATATTCTTTTTTTCTTATCAAGCAATTGTTTTATTTGAATTTTTATTCAAAAATCGCATTGCAATAAATACTATAGTAGATAACGACAACAACAACAACATTGTTCACTCTCAATGAAAACGGTTCACACATTGAGCTTTGTATTAAGGGCGTGAAGGAGGCTATTTTGGTCCGCGGCGGAATTATAAGCGCGAAGCCCGAAGGGCCGAGGGATTATAAGACGCCAAAGGACCAAAATCGCCGTTCACGCCCGAAATGCAAACATTATTTTTTGTAAAATCATAAATCATTTAAATCCACCTTAAAGCTTTGAAAAAATAAATGACATGATTTGTTCTCAAAAATCAAGTCATGTTGTTGGTTGCCAATGTGATGCAACAAATAAAATAGCTATTAAAATTAATTATTGTTCTTTTAGGCCTTAGGACGCAAAAGGCATATTATTTACGCCCGCAAATTACTGTATAAATGACTTCATTTTGATACGATTTTACAAAAAATATATAATTAATAATATATAATTTTTTGGGTAATTTGTTTATTTTTTATTATCTTGTTGTTATCTACTACAGGGTTATTAATTATTATAAATGTTTCTAACATCCAGGTGGCGTAGCGGCGCACCTAAAGCAAAGCGCACAGCCACCTACGATGTTATATACAAACATTTAAAATGGCCTACCATTATGTCAAAACAACGTGATCTGTTAATTTTGTCTTAATTTTTGAAAATAATATTATAAAGGGTGAAAAAATTCGTCAGTCAAAGGATATCATAAGATGGTTAGGGTGCGTTTTGTAAAAGTTGGTAGTAATTACACTTTTCCTTGATTGTCATTATTTCAAAAATGTTATTGCAAATTTATTAAAATTCGTGTTAAGAGTCTGTAGATTATTTTGCAATGGAACATTTGCCTTGAATTCATCGTGAACGACACATTTAAAAGGTGAGCATTTTATCGTAAGACAATTAGGTAGTTGTTGAATGAGGTTAGGTTTAAATCTTAATTATTTAATTTTTTTCAATAAAATTAAATCTCTATCACCGCGTAAAATCAGACATTTCTGTTAATTTTTGTTAAATGGGACTTGGACGCCACACTAAACGTGCTCCCTAGAAGAGACAGGTGGTGACATTTCATACAAGGGATATGAGATGTTAAATTATGAAAAATATCTTTTAATTTGGAGAAATTGCACAAGACGTACGTTGTGATTTTACAACATAAAATGCTTAAAACTGAAATCAGAATGGAACTGAGATTTTAATAGCGTCCGAATCCATCGATGCGAAGCTGTAAAAAAAAAAAAACAAGTGGGGATTCTACCATTCATTTTGTATCGAATATACGAATCCATCTGCTTCAATCTGATATTTTTTGTAACCTTGTGTGCCAATGCAACAAGTTAATCTTCCATCGATAACGGCAACTCTAGCAATTGGTGGCGCTTCGAGTATCATTCAGTTGAAATTTTCCAAAATCAGCTCTATACGTGCAGCCTGGATTTGACTCGAAATAACCAATTACATTTTTTTTTATTTCCATCGGAAATGAGTTTTTACCACCGAATTAGCTTGCTCGGTACTAAAGTGACCCTCAAAATGTGTCAGACAAAAAGTGCTTAAGTGCTTTTAAATAAATAAAATAACTAATTTTTGAAAACAGAATAAAACAAAAAATATAATGAAAAATTGTTCTAAATAGAAATGAAATAAATAATAAGACAACTTATAAAGTTTAACTTGGTAAATTAACTTTTTTGAAGGCGAAATATTCAAAGCAGGAGTTATTCTGTTCCTGTAGTTTGATAAATGAGTGCTTCGAAGTACAATGACATTTTTTTTAAATCACTTCGGTGTCATTACACCAAACGTATTTGTGTTATGGATGGCTATTTTGAAAAATAAAATTGTGGCAACTTCTTTGTTTGAAGATGAAAAGGTGAATAAGTCTAGTTTTCTTCGAATGTTATGAATTAGCGATGGTACCCGAACAAAAAATATGATACGTTACCATCACTCACTGTAAAATTGGAAACAGAAGACCAATCATTCACAGTGTGACAGATTTATTACCTCTAAAAGTATGATTCCTCATAGAAAAGAACTAACTTTAAGAGAAAATTTTGAGTGATTCGATATTATAAAGCAAACAAATAAAATCTTCAAAACACACGAGGAGATATTGACATTTAAGGTTTCTCATCAGAGTTCATCAGTGTTGGACAAACAGTTACACCAAAACTCCAACTAAAAAGTTTAACAGATTACTTCTTGAGCATCGGTCAGTAATAAAGTATGTACTTATTTTTGAAAGGTTGTCCTGTAAACATATTTATGTAGATCAATAAACTATTCTCCCTATTGTTAAAGAAAGTCAAAATGTATTCAAAAGAAAAGACATTTTCTCCAAGTGAAATGGAAAAAAGAGCTGTGGAATGGTGTTTTACATATCAAGGCCAATTTTTTTTGATCTCACTAACTTCAAAATGACATTTCGCAAACGCAACAGTTAACCGGGAACGTAGATTTCGCGCACTAGTGCTTCAAAATCATCCAAAAAGCATTCTGAAAATAATTGGACTTGGTAATAATAAAATCTGGTGTACAAAACGTCATTTCTCCAATTTGGATGTTGAAAATTTCGAAAGAATGAAAATAAAGCGCTATTAATTCGATGGACTAAGGTTCTCGATTCTAAAAGGTAACGACAACGGTTGCGCCAATATTTCCATCTCACTTAATTTGGAGTCTATGTAACTTAATCTGTTTGACACGATACAAACATCCCTAAAATTGTGTATACTTCTGTTTTTGTCACACTCACGGCATTTGTCGATAATGTCCTCTCTTTTAATTTGGAGTGTCTCAAAAAATGAACAATGAGTTGTCGCCATATATCTATTAACTACTAGTTAATAGATATATGGTTGTCGCTACCTTATTTGTCATCGAGAACCTTAGATTGACACTTGGCAAGCGCCATCTATTCACTAAATTGGGAACTATTGGGTAATAATTTAAAAATGCTAAAAAATATTGTACAAATTTCGATGCGAAAAGACGTATTCGTCACATTCGCGCAAATGAAGCACTCGCTCCTTCGCCGCTTGTGCCTCAAATAATGCGCTCATGTGCGAAAAATGTCTTCTGGCACTCGGTTCGTAAATAACTATTTTAGCACTAAAAATGCTTTATAACCGGTGCACTGAGTGCATAAAATTAAGGGAGTATTCTAGTCAAGACTAGGATATCGGATATGTTTATTTAACTATAAACCTCTTTATGTCGGTCTTTTCTGTACAACTTATTTTATTATTTTTTTCAAACAAATAAAATTGCGATTATGCTCGTAATAAGCGATTTCAGCAGTTCCTCTCATTTAAAAAAAAATCGAGTAAGTTTTTTAATCAGTTGATTAAGAGAATTTGCTTTAAAATCTACCGTTTTTATGAGGATATTTTTTCCTGAAATTGTTAAAAACTGCTGAATTTTGGTAAGGACTTAAAGGCATATTTTGGAGATTCTACTTCTTAAAGAAAAAACTATTAGAAAAAAAAATCAAATTTCTTGGCCAGCATATCCCCCTTAAAATGGTGTTATGATGAGTAAACAAAATTTGTTCGGACAATGAGATACCTTGCAACAATTTTTTTGTGTTGTTCTAGGACTTGTCAAAATCTCCTCGCAGTATCCACTTTGTTTTTTTTTGCGTGCAAATCAAGATATGTTACAGTAGACCCTTGTGCTCGTGTCAACAGTGTATACCTACCGACCTACCTAATCACAAGGTTGCAACTAGCGTGCCGCAGTGCACTTGTATCAGATTTGAGGCGACCTCATTTTCAGCTTCTCGAAAACAAAACACAAAAAAAAGCGAGTCACGCTACAAGCGATAAGCTACCGTTCACGTTTCCTACATTGAAAACTGAAATTGAGGGTTTATGGACGAGTACAGAAGCACGAAGACGTATTGTTGAGTTTTAGCTGCGTAAAACGGTTCAACGTTCAACTTACATTTATTAACCGATGGATCGTCTACGTGAAACGAGAAGAGAAATGTAGTAAGACCGCATCACTGGTGTGAGGAAACGCCTCGCGGATACTCACCGTGGTCGTTGGTCTCCTCGACGAAGAGGTGAAGCTCTCCGCGGACGGTGGGCAAGTGGATGTCGTTCCGTTTGCCGAAGTTGTTCTCCTCTCGTCCGGAACTCAGCTGCTTGATCCGTTCCATGGTGTAAGGCTCGTCGGATATGACCAGATGGCGCTCCAGAATGCTCGTCGCCTAAACTCGATTGTTAAACAAAATCGACGCGACCCTCCAGATACGTACGTGATAGTAGTACTCCGGCATGAAGAGCTTCTTGATGGCGGAGGGATGGTCCACGCTCGCCTCCTCCCAGGCCCTGTTCCGCGGTACAAAATACGTGAACTTCTTCGTGGTGTCGCTCAGTTGTTCGTTGAAGCCGCTCTGCTTGCCCAACTGGTAGGTGTAGCTGAAGAAAATCGGTTAGTGCGGGGACAAATGCCACCGGTGAGGACTCACTTTAGCGAATAATCCGTCTGCAATTTGTCGTACACTGTCGTGTAAGGGACTCCGAGGACTCGATCGATTACGTGAATGATGCCGTTTGTGGCGGCGAGGTCGGGTTGAATTACTGTGGCGTTAACGCCGCCTCCCTCGACGGTAACGGTCCTGTTGGTGCCCGATGTTACCACGTTGAAGTAGAGGTCGTTGCGGGGGTCAAGAGTGTGTACCTTGGAAAAAGTCGGGTCATTCGCTTCACAAATCTTTACTGTTTGTTGTGTCTTCACTACTGTGTCACAATAAGTTCAAAAGTGCGACGGACTGTGGAAAGTGAGGCAACCATTTCGTTTGCTCAGTTTTTTTTTTGAGATGAACGATTTCAATTAACAGTAAAATGTCTTTTCATAAAATTATATAAAAATGGTTCATGAAATACAATTTTAGTAGTGAGAAGGTTACGAACAATGTTGCTAATGCAGATCTGGGACCGGAGAAACTGCTTAAGACGGAAAATCAAGAAGAACAGTTTTTAAGCTATTTCTCATTTCTATTTTTATATAATTGATTGCATTTTTTGCATCCATAGACATGTTTAACTGGCTTATTCTTCAGACGGCTTCTCTCCGCTGGGAGAATCGTTAACAAGGTTAGGTGAAGTGTTTCACACGTAGAGGGTTTCACACCAGATCTTACTAAACAGACAGTGATATACCTACTCGTAGTTCATGAATCATGAGATATGTATATAGTTCTTGTACAAATTTGTATTACGCTGAATAAACTTAACGAATTGAGAAGCTGTAGTATGGTCCATTATGGAATTCTTTATATTGGATGCCCCAAAATTCGCGGAACACCTTAGCAGTACGTTGTTAAGTAGTCATTAAAATATCAGGTAAAAATGTTTAAAAGAAATCTATCTTTTTGTAGAAGATATGGACCTATAATCAAAAATCCACCAACAGTGCATTCTACCTCGAGAATACAACCGACAACGTCGACAACTTGGTGGCGTTTTTAAATTCATCAACTTTTTGCAGTGAATTTCAACATTGGTGGACTGTCAATCATAAGTTTTTTTTGTGTTGAACATTTATGTTGTGCAAAAATGTGATGAATAGGGAAACGGATTTGGTGGAAAACTGATGACTGTGCTGACTGGTGCTGATGTCATGACACCTGAAGTGTAAACATAACCTACACATTTTTTCATTTTCGGCGACTATTAAAAAAAAATATGTGCGACATTAGTCTTCTTGGGACCATAATATTGGTAAAACGGATTACATTGCCTTTGGAAGATTCATCAGATGATGATTTATTAACTTCCTGTGATGAAGAAATTATTTTAAACAGAAGAAAGACTCATGAAAAAAATAGAGGATACGTGAATAATGTTGTACTTTTCCAGTTTTTCCCTCGCTTTGCTTTGACATTGACAGTTTGACTTCGACAAACTATTTTGACATTTCCCCCACTATTCGTCCACCAAACAACCAACTCCCTTTGTAGATGGGAAAGGTGAATTTTGGTTGAGCCCAACATGAAATTTTTGGTGAATAAAGAAACGTGTTTTCTTAAGTTCAACATAAATCTAACAGTAATATAACAACGTTTTGGTAGAAAACTGATTCCACCGATTGATCCATCGATGAATTTAAAAACGCTCTCCTTTTGTTTTTAGTGTGTCTGCAAGTGTCAGAAAAAAGTAGGGTTATGAAAGAAAACTGTTGGACACTCGTTTTGGTCGTAGTTCATCGTGTTTTTATTCTCATTTTATTATTTCACTCAAAAAGCATGATATGGTAGCTAAAACCTTTTCTTCTACTCTACTCATCGTCACCTATTACTGGATTTCTTCTGGAAGGTTATATCGGGACCACCTGTATTTATGGATCGATTTTTGTGAAATTTGGAAGATAGGTATTCTAGTGAATGAAGTATAAATTACTGGTAATAAAATGGCCGATTAATTTAAATTTAAATTCGACAAACTTTTACGTCTATAAATGCAAATATGTTGCCAAACTTTAGGTTTCGTTTAGAAAGATGCATTGAGGCAAATGGTGGTACATTTGCAGGAATTGCAGGAATGTCTAAAATTTCACAATGATGTTCACTTGTTTCATGGATAGAGTCGAAACACTTTAAGGAGAACATGTTGAGTCATCCAAATCTGTCACTGATGTTTTGTCCAATGGCGAATCATTAGCGTTTATTGTTGTTCTACAATTTAGTATAAATCTTAAACGATTTAATTCACAAATAAAGGGGGTTAAAATGGCGTTTTTAAGACTTGAGGTACTTGAGTAACGCGAGATTAATTTCACAAAAATCGGTCCATATACAGGTGTCCCACAAAAAAAGACGAGTCCATAGTTCCCTTATTTATCGGACGATTTTAATTATCTATACACCAAATTAAATGGTTGTTAATACGCTATAAAACGGCTAAAAATTCACGTATAGCTCCAAGGGCTACAAGACTAAACTGTCAAAATATTTTCTTTCAATGGGATTACATACTTTTTTTTAGTAATTCTGATAGAGATTTTAATTTTGAAAACAATAATGAATCACAAGTATAACTTCACATAAAAAAATAACACTAACTTTTGAAACAAATGACGAGCACCAAGCTAAAAACTATCAAAATGCATTGCGTTACAATGTAATAACCAAATTAAGGTAGCTGGAAAAACAAATGACAAATAATAACATGTGAGGATTGCGCAGATATGTCGCCAATGTTTAGCGCAAAATGGAACATAGACGATAGTAGCGTTTTTTTACATTTTTTTTGTGAATTTTTGGTATTTAAGTGTATACTTGTGATACACTGTTGTTTTCAGAATAAAAATCTCTATCAGAATTACTAAAAAAAAATACGTAATCCCATTTGAAAAAAAAATATTTTGACAGTTTACCCTTGAAGCCCATGGGGCTATACTTGAATTTATTAGGCCATTTTGTAGCCCATTAACAACCATTTAATTTGGTGTACAGATAATTAAAATCTTCCGATAAATAACGGAGTTATGGACTCGTCTTCCTTTTTGGGGACACCTGTATAATGGAGATATAAGACCTAAAAGTCTTAGGTGGGACACCTGTATATCGAACGGTTTCCTCACCATAGAACCCAAACGTATTACTCTGAAATGATTATTATTTCTTCAAAAAGCAACGGAAGCTGCACGGCAGCACAAACAGTTTCATTTGCTGCTTTGCAAGAAAAATGACGAATCACAGGTCGAATGCGCTTTCGTGGCTTCCCTCATCATTGTACGTCTTAGTTGACTAGAGGGTGTGATAAGAGATACTTACGTATTCTGACAGATGTCGTTGAAAATATAAGAAGTACCTAGCTACATCGGGAGCAACATTACTACCTTCTCCGCAACTCGAGGTTTTTATCTTCTTTGTTTCTTTTTTTTTATATATTTTTTTTACTGCAGGTGTTTGGTGTAGGTACCACTTAACTAATGTTTTAATATGCAGAGTATTTCACGAGTGATGAACCCGACGAAATTGAAAATGCAACCCACAATACATTTCCAAAGTTAACGTGGCTATATTAAGTAAGTATCGTATTGTTTTCAAATGAAATTATGAATCTATGATGGGTTTGCTGTTAATAATTTTATTTGTCACAACTGACATTTACGAAAAAGGTAAAATACGACGGAACAATGAGAAAACACGACATGATCCTAGTTTATGGCGAATGTAATAAAAATTCTTCTGCCGTTGCGCGTTTATGCAGACAATAAACATTTTCCCAAAAACTCTTCGTTTTTCCACAATTTCATTTAACCATGCGAATGACGTTTATGTCAAAATTTACGAAACTGCAGAGCTAACTACGTTTTATGTTTTTTAAACCACAAAAACAAATATCCATGTAAATTTTTTCGGTGACATTTTGACACTTCCCGTTGTTGACGGATTCACACTGACAGCCGTATCAGTGACAAGTCAAATTTGACATTTCAAATTAAATTAAACATGCTGGTGAATCGTTCGAGAGAAGAGTTCATTTATGATTAGAGCAAAATGGGGAGCACTTCGAGAATTTCCTTTAGTTATTTTTAGATTATTATTCCGAATTCCGATTTTGATTTCATTTGCGGTTAATTTTTACTCTCATAACCTACCATTTTGTCGTTATTAATATTACGTCAGATATCTGTCAAATAAACCCAGAAAACATATCCTGTTGCAGTGTTGTAAACAGCCGAATAAAAAAATGTTCTTAATTGTATTGCCAACTTAAACAGTCCTTCTTGATCACCCGGTAGAAACCATTGTGTCGCCCTAAGAAAACCAGGAAATCTCTTTGGTTAATTCTAAAAGGAACTGTTTCTTTTCACAAAAGAAATAATTCACACCACTGGTTTCGTTTGATAAATAAAGTTTGACATTTATGGTTAGATACCTACTTGCTGAAGCTACAGTGTGGAATAAAATTATTTACATCTAGTTACCTTTGGAATTTTTGCACATGTAAATTTTCCTGTACCGCTCTACTTTTTTTTTGAAGTGCCGAACTATTAGTTCTGTCAATAAATGTCATCAATCGAATTGACAATTGTTACAATTTACTAAATTGAATTAACAAACGTTGGTGGCCACTTTCAACACTAGCTGTGACTTGCTTTTGTTAGCTCCTTTTTAATTTCAATCTCTACTTTGCATTCATATCATCCCTTCGCAATAAATCACATTTGGAATTTTGGAATATTTTGAGGTTAGTCTTTCTTTTTTTTTTGTCGAGCGGCATTTCGTATTTTTACAAGGGTAATGCAAAGGTGACTAGATGTAAATCATTTTATTCCACACTGGACAATCGCGGCCAAGTTCCACATTTTGTCTTCTTCTTTAATTACGTGTTGCACGCACTTTTCCCACCTCTCTGGTGTTACATTCTGGATACCTTTCTCTAGCAACAATCTAACGTCTTCCAACTTAAATGTTTTGTTGTTAGCAGCCACATAACCTTTTACTTGAGCCCAAATCATTTCTATTGGATTGAGTTCACAGTGGTAGGGAGGAGTTCTCGGAATTTTGATGTTATGCGCTGCTGCTAATTCCTCAACTGCATAAAGTGGCTGGACTGGCTTATGAAGAGATGCCAAATCTCTCTTCACATTTGAGTAAGTTATTTTCAAAAGGAATTTGTTTTATTTCCAAAAATTCTTTAATTTGTTCTTTTCGCCATGCTGAAGTTGGCCATTTTTCTAAAACTCGACTATGGTATGGAGCATTATCTAATACCACTGCTGAGTTCTTAGGAATCAAACTTAAGATTTTAGTGAACCAAGCTTCGAATTTTTCAGAATTCATCTCGTCGTGATAATCTCCACATTTAATTCCTTCAAAAACTAACAACCCCTTGTTAACAAAACCTTTCTCGTTTCCAATGTGTACCACTATTAGACGTTTTCCTCTTCCGCTAGGATTTTTTAACCCGGCTGACAAATCTTGGTTAAACAGCTCTCTTTTGCTTATTAGGTTCTGATCTACCCATATTTTAGATCTGACATGACCCGAGTTCACCCATGTTTCGTCTAAATAATATGTTTTTTTTTTGCTTTCGTAATTCTTTTATTTGACGTAAATATTTTCTTCTTCACATTACAATGTCCTCTTTATCTAATAAATAATAATATACTTTTCCTACCTCTCTTGATAAATCTGTTAATTGTAAAGATTACGCTTTCAATTAATCAAAATCTCATTTTGTTGTCTACTCACGCGAAGTTTAGAGATTTTAACATCTTATATAATTTGGAGCTACTCATTTTTGGAATTTCTTCATTTTGTTGTATGTTGGCATGAATCAAATTTAGTGTTGGGGGAAGATTATCGAAAAAGAACTGGTGTACAGTTCGTCGTATTAAATACTTTTGATGTTCCTTTAAAATTAAAAGATCTTCACGTTGAGGTACTTTCGGTGGTCTAAGGGTGCCAGTGTTTTTTTCCTCGGCCAAAACTCTTTTAACTGTTCGCACAGAACGACCTATTAGATAAGTATTTCTGTTAGTCTTCATTAATGAAGAGAATAAAAGATATGTTACCTGTGTATTCGCAACACTTGCTTAATAAAACAGTTTTGTTAAACTGAGGATGTCCTTTAAAGACATTAAGAATCATCAGTTTCTCATTAACGGTAAGTTTGCCTTTGATCTTTTCACTCATTTTTAAAAAGCAGAAATGACAACACATGTGACAGATACATCCCCTGCTAGCAGGATTAATTTATTGTTTTATTGTAAAATTACCGATTTTTAACTAATCCTATTGGCTTATTTCAAATTTCCCGCCACGGCTTGGGCCTTGCAGGAAAAAACAGACTATAGGACAATACGTTACTGTAGACACTTCCAAAACTCATTCATTTTGGAAGTGTCTACAGTAACGTATTGTCCTACTTTTTTTTGGCCGCGATAGTATTTATTTATTATTATTCATGGTTTTATTCAATACTTGTACACATTTCTTACATTTCCGCCATTTTTCCCCCCAATATTAATTCAAGTTTCCTTTTTTTGCACAATTCCTGGTATTTGGTCATTATGTAAATTACATTTTCTGTTGGTCGAATTTTTCATCTCGTTGTAGAAAGAAAAAAAAAGAGCAAACCTGGATCTCCGCCTCATTTCCTACGTTCGCCCGACATTTCCAACCCAATTAAAATTTAAAATATTCAAATTATTTAAATTCACTAAAACCACTAGAAAGGTGCTACATCGTCTAAACTAATGCCGGCTGCAACTACACATGACACCTATTTCAGCATAATTAACAATCCACAATAAAACAAATATGAACAAGATGGCGGTAGAGTGTGTATGAATATGTATTTGTTTGAGCGATGTAGGACTGGAATTTATTGAAATTGAAATCGATGAATTTTTTACGTTCGCTCGATTTAATTGAATTTGGCAAGTCCTAAGTGATACCAGAACATAAAATAAGAATATTAAATTTTTCCGATTAACTCGTCGACTGCATATTTGTCCGAACATCTCAATTAACCCAATTTGACTTTCAAAAGCTTCCTCCCAGCACAGACACATCAACGTTCATAACCGGACACTAATAATCTAATTCTTGGACGTCACGTGACCAAATCAAGTTGGTAGACGTGAACGCGCCCCAATAATCCCGGATCAGTGATGGATGAAACTGACCGCCGCTAAACATCACCCGCCCCCAAAGAAGCGTCCACAACTCACCCTCTTGTCTTTGCTGTTGACAATATTAATGATCCTATCCACGTAGAGCCTGTTGTCGCCGACCAAGTGCATCTTGAGTATGTCCTTGAACCGGTTCTTGTTGCTGATGATGCTGTTAAGGGTGAAATCGTCGCTCCAGGCGTTGTTGCAAGGAACGAACAGCGTAATGTCCTGCGACCTTTCGAGGGTGTTGTAGAACTCTTTGTAGTCGGCGTCGTTGATCGCCTTCACGAAGCTGCTGAGGATGCCGCCGTCTTTGTCCTGCCGGGGCGCCATGAAAAATACAGGATCAACAGGATGCTCGGAGGGTGTAGAGGTATCTTTTGCTCCGATTTTGTTTTGTTGTTGTTGTTGAATTTTTTGGGCAAAAGACTCTCTGTGACGACAAAAGCACAGCAAGTACATGCAGGACGACATCATTTAGAAGCTTTTGAAAATATACTTTGGCCACAAGAGCTCGATTGCACCAGTACTCATTAACGTTGTTTTGTTTATTGGTAAATATTTTACGATCCTTTGTATAGGACACAAAGAAAGGATAAATATTTGATCCTCTTTACTCGTTTCATTCAGTCACAATATAACTGGTACAGATTTCAATAATTTTGTTTGGGATTGCAGATAAGGCGCTTATATAAATATATACGACTTTTGTTCCGGAAATCCAACGATAATTAATCAAACTGTACTGGGGGTTCATTTATTTTATTTACATCGACTGTTAGGACGATAAAGTGCCGGAAAAAATTTACATGTTTGCGAATGGAAAACAATCAAATAGAGGAAACTAAATAGAGGCGTGATTAATTGCCTGTATAGAAAAATGAACAGTATTCACAAGAGATAAAATAGATAGTTGTTTCGGTGTTCAGTAACAGTATTAACGTGTCGTAAATGAATTTGGGTTTGCGTTATGGGACATGTAGCTCGAAACCATATTAAAATTGTTTAAATCTATAGAACAAGAGCAAAAGATGTAATACGTGTGGTACTGCATTGGCTTGAATTTTTAGTTCTTTGTGAAGATAACATTTACATTTTTCGAGATTACCTCAAGAAATAAAATCCTTTGAATTTTCTTAGTCTTTTGATTCTACGTCAGAGGCAATAAACGATCAACGACTCTCATGGCGAAATACACATTCGCATTCTTTACGTTATCAATTACTCCAAATTGGTTTTGTGAGGTATGAATTCGTATATTTTAATACAAACATTTCGTGTGGGAGAACTGGAACGGTTTGCTGCAAGTCGTATATTTATTTTCTTGCGAAAATTCCTTCAATAATTAGGTTATTTTAAAATTTAACTTGAAAGTATTTGTTTGCTGCGCTTCTACGTTAAAATTTTTAAAAATGAATCTTAGCCAATGTTTACGTGTAGATTCTTCAACTGTCTGTCAAAATCCTATGAAGCTATTCTTGGTATAGTTTGTCCAGCGAGAGATTGGTTGACACAAAAATTATTAAATTCTACGAAGATAGTAGACCTAGCGCGCGTAAAATTTGAAATATATCCTTCAAGGAGTAAAATTTTTTGCCCTGAAATTGTGCTCTGATGTATTCTAGTGCATTTTGTAGTTTTGGGTTACAAGCCTACAATTTAAAATCTCCCAATCTCTCGCTGGACGAAGTATACAATACACGACACTGTGTTTCATTTCCGATTTATCTATACCACATTTATTTTACTTCAAGTTTTAAAAAAATTGTTACTTCTACAGTCAAACTTCCATAACTCGAACCTTCGGTAATTCGAATGTTTCGATAACTCGAACAAATTTGTTGGCAATAGCGGAAAGACAGTATTTTATACGTAATTTTAACTCGATAATTCGAACTTCGATTGCTCGAATTTCTCGATAACTCGACAGCATAAGACGTACTTCTTACTCGATAAGTCGAACTTTTCCTGGAAATTTGTGTCTTATTTCGCAGAATTTTTTACAGTTTAGGTTCGCGCCACCAAGACAAAACAAAGGTATCAATGAACGAGCAGTGTGCATTTGATTTTACATCAGTAAAAGTCAAAAGTGTATATCAAGTAAAACTGTGCTAATACATACATACATACAGATTATTTGAATAATCTTGGTTTAGAGTGGTTAGTGTTTCAATTCGGCAAGATATGCCTCCTAAGCGAGTAATAAAAACATTGTCAATTCAGGACAAATTCAATTTAATTAAAGACGTGGACAGTGGTTTTAAGAAAAAGGACATTGCAATAAAGTACGGTGTACCAAAGAGTACGGTTTCAACGATTTTAAAGAATAAAGAAAAAGTTATTAAGGCAATCGAAGAGGGTACTGTTAGCCAAAATTGTAAAAGACTGAAAAAAGGAACATTTGAAAACGTGGATAGAGCCGTTGTTGACTGGTTCAAAGCTACAAGAAGTCAAAACATACTTGTATCGGGAGCATTAATTAAGGAAAAGGTTTTAGAACTTGCGGGTCGTTTAAGAGAAAATATTTCAATATAAATAGAATATAAATATATTTTTTTTACTTCAGTTCGATAACTCGAATTCTTGATATCTCGAACTATTTTTAGTGGCAGATGACAGTTCGAGTTATCGAAGTTTGACTGTATTATTTTCGTAGAACAAAATCTTTATATTATGTTCCTTGCATTGGATTCGTTATAATTAAATCTAAACAGTTTTGACGTCGCCTAAACCATAATTCACATACAGGGTGTAACAGAAAAAAGTGCATTTGTTTTAACTGGTAATAGTACTTATCAATTACAACAATAACAATAACAATTCTTGGAATGGAAAACTCTTTTAAACAGGAATCGTAAAAACTGAATGTTTTTATTCCCTTCGTAATGCACTTTTCATTCATGGTGTTTTACCAATCAGTTTGTTTTGCAGTAATGTTTTTTCCCGAAATTGCGCTTTATGAATAAAAAGGTTTCACTTTCGTTTGTTTTTTGTTACCTCCTTGTTTTGTTTCTTTATTAAATCTAGTTAGATTAAAATCGTTCCATAGGCGGGTAAGCAAATCTTCAGTAAATTCAGATTAATTTTTAAAACCCTTCAGAATTTGTTTTCGAAAAAAAATTATTTACAAAAGTTGTTGTAGTAGGTAAGTCCTATTACCAGTTAAAATAAATGCACTTTTTTCTGTTACACCCTGTATCTTTATTTTCATTGAAAAATTATCGTGGCGCTTCCACCATTTGCAGGCCATATAAATGAAATTTCTTCAGTTGAATCTCTGAAACACAGTTTTGTTGATTTGACCTAACTCAAACCGTAATGAAATGTCATTACTTAAAAAAAAAATGTGCAACTTTTTTTACAGTATTATTGTAGAGTAATACCCTTGTTTGCGCTCGATTCGTCATAGTTAAATCTATAAAACACGGTTTTCAGATTTGATCTAGGCCAAACGGGAAATGATATCGTTACTTTCGGTAAAAAAAAAAACAAAAACAATTTCCCGGCGCATCCATCATTTTTGCAAAACAAATTTGTCGTGTTTTAAATTAATACCGGAAATACAGCAATGCTGTTGTTTGAATTCGATACGTGGAAATTCAATTTAAAATATTTTTTAAGAGTTGATCTGGTTCTAGAACTAACTGAGATATCGTTGTTATTTTTAGTAAAACAAAATCTTGGCTAAAGATAAAAAAAAAAAAAAAAAGATTTAGCTTAGATAATACTGTACTCTATTGCATTGCATTCTACAATATCTATAATAGAATATATATAAAGTGTCCTGTGGAATTCAAATATACAGGGTGGTTTATAAGTGCAAAAAACCTTGACATTGTGTTCAGGAAGTAATTTTAAGAAAAGAATTTTACATGAATATGGGTCCTATTTTGTTTATTTACAGAACTACATCAGATTTAAATTTTATTTAAATAATTATGAAAGTATAACTTTATAATCTAGTAGCCATGGAAATAAACAACAATAAACATGCAGATATTGTTTATCTGTATGGGTGACGGCAATGGTCTTCAGGCGTATAAAAATTATCCCCGAAGATTTCCTGATAGATGTTTTATTGCTTGGCTCCCAAGATCTCCCGAATTAAACCCCTTGCATTTTTTTCTTTGGGGCCAGTTGAAGAATTTTGAACTGTTTTTTTTCTTTCATGGTCATTTATTTTTCTAGTTAGCTATTGTTTAAAGTTGTACTTTAATAATTATTTCAATAAAACTCAAATCTGATGTGGTTTTGTAAATAAGCAAAATAGGACCAATATTAATTTTTTTCTTAAAATGACTTCCCCAACACGATTTCAAAGTTTTTTACACCAATTATAAATCACCCTGTATTTCATTTTTGCCGCTCTGTAGCGTATTGCGGTAACAACTAAAAAAACAGAGGTTGTGAAAGTTCTTTAATGACACGTTTTTAATAAAGATTAAAGACTGTCGTAAGATAAAAGTATGTAATTAGAATACAGAAAAAATGAAAAAAAATCACAAGAAAAACAACTCACAACTGTCGCTAAGATTTAATAATTTGACAATTGACTGTTGACATCGGATTTGACAGCTTCAACATAGTTCGACACAATAAAATTATAAAGCCGCACAAATCCACAGGACTCATGATATACGTTCTTTTATTGACACTTTGTACTTTCGAATTTATCGACTTCGATTTGCTTCTTTCATTTTCTTCGTTGTGTTCATTTTTTATATTCATCTTTGCTTCTTAAAATATTCTACCTTTTTTGTTTGTTATATTACGTAACATTAAATTTTGTAATCCCGATTTGTCCTCTGTTAATTTTTTATTTTTTCTACTCTTTCCTGCCCCTTCCTTATTGTCTACTGTTCTCCTGTATTTTTCTCACAGAGAAATATTATTTTCTACACGTATTTAACAAATTATTCCTTCCACTTCCCCTCATCTTCCTTATTATAACAATTAACCATTTGCAGCATAAAATTTAGTACCTATATCTAATCGTATTCACTGATTTCCCACAAATAAAAAAAATATCATTGAATGAATAATTAAAGTGAAATAAGATAAATAAATAACTGAAGTGGTGCATTGTGACTGTGCAATATGTGAAGAAGATTGCAGAATTATTTGTGTTTTAAAGAAAAATTCAAAATTTATGAAGTCGTGTGAAAACACTGTGGATTACAAAAACAACCAAACGATATAAATTCTTAATTTCTCATTTATAGTATATTATTTGACGAGTTAATAATGTCTATCATAATCCACGAGGGTGAAAGTTAAAAAACGAGCCAGACTGGATTATAGGCATTATTTGCGAGTTAAATACGACGTTTTATCTACGACCTACGACTTTTTTTCATAAAACACTTAGCTTACAAAATTTTTAAGATCTGTGACTTATGATAAACCACAAGTAACTTATAATAAGTCACGGGTGTAATTTATGACTAGCATAATGTATCTATAGTTACGTAAATAATAAACGTATTATTTAATGGTCGTAGATAAAATAACTTTTTCCATTTTAGACGTTTCAAGTAAAACTTAATGAAATTTGTGAGTTCTTCTTCTCATTGGAAAACCAATATTTGATCTTTAGTTCGTTTTCTTGATCTCCTCAGTGACTTAGAACCTGACTTCTAACATTCGATATGATTTGAATATTGATAAAAATTTGAGTGACTTGAGTGCTCCGCTAGTGCAAAAATAATTTTTTTTTTTTGCAGTTGTGAATGACCTCTTCGTCGAGTACGTCGGTACTGTAGGAAAACAAGGATAAAAAGAAAAAGACACAAACAGGAGGTGTAGATAAAAAATTAAAAGCGTGCTTAACGATCACACAAGCCCATCGCGGACCTATAACGACTGTACAAATTGTAATGACTAAATCATCGATTTACCTTGAACTGCTGCAGTTTCCGAAAAGATGAGCAGAAAATAAGCGGATGAGTTAATGTTGCATGAGGACAGAAATCATGGCTAATTTTTTATCGACGAAAATGGCGTGTGCATTTTCATTTTGGCCGGTTCGGCATTAATGAAAACTCAAACACCATTTTCCGAGCTCGAACAACACAAAGCCTACGACTAGCGATAAAAAATTTGAAAAAAGATAAAGAAAAAACAAACAAACAATCTGCCAAATAATTCACGTTGCATTGTTAGCTGCACGTAATTAGTGGAATTGGCTTTCTGCTTCGCTTTATTCTGCGTCCATAAATTTAAATTAATTTATGTTTAAATGTAATGGGGATGCGTAATGTTGTGTGCTGTGTAAAATGTGGAAGTATTCATTGGCGGAACAATTAATTGTACGAGACTTCGCAGATTATTTACAACGGAGATAAAAGTGAAGCACAGAGTGATTATTTACAAAATCACAATTCACGCGAGAATTCGACAAACTGCATCCAAAAAGTACACTACCACTACAGTCAAAGCGATGCAAAACTCGAGACACTTCTGTACAAGAGTCGCCAAAATCTGCACTAGCCAAAAAAAATTCTCCCACGTACATTATCCACGTCTCCAGCTTCTTCCATCATGTTTTTATTGCCTATGTTGCAAATAAAATCCATCTGTTTCTGTTCCAGAAAACACAGATTAATTATTTGCGAGAATCATCGACACAAATACAATATGTGCCAATCTTTTACAGTATTGTATGTGTGTGTATCGTGTGTATCGAGTCATGAAAATTTGCATCGAAAAAAATAATTTGTGAAAGCTGAAAAACTGCGTGAATTACAAGACTCGTAATTTTTCTCAGATTTGTCCATTTCGAATGTGCGACTCACCTCCAGCAACTGCCTGACGTTGTTGTCCACCACCATCAGCGGCTTCTGGATCAGGTGTACCACTCCGTTTTTGACGGGGATGTTGGCCTTGACGATTTCCGAAAGGACCACTCCTTGCGAGTGTTTTCCGTCGCTGAGGAGGGTGTGACTCTTGACGTAATCTGAAAGTGGGGACGTAGCACACGTTGGACGAATCATTTTCACTCACTTATAATGGTATTGGGATTTCTGGTTTCTTGAGTGAAGGAAATCACCACTCGGACGTTGTTGTCTCCGTTGGCTAGAGTCTGGAAGGGTACGTCCTTCTTCGTGGGGGCTGTGAACAACACCTTCTTCGGGATGACGTGACCGTCGATGATTTTGGCGTCGATTAGGTCGGCACGTCCGTCCTGGAATTAACATTTGCCGGAGAAGTAAATATCTTGGAGGTATTTAGAGAAGAGAATGCTTGGAGGTGGGTAGAATAACAAGAGGTAGAGGATGTTTCAAACAGCGGTCAGGAACAGACAGAGAAACTTTTGTTTGTGTTTGCTCGATACTGTTAACAAGACGGTCTAGGGGTTTATAACGCTCGCACGTAAAAAATATATGACAAAGAGGTAAGTCAGATTTGTCCAGATTTAACATGATTCCACTTAAGTCATAATATAAATGAGAATTCTAACTTATTGGTTTAGATTGTACAATACCTTGAAGCCTTCATCGACCGGGATGAAAAATGTGTGACCTCCTTCCGTCTTGAAGATGTCTTGTTTGTTGTTTTGTTGCACTTTTTGGCGGAAATACCTGTGAATAATTAGATGCGTTCAGTTAGTTGATTTAGAACGGGGCATTTAACAAAAATTAACACAACATCGGAGGGGTTGAAAAAATGCAAATTTCCGCGTGTACGTCCCTTGATTCTATGAACATAAATCTCTGCCTCTGAGGTTTGCCACATTCATGAATTTTTCGAATCAATTTTTAGATTCGATTTAGCTCGAACAACAAAATAGTGAAAATTAAAAATTAAATAAACAAATCGCATTAAAAAAAAACTAGAAACAGAATTATGCGATTTTTTGTATGGTTATACAGAACTAAATGTACAGATTACAGTTTCTGGATTTGATTTAGTTCGAGCAATAGCAGAGACATCGTTGCTGCAATGAATTTTTTCCCGGCGCCTCCACCATTTTTGCAAAAAAAAAATCGTCTTTTTTAAAAAGTACTACTTAAAATAAAACCATGCAATCTTTTGCATGGTTCTACAGAACAAAATCTACAGATCATTAGTTTTAGATTTGATTTTGCTTGAACAACAGCAGAGATATTGCAGTGGAAACATTTTCCGGCGCCTCCATCATTTTTGCAAAACATTAAAACTATTTAAAAAAAGTAATACTAGAAATAGAATCATGCAATTTTTTTGCATGGTTCTGCAGAACTGAATCTGCAGATCACAGGTTTTAGATTTGATTTTGCTTGAACAACAGCAGAGAAATCGTCACTGCATTTCCCGGTGCCTCCACAATTTTTGCAAAACATTAAAATTCTATTTTAAAAAAGTAATACTTAGTAGAAATAGACCATGCGATTTTTTTGCATGGTTCTACACAACTGAATCTGCAGATCAAAGTTGTTGGATTTGATTTAGCTCGAACAACAGCAGAGACATCGTTGTTGCAGTGAAAATATTTCCGGCGCATCCACCATTTTTGCAAAACATTAAAATTGTATTTAAAAAAGTAATATTTACTAACTAGAAATAGACTCATGCGATTTTTTACATGATTCTACACAAATGAATCTATAGAACGCAGTTTTTGGATTTGATTTATTCGAACAACAGTAGAGACATCGTCATTGCAGTGAAAATCGCATTAATAAAATTATAATCAATCAAATTTTGTAATTTTTACTTTAGCAACCAATAAGACGATAATTTAGTGGAAATCACCATGGACATCACACAACACACTGATTTCAGGAAATCACTCTAGAGAGATTTTCGGAAATCATATCACGCGGCCATTCATTCATCAATACACACTTATAAATAATTTTATTTATGCGATTTTCTAGCTGAATCTATTTCGAGCCGTTTTGATTTCCAGAAATTATTATTTCTCCCTGTCTCGTTTTTTTAGCGTAATCGCCACTCACTGGCGTTCGTGGTGATTAATACGCAAAAAGAACTCGACAGGTCGAAATAATTTCCGGAAATCAAAACGGCTCTTAATAGATTATATATGAAAATGTTTCCGGCGCATCCACCATTTTTGCAAAGAATAAACTCGTAGAAAAATTTCCCGGCGCCTCCATCATTTTTGCAAAATGTTAAAACTGTTAAAAAACTAATACTAGAAATAGAATCTTGTGATTTTTTTTGCATGGTTCTACAGAACCTAATCTGCAGATCTCAGTTTTTGGATTTGATTTAACAACAACAACAGCAGAGACATCGTCGTTGCAGTGAAATTTTTTCCGACGCCTCCACCATTTTTGCAAAGAATAAATTGGTATTTTTTTAAAAGTATGTAATACTACAAATAAAATCATGCAATTTTTTGCATGGTCCTACAGAACTAAATCTACAGATCACAAGTTTTAGATTTGATTTTACTTGAACAACAGCAGAGATATTATCGTTGCAGTGAAATTTTTTCCGGTGCCTCACCATTTTGCAAGGAATAAAATTGTATTTAAAAAAAAGTAATACATACTAGAAATAAAATCATGCAATTTTTTGCATGATTCTACAGAACTAAATCTACAGATCACAGGTTTTAGATTTGATTTTGCTTGAACAACAGCAGAGAAAGCGTCACTGCAGTGGAAAGATTTCCCGGCGCCTCCACCATTTTTGCAAAACATTAAAATTGTATTTATTTCCACCTTCTAAGTAAATGACACTTTACATGTATTTGTGGTAATTAAGGGTGACCGATACCAGCGTTGACTAGAGTGTATTTCATTAATTGCAAAGAACTCAGTTAATACGCAATCATTCGTCAAGTATCATACATCAAATTAAAGGTTTTTTAATTCTCCAGACCGCAGCGTTATACTTTTTTTTATAAGAGAAAAAGATTGTCTGATGATACGATAAAAACCTAAAGTGCGCGGCTTTAATTCGATTTTTTATTACCTAAATTTCAATATTATGCTTCCAGATTTTGTAGAATGAATCTAAATAAGTTTACTGAGTCCGCTGCGTTGTGAAATTGTGGATGAAACATTTGTTTTTTTTTTTTTATATTGAGCTTAATGTAAAAGTTAAATTTTTCGTCTTCCAGGCGAACATTTCGTTAGAATATTTTGTAATTCTATACAATATATTTACCTTTACCTACTACATTAAATAATAATTAAAAAAAACAGAAGTTGTGGAAGTTATTCATTTATAAATTTGCGAATAAAAACGGTTTTAGTTCATCGCTTTTGCCACCAGAGGTAGTAGAGGCACATCTTTTCTCCGATTTCAAAACTACCTACCTGTTTAGGAACGGGACAAATCCGGGGGTTAGTTTGGGCCGCCGATCAGTTTTCAACCAGGAAATTTTATGACTACAGATAATACCCTGTCCCGGTATTATTCGAATTTTGGAATTAAATATTAGGTTTTTTTAAAAATATGTACGTATAAAAACAATGAATAAATTGTTGTCTAATTTAGTCCGCACATTATTACGTCAACGTCATTAACATTATATAATATATATACCGGGTGTATTATGAAAAATCTTTGGTGCTGTAACTTCCTTATTTTTCAGACGATTTTAATAATTGATGTGTCAAGCAAAATCGTTTTAAATGGGCTACAATTTGAATTGATCCAATATTTGTTCTTGAGTTCTGTTTTTGACAAATGATAGTCAACTTTTTTTTTCAAATTGCACTATTAACTTTTTTTGCTCAGTTTTATAGAGATTTTTATTTAGAATATGAAAATGTAAACAACATGTTCATGCATAGAAACAAAAAGAAGAAATTAAAAAATAACGTTTTTTTTTTAATCAAGCAGTCACATTAAACAGTAATAAAAGTGCATTCTAGACAATGTCTATTTGACTCCGTCGATAACAGAAATGATTTAGTAACAAGAATCGTAGCAGTATGTGAACAAATACCACCAGAATTTTTATTAAACGCCGCAATAGGCGTCAGTGGAAGCTGTCGAATGTACCTTAGAGAGAATGGAGGTAATTTCGAACATTTGCTATAGTGCATTCATTTTAAATGTTGGGTTTTGTAATAAAACTTGCCTGCTTTGACACTTGTCCGAAACTCAGTGAATCTAAAACTGTGTTCAATATATTCGGGTCCAAAATTAAAGAATGGTGGGATCGAGATCAACTTTTAGAAGACCAAGTGAAACCATTAACATTTGTTGCCAATACTGGTGAATCATCTAGTGAATTTGATTCAGATGACGATTAATTTTTTATTTGTTTACGTATTTTATTATTTATTTTTTACTTACTTAAAAAGATACATGTAATGGATACTTTACTAAGTACTCTTATTTCTTTATTAAGTAATCTTATTTGTCAAATACATTATTTAAAATCAACAATCTCTTTACATTTTTTTGGTCACTGATCACAAAATGTGTTTTAATTTTTTTTTTTACTTGTGGATGTTTCAACGTCTCTTTCTTTTGCTCGTCGATAAGATGGTGAAAGTACGACGTGGTACCAGTTTTATATGAACAGAGGGATTCCTACTTTACGGTACCGATACAATGAAAATTTGCCGCTTTCGTAATTTATGGTGTTTTGAGTTTACAACTTTACCCAACGTTTAAAATGAATGCCCTATATAGTAAAGTTATGGTTACTTGATTTTTGGAAATTCAATTTTTTTTTATTAAAAACAAATTTTTGATTTTTTATTTTAATGTTTGTGTTTCAGAAGATAAACATCTATCAGAATAAAAATAAAAAAATATACAGTGCAACTTAAAAAAACAAAGTTAGCTGCGGTCTGTCAAAAAATATAATGTCAAAAAAAAATTATCGCATGTCGAGCTATAGTGTTTCTAAAACGAATTTTGTTTGATGTATCATTTATTAAAATCGGATAAAAAATAAGGAAGTTATAGCACCAAATACACCATAATACACCCGGTATAACAAATTAAGTACAGAAATATTGATTTATAAATTAAGGTATGATCGTATGAAAAGTTTTGTGCGTTGTGGAGTATGCAGGTAGGTATATGTATAAATCACAAAAAGAAATCGCGAATTGGTAATTATCTACTTCTTCGCGAGACCAGTAGTTCCATTGCAAAATAGGTGGATTTTTGGTGGTCATTTGAATGTCACAATGACGTTCTTTTTCGCACTAATGCGTTTAACTGTCACTTTTTCGCATTAGTGCCAAAAAGAGTGAGAAGTATAAAATTACAAGAAAAGCTTTTTTCTTTTCTTTTACTAAAGCAATCAAAGTATTGAATTGATCTCATCAGTTCATCATGTAAAAGAAACTTTTAAAAAACGCAAGCCATTGCTCAAATCGTTGATAACTGGCTGCGACTTCGCAGGTAATAAACTGGATATACATATAGCAGCTATACCGCAGATCAAAATCACTCATTTGGCAAGAAAATCGCTACAAAATTGTAACAATAAATATCACTTTTGTAATAAACGAATTGGAGTAGATAGAGAGTGATAGAATGATAGGAGTAATAAATTAGTGAATTAAAAAAATTAAAACCTGTATTTCTTTTTTCTTGTTTTTTGCCTAATACTTTACGGAATTAGAAAAAATCTTGTATGTAATTCGTTGCAAAAACATGTCTTTTTCGCATACGACGTCTAATGTGTCTAATGCGAAAAAGACATTTATTTATGGGCGTGAATTTTGGGACTTCATATTATTGGACCATTTTAATCTATTATAATATTAATAATTTTATTATTCGACAATTTTCCAGAAGAAAATTATGTCTTACATTTTTAGACAAAATAAGAAATGTATTTATTGTTTGTCTGATAAACCAGATTAAACCATAAAACTCCGAGAACCTTTCGGTAAGGGCATGGAAACGGTCAGGGCCTCAGGGCTTATTATTTCAGGTAAAAATTCAGTTTGGTTTCCATACTTATCTATATACTCTACTGTGTATTAGTGGCTGCGTTATAAAGGTGGCAAAACTGAAACACTTCGCCAGTATCGGTCACCCTTAAGTAAATGGGTAATTACAGGCAGAGCCCTGTAATATTTAACAGGCACGTAGAAGAGACCTGTAAAGACTTTACAAGGCTCATCAAAAAATAAATAATCAAAACTAATTCTGTGGCGGTCGTGAAAAAGTAGGTAAGTCGAAAATGTTAATTTTTCAGGGCAACAATTCAAAATTCCACATCATTCCTAAAATCCTGTAATTAAATAGAAACTTCTTTCTACCTGTACTTGCTTTCAATATAAGTAAATTTTAAACTGTGAAAATCTGAATTATTTAACTCCATGATTTATTATTAAGGTGTAAACATCGTTAACTCATTTTTGAAATTATTTGACTTACCTACTTTTTCACGACCGCCACAGAATTAAATGATTTTTAAAAAAAGTTTATTACAAACACAAACAAATGTAACTATCAATTGTTGCAATTACATACGTTAATAATGCATTTTGATCTGTTTTCGAAAGTCATTTTCATATCGCGCTCTTGGGATCGAATCAGTAGAAAGCCGCACTTGCAGCGTTGGTGATTCCGTGGTTATTTTCTTGCATTTCAATAAAATCGCCTTCAAAGTCTTCATCGGGCATTAAAGCCATTCTTTCTTTACTTTCTTTTTGCAACAAATTTCACAAAACTTCTGACAGTATTTTTGTTGTTTATCTCAACACCATGACGACGTAGGTATAATTGCCCCACCGCCTTTCATTACAAAATTTGTATAAACATAAATAACAATTAAAAAACGAAATTTAAAGGCTGAAGGTGGAAATAAAAGTTTGTATGCACCTCGCTTAGCAATTAATCTTTACTGGGCTTACTGGCTTATGGAGACTCGTTCCTTACGTCACTCGTCCAACAAGTGCCAGCGCGCCCGTAAAGATTAATTTACTAAGCTCGTCACATAAATAACTATTAACAAAACTAATACTTAGTAGAAATAGTACCATGCGATTTTTTTGCATGGTTCTACACAAATCAATCTACCTACAGAACGCAGTTTTTGGATTTGATTTAGTTCGGACAACAGTAAAGACATCGTCATTGCAGTGAAAAACTTTTCTAGAATCTTTACTATTTTTGCAAAGAATAAAATTTTATTTTTCAAAAATCAATAGTGGAAATAGAATCATACAATTTTTTGCATGGTTTTATAGAACTAAATCTACAGATCACAGGTTTTACATTTAATTTTGCTTGAACAACAGCAGAGAAATCGTCATTGCAGTGAAAAGTTTTTCACTGATCTTTGACCTATCAGGTATGTGACAGTAAATTACTTTGTATGAGCTACATAGTACGTATGAATCAAAACATTTCTAGGTCAAGTAGGCTATGAAAACCAAAAGCATTAAAAACGTATGGCTTAGCTTGAATAATTCAGGCGTAAATGTGATTATCACTATATGTAATTGTTTTGCACGGACTGTCGTAAAATGACAATTTCGGGAAACGCGGATGGGGCGGTGCCGTTCTATTCCGCCAGAGGTACAGTTGGTTGCAAAAAAACGGGAACTGTCAGAATAAAATTGACACATTTTTACAATTTTTCCATTGTGTGAAACCTTACGAGAGATAGGTTAGAATTAACGTCAAAATTCAATGACATTTTTTAAAATTATTTGATAGGTATTGTCAAGTTGACAATTAACTGACAAATGGACAAAATCAAATTTACATTAGGAAAATGTTCGTTTCCCGATTTTTTTGCAACCAACTGTACTGTTCGTCCTCGTCGTATACATAACGGATTAAAGTTAGGTTATGCCCAGGGCAACAAATAAATCCGCGCAATATGTGTAAACAAGTAATGTAATAACAATAAATAAATAAACAACAATTAACAATCATGTATTTTAAATTACTCTAGCGTGTTGAAAATAATAGCCTTGAGCTTCGACGCACATTAAAACACGCTTCTTCATGTTCTTAAAAACACGCACCAATGTCAATGCTACGGGGTAATTCGCTCGCATTTTTTCCTATTCTGCTTTTCAAATCATCAATTGTGTGGACAGGTTCCTTGAAAATGGTGTTTTTAAATGGGGAAACAGGTTTTGTTGAAAATACCCATGAGTCAATTCATCATTGTGGAGTAGATTTATGAAAACATCAAAAAAATTCTTTCGGTACCTTTCAGCTGTTACTGAATCTTCAAGATTTTGCGAACAAAATTATTATGGCGATTAATGACGTTTGTGACAGTTCAATTATTATGTGACAAGCTGAGCCAACGTTTTTAATGCTTTTGTTTTATATAACCTACCAGAACAGAAATTAGGTATTAATAGTTAGTTAGTAGACCGCTAAGAAAAACTTTTCAGAACATTTTCACACATCATCGATCAGTAAAAATTATCGACACTTTTCTCAGCATATCACCAGCCTCTATACCCACCTCAGCCTGTGCGGATGTATGATGAGCGACTCGTAATACTCCAAGAAGTCATAGGCCGTCGGATTGTAGACCCTCTGCTGCACCGACCTCGACGACCTCGTGGGAACCAGAACTTCGTCGATTTTATGTAGGATCTAAAAAACGAAGAACCCTTGCAGAAAGATTGCGGACATTTGAGTTGGCAAAGTGTACCGGAATAACTCGTGGAGGGCTCACGAGACCCCCTTTAAATCTACTCCGGGGCGGAAAGTGTGCGTCGTAAAACCCCGGAAACCGACCCGCATGTGTATGTGTGTCTCGCGTAATCGTGAATTATAATCCCGTCGTTACTGCGTGCAAGTAACGGCCAAGTAACGACGCAGACGGTGAACAATTTTCCGATTTATGCACGAGTGCTGTGGCCGTTCTCCCTCCGAGTATGTTTCGGATTTGGATTCTCGTCGTAATTAAATTTCAACGAGAATAATTGGATTAACGATGGACGGGCGTATTAAAAATGGGGGAGGTGTTGCCGCCGCCGACAAGAGTGGGCAGATGTGGTCAAATGGAAATATAACAACAACTCTTGGAAGTTATTTATTTTCCACAGAACGCAATACACCAACAATCATTTTTTTTTCAACAAGTCTTAGTCTTCACCTTTCCATATGATTGTCTCGGTTCTTGTTTTAATTCTTGGGAGAATTGATTCGCTACAAACAATATCGTCGTCAAGAGACGTTACTTGTTTTGTAGTTGATTCGCTTGAAGTGACGCCATTCGCTTCGACAACCCTGTGAGGAACTTTTGCTTCAATCACACCTCTTGTTCTAAGACGTACAACACTGTGACAAATAATTTACTTCATTTTAGAGTAAAATGTAAACATGTTCCAACATGTTTCGGCTTTAAATTTCGCCGCTTCAAATATTTCAGTGCCGAATCCATGAAACTAAATAAATGTTATCGTTTTCAACTGTCATAAATTCTCATTTTTCTCCTTTGTAAACTGCCTCTTAACTGCCCTAAAGCAAAATGAGCAGATAACGAACCGTTGCCCTAGACAACACATTCAACCTTACATTTCTGACAGGTCTTGAAAAATTTGTCAAAACTGTCAAAAGCAAAGGCAAAACCATTTTTAAAAGATTTGGAAGCTTCAGGGACGTCGTTTCAAACAATAAAATTTTGTATGCAACTCGTTTCAGAGTAAATTGGGCTTTTCTAATTGGCCTCGAGGCCTTAAAACCCTCGCTACGCTCGTGTTTTAATCTTGTCCCTAGGGCAATTAGAAAAGCCCAATTTACACAGAAACTCCTTGCATAAATAACTATTATTATCATTAAAAAGATTCAGAAAATTGTAAAATTATGTTTATTTTTTAAACAGTATCCTAAATGGAAGATTTTCCACAAAAGAAATTTCTCATTGAATTCAAAAATCAAGTTTTAACAAAAAAAAAATCAATACTCAAGCGTTTCTAACAATTTTTTTCCATTATACATATTTTAATTGAGGCCGAAGATATAGCACGCGATAGCCACCTTAACTAACAAACTATCGATATAATTTTGGCCGTTAGTGTTTTCTATTAAAGAGAACCGCCATTGGCTTCAATATTGCTGATTTTAAAATAGCAGGGGGACTAAGATGGAGCGCTGTGGAACTCCGTAAGGTCGGACACGCTTTTACACTATAAGTGCAAGACTGTCAACAAGGAAATTGCGTTAAAATGAGAGGTTTGTTAATTTTTAAAAATTTAAAAAGAAATCCACACGGTGATTAAAAAGAAAACAAATCAGTGCAGGCGTTCAAAATATCGGTCATGTCGTAGCGGAATCCTATGCAAATAAGTGTTCAATACATGGGCGTAGTCTCAAACGCTACTTAATAATAAATAAACCATACCTCATGAATTTTAGAGTTTGGAATTATGCCGTAAGAGCAAAAAAAAATGCCATCAAGGATAGCTATGAAAAAGAAAGTGCCGTGTCTTTGATTAAGAAATTCGTCATGCATTTGTGGAATCCTGAAATGGGTTATTTAAATGAACAATTATAGGTATTATTGCATTTTTTTTCCTGCAACTTACTGTGTCATGGGCATCCTTGATGGCATTTTTTTGCTCTTACGATAATTATCGTGCATTTTATTATCGTTATCACATAATGGCGAAAATTTATAAAATAAACAATAGTAACATTTTACATTCGTCAGAATGGGTCATTTACCAGGTTTATTGCCAAACGCGCATCACTGGTAAGCAGATTTTTCGGTGAAATGTCAAATAAACGTCAATTTTAAAGCAACGGTGTGCTGTGCTAACCTAGAAAACAACTTTTCGATTTCGGCAAAGTTCACAGCAGACGTTTTTACTGTAACTGTGAGCAACAATTATCCCAGAATAAGTGGTAAAATGGGTTTTACAATTGAAGAGAAAGTATTTTTATTAGAAACGGGGTAAATAGGCAACCACTAAAACGACTGTGCATAGCAAGTGTAATTCTGCGTACGACAAACGTTTCGATAAAACAAAAGATGAGGTAGCATTCTTGATTTGTTTTCTTTTTGATCACTTTGTACAATGAAACATTTCTCTTAATTCTTTTTCGTTATATTTTAACTGACGCCTAAGACAACCACCCTATCTAACAAATTAGTTGTGTAATAAAATCATCTGGCCAAAGTAAGTAGTCTGCAATTTGCTTAATATACTTGTGAGAGTCATTGGCCTCAATAATGCTAATCTAAAACTAACGACGAGAATGTGCAGCTCTGTGGAACAGAAAGGTTTTGGAGAAGCATTAATGTACACCCTAAATATCGCGCGTTCAAATGAAATCCTGGCCTGAGTAGGCGTTGGAAAAATTAAACCGTTCAGAACAGTGTAAAGTTTGAATTTCCCGCCGTTTGACCCGAATGACATTTGTTTAAGTTTAATTGGGACATAATTGAACATGTTTGTTTTCACCAAAGGGTGCTGTTAGATATTTGCTTCGAGAATAGGAATCGTTAAGTTGTTCTATTTTTAATGTAAAACATTGCAAAGAACGAAAAAAAAAAGATCTTTTTGGCTTTAAATTTTAGGTTAGCTCCGATTAATTTACGCTTTAAAAACACACAACAATTGACGGTTTCCAACGCCCTCCCAGCCCAGGATTTCATTTGAACGCGCGATACAAGAATTTGACAGGAGGGAAGGAACAAAAATTTGTCTCTTTTTATTTTATTACGGGACAAAAAATTTTTGATTTCGTTATCACCATCTTACTCAAAAACAAGTGGATCAATTTGTACGTTCACAAATAATTTCATTAATGATCCTGAATGGTTAATTTCGGGTGACCAGTAAATCTTGTTATACTCTTGATAACACTAAAACCCACGTTAGGGCCCGAGTTTGCTGTTTATAACAGCGAGGGTCATTGTATGACCCTTTTATGGTGTTAAGGTCCTGTTTACTGCTAGATATATATTGTTTAGGATTCATCGTTCAGTCTTGTCTCACAGCTAAACATCTGCCTCTTGAGATACCCCAAACTATCAATGACGCTCAGGAACGTATATATTCCCGCGATTGAGTCCGTGTGCAGTATCGCTGAAGCGGCACACCGACTCATAATCACGTGTCCCGTCCCGCGACTAAAATTTCGAAACGCCCACCACTCGCCTGGTATCGGACTATATTTCTGGATTGTACTGGTTTAAATTTTGCAAGATTGAATTTCTGCAAAAGACACATCTTTTGTTCTGGTATCGAATTAATTTTGTATCGATCGGGAGTGATTTCCCTGCAGCACTTGTCGATGTTTAGTTTGCAAAAGAAAGACGAAACACGAAGCGAAAGAAGGGTCTGCGAGCTTAAACGTTCAAGGGTTGGTGTTAATATGGTCGGTGAGGAAAGCGGGATAGGGCACGGCTTCCGTCGAGTGGTCTGTCTGCGTGTCACACTCAATAGATCGGCACGAGTCGAGAGGATTACATTTCGGGATTCTAATAGGCTGCGCTCCTGGAAAACATTTATTGAACGGCGTTTCTTTATAGCTCCGGGGAATATCGAGTTCCGGAGATACGAAAATTGCAAGCGATAAATTCGTTTCGCGATGTCCACGAGCCGACTTTCGACTTTTCTATTATTATAATCTGCGTCGACGGTGTTTGAGATTTTTATTTGCCGATTCCGTTGAAATATTTAAAATGAGCAGATTCGGTAGAGATATTTTAGTCTCTTTGTCTTCATTTGAGATGCCGGAAACAGCATTTCATACTGTAAGCAGGGATTACGATACAAAAATAACGTTCACTCAACAAAAGATTTCCACCGAAAGGCTGATAAAAAAGTAATTTAAATTTAACGAACGGTAAATGCATTGCCGTGTGCCATTTCTGCGTGAACTTCACCGCTCCCGCTGGGACGTTAACTTTTTCCAAAGAACTGTGACGGCTTTTCATTTTTTAAACCAACAAAAATCGTACATTCTTAGTTTTACCAGAGATATCGTTGTTATGCTTGGCGGAAAATAGATTTGACTAATAGAGGTACCGTTAACTTAGTGGAAAAATCCCGGCGCCTCCACCATTCGTACAAAACAAATTTTCAGTTTTGAAGTAACGCTGAGAGTATGGTCATGAAGTTTCTAGCTTTCGATTCGTCGCAATTAAATCTCTCAATAATAGTTCTTAGGATTGGTCTATCTGAAACGATACAGAAAACTCGTCGTTTTGAGAGAAAAGCAAACCTGGCGCCTCCACCATTAGTGTCTTCTATTCTTATGAATAACGCTTGAGATAGAGTTATGTAGTTCTTTGAAATCTATTCATCACAATTAAATACAGATTGATACTGGGCAGCGTTGTGTTCTGGTTTTGTTCAGGGTACTCTGCCCGCTCATTGGTCGGCCAATGAGAAGGGTCCGTTCGTGCCACATTTGGTCCCAGCTTTCCCATAAATAGGTGACGTCAGCCGAAATTCGCCCACTTTCGTTCACGCTCTAAACGTGTTCGTTTCGTTCTCTCTTCTCCTCTCCATCTACAAAAAAGACTGCGGCTTCGTAAAAGCGAGCTGGACAAAAAGACGATGCTCTTCTTCGAGACCACGTGTATCGAGAGGCGGGACTCAACCGGTTTTGTCAAAATCTATACCGAGTGGAACAAAAGTATCAAATAATCGCTGTAACTTTTTAATTTGAAAAATTATGAAAAAATGTTTAATATAAAAATTGTTTGGTTTATTATCATGCATGACGTTCCACAAAAATTGTCAACATTCTTGATATTGCATTTTATTACTTAGTAAGTTAATTTAATCCCCTTTGTTTTTTTTTAAATTTTATTCTTTTTCCCCATAATGGCAAAACTGTATTTATGAATACAGAAAGATACGCTTGTTTGAAAATCACACAAAAAATGTATGGGTGCTATTTAAAAAACCAAAGTTGGTTGCCATAGCAGCGAAACAAAAGAAAATAGGAACAAACTAGAAAGACCAGATGATGCAGGATAATACACCAATCAACTTTTATATTATACATTTTTTCATAAATTGTCAAATTAAAAAGTTACAGCCAATATTTGATACTTTTGTTCCACCCTGTATATTAATACGTGAAGGAAAAACTTTGTACCCCTTTTTAAGCAAATTGCGCGTACGGAGGAGTGTGAGATTTGGCATAGTTAAAGTTTATATGGAGAAGGAGTGCAGAAGGATACAATTTATGTATGATATACAGGTGTCCCCCCAAAAAAAGACGAGTCCATAGTTTCCTTATTTATCAGGATTTTAATTATTTATACATCAAATTAAAGGGTTGTGAATAGGCTACAAAAGGTGCTAATAAATTCACATATAGCTCCAAGGGCTTCAAGGCTAAACAGTCAAAATATTTTTTTTTCAAATGCGACCACATAATTTTTTTTAACAATTCTGATAGAGATTTTTATTGTGAAAAGAACAATGTATCACAAGTATACACTTTAATACCAAAAATACAAAAAAATGTTAAAAAACGCTACTATCGTCAATGCTTAATCGCCCCTCAGTGAAATCCACTCCAAGAGGGAGTTGATTTAGATAATTTATAAAAAAAATCTTCGGAGTGAAATACAAAACACACATAAGTTAGTATTGAAAGTTAATTGCATCGTTTTACCGATCAGAAACTTAAATACAAAGGAAGCATTAGTCAATGGAACAAGAATGCGCATCAAATTTATGCATCGTAATGCTATTGATTGCGAAGTTTTAACTGGAACCGCACGCAATAAGAGAATTTTGATTGCACGTATAAATTTAACATATTCCTATTTTACTATTTAACTTTCATAGAACTCAATTTCTGACCTGTATGTTTCCGTTCTTCTGTGAGGTCTGTATGTCCGATTGGCTGACCAATAATCTGGCGTTGTTGACGAAGATGTCGTTGTGATAATTTCCAGTGGTGTGTGTAATCCAGAGGGGCGGATTACCGTCGAGTTCTGAGTAGAGAGAGCTGTACGACGTGCCCAGTTGAGTCGTTCTCTTCGGAATGGTTGCTGGAAGAGTAAAATGACACGTCAAATGATTGCGTCGACCAACGGGACCATGAAAGACGCCAAATGATAATCGCGGTGTACATTTTAACCGTGGTAATTTGCAAAATTAAGCGACAAAAACTCCGGTTTTTGGGGAATTCACACGAAATCGAACCCCACCCCTGGAAATAATTAATTGGGAAATTTCCAAACTGTGGTTTGGCGATTAATCTGTCGCTGCCGTAGAAACTTGACGAACTTGCATTACACGTGCAATTAATAAAACGGTTGCGTTTGACACGTGCGCAGGTAATAGTTGGCGAAACTTTGAATTTCATCAGTTATTAAATCAGAGACGCGGACAAAACATCCCCCGTGAGGGTTGCGGGGCTTATTGTTTCGCAGATCAAGTGGCCACCAGTTGAGGGCCTAACAATGAGTGCCTTACCGAAACGCCATGAATTTATGCAGACGAATAATTAAATCGGCATTGCTTCATTCATGAGCTTCGGCTTTGTTTGTTGTCGGAATTCTGGTGTGTTTGTTTTAAAATTTTGACGGAATTTTCGGCCATCGGAGGTCCAATTATGGCGCCAAACAGGATGTGAACCACTAAATTGGATGTTTTGGCCGTCAACTACGTCCGATTTTTTCGCTTTAATTTTGTAACAACGATTTTTAAATACACAGCAGAGAAAAAAACGGATATTTTTCCGCTCTTCAAATATGACAACACAAATTCCACGAACTGTTCTTTGTCAATAAAAATGCCGTAAGCGTACTTGTTTGAGCTGAATAAAATTTCAGTGTCCAAAATGATTTTATTACATCATAAATTTTATTTTTGTCTGTCTCAGTGTCCCAGTGGCTGCCATATTTTAGCCGATTCACGAACCGCAGCAGAAATAACAACACTACTTAATAAAATAGGTTCATATTTTTATAAAACAAAATTTTATCTACGACTGTGCGATGTAACCTATTATTATCAGACAGGTAATGATTTACTTTACCGCGTGCCGTGTTGGAATAAATGTTTTACGGAACCGTGCGGTAAAGTACATAATGAAAAAAAAAATGTAACTACCCAAAATAACGACTGATTCTGTTACGTCTGAAGGGATATCTTCTTTCTTCTTTTCTGCTTCTTCTCCACATCCATTTTGCGATTTTTCTTCTTCTATTTCCCGGCTCCTCATGGCCTCTTCTCTCTGTCTTTTTTATGTAGCATTCAAAATGTTCTTTTGTACCAATTTTTTTTTGCTTTCCCTATTAACATGATTTTGTTTTCATTAAAACCACTACCACTACCTCGTAATGTAATTCATACTGTATTTATCTTTTTCTTTGTATTTCTGTACATGTATTCCTTTTAAAATCCTATCAATGTCTTTTGTTCGATACCTCCCTAGAAAGTGAATCTGTATCCATAGTTATTAGTTACTAGTGGGTGAAGGTTTCTCTTTCGTTCACTTCACTTTCGCTCACTGTCTTTCACTCACTGGTTTTGATTCATCGGTAAATTTTTCCAATTCTGGCAACGTAATTGTGATTGTTTGGGCAAAATTTTGGTAACTCGCGGCACTTGTCTCTTCCAGGGCATCATCAGGAACATATAACTCTTCATCATCCATTTTCACAATTTCCAAAACGGGCACACAACCACTTTATTGACGTTACAAAATTTGTTTATTTTGTATTTTATTTTTTTCCATAGCAACAGATCCGTCCAAAAATGTGATTTATTTTTATTGAAAATTTTGAATACAAAGTTACAGCTTCACTTTCTAAGGAGGTACATATCGAACAAAACCAAATATGTACATAGAGGACTCGAGAGTAAGGCCGCTTTCGTTCACCTGAATTGCATCGTCCACGAAGCGGAGCGTGAACGAAAACTTTGCCTTCCTCACTTACTGTAAATAACTATTTTCCAACGTTGCTTATGAAAATGATACTTTCATCACCCAATTTAGTGAGGAAAATAGGCGTTTGCATCACTAGTGAGGAAAATGGAGAAAGTAAACTCACTAGTGAGGAAAATTTAAATTGGGTGATAAAAGTATCACTTTTCATAAGCGACGTTGGAAAAAGTAGTATACACAATTCGTGATCAAAGTACGATTTTTCAACTCGCAATACTATCCTCACTCGCTGGCGCTCGTGAGTATATCATGTATTGCTCGTTGAAAAATCAGGCACTTTCATCACTTATTGTGTAATATACTATTTTTTCCGTAGTGTTATTTTTCCATTTTTTACGTTTTACGTTTGCTAATCTATCACAACCTGCTTCGTACCATCTTTCCGCTTTTCTCTTGTTATTTTATTTACCTTATGCTCCGTCGCTGGCTGTTAGATTAGTATCGTACGAATCTTTGTGAAGTCGATTTAAATCAATTTTCTCTCATCTTTTTACCTTTGATCAACTTTTCTTTACTATCATTCTTCTAATCTTTTTTTTACCTTTTCATCTTTGCCTCTTATCGTTTCCAAAACAATTAATTTCCCGTTCGTTTGAATCAAGATCTCCCCTTCCCTCCATTTATTCTCCAATTCGCCGTACAAAATAAAAACTTCAAAAACGATACGTTTCTCTTTTAGTGCCAGTTGCCGGTTTTATTTTTATTTTATTATTTAAAACAGTACCCATGCAAGATGTAACACGACCAATTCCTTCCAACTCAGTCATCTTCATCTCGCTGCTTTCTTTTATCGTCCTTTCATTGCCTTTTTATGCGACGCTCCATTAATCTGAATGGATTCAGTTTTTGTTTTATCTTATATATTGTTTCACAAAAGAGTAGGGATCGCTTTGGAAGCATTAGGGTGGGCTATATTCCCTTTAATTCAATCAGTTAATGTCGTACCCTTAAACGATCGATGTGTCAGAGTCGGATGCCCAAGATTCCACTAATTGAAACTAATCAACACTGTTTACTTTCATTACTTTAGAAAAAAAAAATAATAGAAGTCGAGGCGGATTTATTTTCGCAAAGTGAAAGTGCGGAGCTAGACGATAAAGAGCCGTTAATGTAAACGGGGCAAAAGCCGATGATATTTCGCCAATTGGGGGATGATTAGGGAGGTTAATAACAGAATCGCTTAATGGAAAAGTTAAACAATTAAAATGCGGAACAATAGTCCTCTCCGCCAACACCGTCCAATATTCTCGGCGAAATACGCTGATTCAAAATCCTTCCTTCAATTTATTATTCCATTTCCCTGCATCACTTTATTCATATCTAAATTACTTTTACAGTATCTCGCTATTCAAGTTGAAATATTTTCCCAGAATTCCATTACACTAAATTCGTTATCCGGGGGATGGGTTTAAAATTTTACAGGATCTACCCCGTCTGGCGCACCTTTTGTATCCGTCTCATGTGAATTGCCAATTTAAAACGCATCCCTGCAACTCTCTACACTTATTCCCGGACGAATCGGATGATCTGGATGGCGAGAATTGGATCTCTTGGTCTGTATATTCGAGTCCATGCGGAGAGGAAAAACGTGCAACAATATTTCGATCGTTTACGCCGGATCAAGGGTGTCACGTGCAAAAGGAAAACACCCGCATTTCCCAGAACTATCTGTGTACAGTTTGTTGCAATAATCTCTTCACCGAAAAGTTGTTTTCCAGGTTAACAACAGCACATCGTTGACGTTTCTTTGACATTTCAGCAAAAAATCTGCTTACCAGTGGCGTTGCGTTTGGTAATAAAGCCTGGTAAATTTTCTCCATTATCACTTAGCTGAGACCAGAGGAAGAGACAGCCACCCAAACAAAGTACAATAGTCTGGTGTCTGACATAAGTATTCATACCGTGAGGCACTAGACTGGAGAAAGCTCTCTGGTTTAATGATAAGTTACTTTGACCACTTTCTCGCAGAAGTGAGAGTTTGCTTGTAAAGCTTGTTAAAAACAGATCATTTAGTTGGTTTGGGTTGTGCGACGACGCCAACCGTCGGAGGATTCTTAATGGAGCTCCATAAATTAGTATTGAAGACAATTCGGTGTTATTAAAGTTTAATTAAACCGACAGCGTAATTTTTAATGAATTTAAGTGGTTTAAAGATAAGCTGAAATTCGTACGTCGGCGATGTGTCGGGAAAGGGAGTGTATTTACTGTGAGCAGATGTGGTGGTCTGTTAGCCGTTTCATGAATATTTAGTCGCAGTTTGACTTCTCCGTCCGGAAGAGGAACACCGGAATAATGCCTCCTAAATCATTTTCAATTCAGTTATTCAATTTTATATTTTATCCAATTACTGGGAAATGAAACCGCCGAACTGACTTTATTAAATATGCGGCGCCGGCGAATAACTGCTCTGGGAGATTTACTCGCGGTTTTATATTATTTAAAGATAACATTTGTGTGTTTTTCTTTCATTAAAACGGGGCACTTTTGTATCGAAACCAGTTGACATGGAATCGTTAAGAGTAACAAATTTGCTTCGGAAGACGTAACAAGTCGAACGGAAAATTGTTTTCTGATACATCTGGCGCAACATGCAAAAAATCGTCGGTTTAATATTGACGTCTTGACTTTATAAACATCAAAGTGTTGTCGAAACTGGTGTCTGAAATTTTGAAAATCAAACAAACCGCGCAGAAGATTGGGGTTTTTGATATCAAAACTCAGAGAAGAGGTCAGCTAAGTCAGTTGACATTCAGAAGATAAATACAGGGTTATTATAAATGATTGTCCCATCGGAGTTGGCGTTGAAAAACACACAAATTTTTGATGTGCCCGAGCCTCGCAACATGAGACAGACTAGTAGACAGATTTCCGGCAGTAAAATTTACCGCCACCTATCGGCGATATTAGTCTGACTCGTGTTATGAGGCTTGCGGTACATTCAACTACGCCACCAACGCCAACTGCGATGGGACAATCATTTATAATAATCCTGTACATAATGTGAGAATAGCAATTTCCCAAGAGCTCAAGTAAACTTCTTTTACTGTGACAGTCGTTATTACATAAATCTAAAAGTCTATTGCAGTGATAAGATGCACCTGCACATATTTTATGTTATTTGCATGACAAGTTGCATATGAAAGCTTTTCGGATGCTCGCATCATATCTAGAACTATGAATGCATTTATTTAGGTGATGCCAGCAGTTCATTAAATTATTTAACAAAATGCAAGTACTTCTTGATTTGATTAAATATTTTTCAGTAGATGTCAGATTTGACATAATCTACTCGCAGGTACGATGATTCTAAATCATAAAAGACAGATAAGTAAAAGGAAGTTAATAATAGTCCAACCAAAATTGGATTTCCAATAGATTTGCATTCTTATATAATTATTGCCGCATGAGCTACCACATTGTTTTTGTAAATTGAGGATTCAGGAAGAGGTTATAATACGTGAAATATTTGAAATGAGAACGGATTTAGAAAATTAAGAAGTTTAACTTATCTTGTTAAATAAACTGGAAATATTTTTTCTCTTTGGTAGATAATAACTGTTACGATGAAATGAATCTACAATGTGATCCAAAAGAAAACAAATCAGAGCAGGCGTTGCAAATTATAGGTCACGTCGTAGCAAAATTCTATGCAAATAAGCGTTCAATTCATGGGCGTAGACAATTTGTAGTCTCTACCATATAATAAATCATACCTCATGAACTTTAGATGTTATAATTGTGGATTTTATTATTATCAAAATGGAGAAAACGTATAAAATAAACAAGAGCAACATTTTACATTCGTAACAGTGGGTAATTAAGCAGCTTTATTGCCAAACACGACGCCACCGGTAAGCGGAATTTTGGGTGAAATGTCAAAGAAACGTCAATTTTACAGTAACGGTGCGCTGTTATTAACCTAGAAAACAACTTTTCGATTTCGGCAACTTTACAGACGTTTACTGTAATTGTAAGCAACAATTATTCCAAAATCAGTGTTAAAATGTTACTTTTTTGTTCGACACTGTCAGAATTTGAGAATTTTCTCCTGTATGAACGGATTTTGATAAATGTCACCACTTGTAAAAACGAAACGTCAAGCTAATTTTAAAGATTTTGAGCAATTTTGAGCCTTTAAGGGGCTCGTCGAACAAAAAAACGTTGTATTCAACTCGTTCTTGTGTAAATTGGGCTTTTTTGGCACCCGTGGGCCTCAATTTACACAAGAACTCGTCAAATAAACTACTATTCCAAACGGGGTGAATAGGCAACCATTGAAACGACTGGGCATAGCAAGTAAAATTATCCGTACGAATCAAACCAAGACAAACGTTTCGATAAAAGAAAAATGCGGTAGCACTCTTGATTTATTCTCTTTTTGATCACCTTGTAGATGTCATGTGAGGCTGGTTGGTGCGTAATTTTTTGTAACACATGTACGTATTTTGAGTTTTTTATTAATGTTAGAAATAGCTATGCACTTAACTTTCACATCTAAATTTACGTCTATCCCGGCGCCTCCACCATTTTTTCAATGCTAAAAAACATTCGTCATAATTAATTAAATTTCGTTTTCGGATTGAATTCTTTTGGTATAAAAACATAAATCGTGTTGGTCAAAATACAGCGTTATTCTAAATGATTGTAGTCGAAGCAAGCCATGCCCATGTTATGAAATTTTTGCCGCTTCACTGTGAACTGTCAGTTTTTGTCACTGTCATTGTCATTTTTTAGGTGAAAAGTGAGATGATGAGAATTGTATTTATTTCTTTTTAAATTAACGATTGAATCTAACAATACTGAGTTGTTTAACTCCTCTCTGTGTGAACGGTGTATACATATTCACATTATTTTGAAAATTTTTATATGGAGCGGCAACCATAAATTTTACATTCAGTTCTTAACGCCAACTTGGACTACAATCATTTAGAATAACTCTGTATATCCTAGCCGGAGATTATGTAAATTTTGGTACTGGATTCGTCACGACTGAATCTATGAAAACTAGTTTCAACTTTTCCTGCTTAATCTACCTCAGGCAATACCTACATTAACTTCAACTTTTCTTCATTAAAACACGCAACTTACAGGCCTTAGTCCTGTGTTTATTTTCTTATCTCTTAATGCACTGTTTTTTTGCTACCTATTATACAGGGTTATTTATTATAAATGATTGTAGTTCAAGTAAACGTAAAAACTGAATGTGAAATTCATGGTTGCCGCTCCATATAAAAAACATTAAAATGATGTGAATAAGCGAGTGCATACCGTTTACACATAGGAGTTAAATTTGGTGCAAAACAACTACATATTTTTGGATTCAATCGTTAATTTAAAAAAAAAAAAAATTCTCAGCACCGCATTTTTCACCCAAAAAAATGACAGCGACAGCGACAAAAATTGACAGTTCACGTGAAAGCGGCAAAAATTTCATGGACATGGCCTGCTTCGACTATAATCATTTATAATAACTCTGTATTTTAGTTTGTCCTATTTGATAATTTATACTTCTCTACTTTTAATCCGTGTGTTTTTTATTACCTATTGTTTTTCTTCATTCTTCTTATCCAGGGTCTACTATGTCTAACATGTCTGTCTGATCCTGTGATCACGTCTCTTGAAAAATGGGGTTATGTCCAGGTACAAATCATTAAATGTCAAAACCTCAAAAGTATCTCATGCAATTCTCAATACAAATGAAGAATGAAGGAAATGAGTCATTTGGCAGTGAGAGAAACGCGAAAAAAACGTGGGAATTACTAAAGGCAATCTTAATTAATTGCATTGATTAATACAAATATTTTCAGATAAAAACTAATTAGACAGCAAGAAACATGAAGTTCAGAAAAATGTTTTATAGAGGATGAAAAGGCAGAAGGCATCAAACTACACTAGCCAAAATGTACAACAAAATAGCACAAATAGAGTTAAGTTTATTGGTGATGTTCATCTTTGTGAGTTGTTTTCCGTTGGCTTCAAAAAATGTCTCGAAACAAGTCAATATTAACAGTTTGAAGTATGTACTTTCTTTTTGAATTCTGAAATTTCGTATCAAAATTTAATTTTATAGATATGCGCGAGTCGTTATGTCAGCGAGTCAGCGAGACGTTTCTGCCAAAATGGCGCCTCTGAGAGTTACCAACTGCGGTTGGATTTAGTGTTATCTAAAATTCCCTATCAATAACCTAGCAACTGAAAAGTTACTAGGGACTGGTCACAATAAAAATGAATAGATATTAGTTAAGCAATTTAAAGTGTTCGTTGAATTTACCTGAAATTCAAATTAACAGCTACCTTCTAATTGGTTAACTTTAATTGTTAATTACGAAAAATTTACTATACCCTGACCTATTGCTTTCATTTATCACCAACGAAAGCGTAATCTAAATCTGATTCGCGACTTCTGGGATAGCCTGTATAAATCGCATTCTTCATTTTATTTTCATTATATTGTTTAATCATTCTTTCCACCTACAATTTTCTCATTTTTTTAACTTTATTTGAAATTTAAAAAAAAAATCATTTTTTGAGTTACAACGTCGCAGGAATTCCCATTTTTCTCTCTAAATTGTATATTTAAAATATACAATTTAATTAAATTAAAATAAACCAAAATTAAGTATTATGTAATCTGATCAATACTGGATAAAAGAACAGTTTTTTCTAACTTCGCTGGTTTACAAATAAAACAGCAACATTTGTTTTGATTCTCTTTTCATTTTTTCCTCGTGTGCTTTGTTAAAATTTATTAATAAAATTTTAAATAATAAATAATAAACTAGCCAAAACTGAATAGGGAATTCCACAATTTTCCTTAGAAAGCAAAATAATTGCCCCAATCCTCCCACGTATTCTTAAACACTAGATAAATTTAAAATGTTACAGGTACTTGGAACATTACATCTAATGTGTATCTTTATATATTTCTAACACATTTCATTATAAATTTTATGTCCGATCGGGCGATTTTTGCCTACTTATGGACTAGTTTTTAGGGCGTAATTCAGTATATTATAGCCCGGGGCTGTAAAAGTTTTTGCCGCCCTTGTTTATGCCGTTACTACAGTAATAACAATAACTGGCTTATTCCACCTTCCTGATGTTTGTGTCGTTATTTTAAAATTGAATCTACCTAAATTATTATAAAATTCAAAACTTCGACCGGACATAAAATTTTGTATGTACCACGGGCATAATTAGCGTTTGTGACCCTAGCGTGTTATGGCTCTCGACTGACGTCTCGAGCCCCAATGTCATGCCGCGGACCACAAACGCCTTCATTACGCCCTTAATACATAAATAACTATTAAACTGTATTTATAAAAAATTCCATATTCATTTTTGCTTAGTTTACATCACAATTTATTAACTTAAATGATTAAGAGGAAAGTGTGCCATTTCTCTGTCAACATCATCTGATAATTCTCTTGACGAAAATATTAGTTTTCTTGAATTTAAATATCCTCAAGACTCAAGATTTCGTTTAAGAACTACCCATTGGAAAATTAGTGACAAAGATTTAACTGACGCAGGTTTTTCGAACGCTAATATTGGTAATCTTGAACAGAAATTTGGAAATGTCAAATTGTATCATCATACAATTTCTGGAGAAAAATTAGTTTTTCGATGTGAAGAATGCAACAGGAATTTTAAAAACGAAAAGGGCCTTAAAACTCATAGGACGAGAATTCATGGACTAATGAGCCAATCGTTTTTGTGTAAATCATTTTCTTCCAAAAATAATAACACAAGAAGGAAAAATTAAGCAATTAATAACACTCTAGCTAAGTCCATGGATTATGAGAAGCAAATCGGATCTCAAAATAGTCATTCTAGTGGATCTCAAAGATTACCTTGTACTTTATGTCCTGGAAAATCTTTTAAGGATAATAATGATAATACATAAGTATCATATCGATAATAACCTATCAACTTCTTCTACTTTTTCTTCAACCGATTCAATCACAAAATTGCTTATTAATTTAAAACTTCAGTTACTAACTATTAGAAGATTACCAAAAGCTTGTAGACATTAACGGCAGATAAATTAAGCTCGATTATTAATAATTGCCTTTCAACCAAATCAATCTCTTCCTTTGAGAATCTTGCTTTTCTCCTATAGAACTTTCAATATAGCAGAGAAATCTCGTAAGTCATAATAAGCATATAAATGAAAATCTTTCTAATTTTGGAGTTCCTCAAATACGAACTGTTTCTAAGAAACGTACAAATTTATCATTAGCTAAGAAAGTGGAAGCAAAAGTAGCCGATTTTGATATCAAAGGAGCTGTTAAATTATTGTCCTCTGATGACTCGTTAGCTTCATTCAATGAAGATGTTGCTAAAGAATTAAAAAAAAAACATAGTTCACCACCTCACGAACTTTTTTTCTGAGACGCTTTCAAACCAGGAGAGTTTTCATTAATAGTCAATGAGCAAAACGTTCGAGAAGCTATCAATTCCTTTCCTGCCGGTTCTTCACCAGGTTTAGATGGCATGACAATACTTGAAATATATTATATCTTTGTCAGCGGGCGAAGCAGGTCAGCAGCCACTAAGAGCTTTAACGCGATTGTATTCTAAAGGAAGTACAATGCCATACCCCACTTCTTTACCCTTATCTTTAGCAATACTATAGGAATCCTTCAACTTTATTTTTCGGTGATCATTTAATTTCTTCTTCTGTTGGCGCCCAGCAAGGAGATCCTTGCGGTCCTATGATTTTTAGTCTTGTCATTCAACCAATTATTTTATCTTTGGATTCTCAACTGAATATTTAGTATTTAGATGATGGAACCTTAGCTGATTACCCAGAAGTAGTTTTGTCCGACTTTAGGAAAGTTATCAATTTATTCAGAAAAATTGGTCTTGAATTAAACTTTAACAAATGCCTGATTTTTTGCTGTTCTGGAGACATAGATTTAAAAGTCATGAAGGAATTTCAAAATTTAGCACCAGGTATTAAAATTTGTGACCGAAATTTATCTTGTTTAGGCTCTTCAATTTTTGATCAAGGTTTCAAAAACACTGTCGAAAAAATCATAACTACAGTTGAAAATCTTTTAAACAAAGCTGAACTTCTTAGCAGACGCGTGGCTTATATTTTAATCCAGAACTGTCTTTTCATACCAAAATTTAAGTTTTTATTGAGAACAACATTTTGGAAATTTTCTAATTGTGTTAATTCAATTAATTCTTCTTTAGTCTTCTTTAGAAAGAATACTTAATTTACGTTTAACTGATTTACAATGGTGTCAGTCCACTTTACCGAATAGATTTGGCTGGCTGGGAATTCGTCGCACTTCCGATATTTGCCTCCCTGCTTTCCTATCTTCAATTCATGGTGGTGAAAAGCTTGTTTCTCTATTACTAAATTCAAAGGAAAATGAGCTTATTATTCACCATTATGATGACGCTTTAGCAGTCTGGAATGTAGAAAATGAGAACGGAACACCAACAATCCCACAATTTCAGAAGAATTGGGATAATACGAGTAACTTCCCAATAACTTAATCTTTAATTTACCCAGACACTTGGTTCGTTTTGGCTTTGTAATGCAGAGAATCAGGATCTTGATTACATGCAATACCTTCTCCTAATATTTAAAGGTTTAGCCTTTGAAACCTTAGGCCCTTGGTGCAAAGAAGCCATCGATTTCATTAATGTCATCGGAAACCGACTTATTGCTGAATCAGGCGATTCAAAATCAAAGAAATTCCTTTTTGAGAGGATTTCCCTTGCCATTCAACGTGGAAACGCTGCAAGCATTTGGGGCACTTTTCCAGATTCCGCATTATTATCGGAAATTTTTGTATTATAAAACAAAAATGTTATGTACTTAAGAGGATTTATTAACTTAGTTATTTTATTAAAAAAGAAACTATGCACCTAGTGTCTCATTAGGATGAGTATATTCTTGTGCAGAAAATAAAACCTTATCGACGAACTTTTTAAATGCACTTTTCAGCTTATTAAATAGCACAAATAATGATTACTCTAAAACTATGAAAAAATTAAATTAAACCATTTCCCATATTTTAATATATTCTATTTAGATCCCGCTGGTCTTACTTTGTAGATTACCAAACTTTTTAGAAGAGATTGCATCTCCTATGTCAATCTGTCTTCCAGATAGTGAATATCTTATGTCCCGGAAATCTGAATGGCGACGTCTAAAAAAGGGTGACTCTGGGGTGTCATTTTTCTATAACTTTTCGAATCCTAGAGGTCAGACTCAGCTTATAAATCAACCTCCACGATTACATTCACTGCGGAATCATCACTCAATCCTTTTAAATATTTCAGACGATTTGCTCCAATGCTCTTTGATTCCAAATTAGACTTTTTAAAATTTCAAGAAACAGTATTATTGCGGTCGATGTTCTGCGAGCAGTTACGGTCAGCCTAACCCACGCCCTCGTTAACCCTTGACCCTTTCGCACAGACCTACCCCGTACTAATCGTGTGAATATCGAATTATACGCAATAAACTTGATCGTAACAAGCTAGCGTTAGTAGTGAGCAGCGCAATAATCTGCAAGCAATGCAGCTCCTTATTTAATTAAGGACTGCAAATAGAAATGGGGTTAACCGCCACCCACACTCGGACAGAGCGTTGGGGTGGAGTGCGTGAAATGTGCTCGGACATTTCTGTTATCGTCGATGATTATTGCAGGAAACGCCCCTAAGGTGCCGGGATAATGCCATAAGGGTAGCAAGCGTTCCTGGTGTATATGGGGTGGACTAGCTTTCATTACCTCTGACGTGTTGAGCTTTTTTCATCCATGGAACATCCGATCAACTTCCATTACCTCTGTGTACATTTCAGTTGATTACAATATTATTTGTTTTTTGAGTGGGACGTTCCATTTGTTGCCATCGTAACAATTTGTGTTTTATACGAAAATTGATCAGAGAGTGATTAATAGAAATATCAAATTATAAATCACAAAATAAATATAGTTTGGAAAGCTTTCAGAGCAACAGAAATTTGTCTTGTTAATTGGAGATGCACTTTCTTAAATTGAATTTAAAATCTCATTACGTTTACTTCCGCACAACAAAGATTTTTTTCAAGTTTGCAGTAATTAGAAATGTCAAGGTTTCGTGGTTTTGCAAACAAAACATTCTAAAGATTTAGGCAGACAACAGAGGTTTGCGGTGAACCCTTGTAGTTTCAGGACTTAAAGTTCACGAGTCTCTGCGCCATAAGAAAATACAAATGAATATCTACAGACTGAGTGGCTTCAAACAAAAAATTGTATGGACTTATGAAAAGTCAACATAATTAAAAAATGTTTGGGTTACGTTTTATGGCAATTTTATAAAATATTCTGGTGGAGGCGCCGAGATACAACAATAAATTTAATAATTTAAATTGACAAGTGGATTGTTTGCTAAGTTCATTTGCAAAGCTTCGAGCTTCACAGTATTGTCTTTGTCTTTTCTGATTCTATTTATGGTTGATTCTGACGAGTGGAAACTTATTTAAAACACACGACAATGTTGTGTGTCTGATGTAACGAGTGTTCAAATAAATCTGTGGTGAAGAAGGTCGTGGTTTTATACTTCTTTTCTAAAGTTGTTATTTACAAGAACCTCATACACCTTTTGAAGGTCTCTCATTTCCGTAATCCTTTCAACGGTATCTAAAATAAGTAACGATTGTCCTCTCGCTTAACGGAATATTTGACAGCTGATGATTTGTCATATGTTAAAGGAAACAAAAGCAACAACCAGGCCAATTTTTTTTAACATACGTTACTTAGATATAAGTTAAACACCGTTCACGTCGTTTTGGGATAATGGGGGAGCGATAATTAATTTTTCTAACGTTACAATGTTACAATCCATAACCGCGAAAATAAATAAATGAAATAGGATTATTGGAAATTTTTCTTCGAAAAAAATCCAGTATACTATAGAAAACAATCCAATCGCGAAAATCTCTGTACGTTTTTCTGGTATCGTAATTTGCTTTTCTAAGGTAAGAGATTGAGTGTTAATTTGTGCGCGAATTCCCGCAATTTTGGGGAGGGCACACTCTATTTCACTATCGAACATTTTGTTTGTTAAAAAAATGTGAGTAAATGTCAATTTAATACAATCTCAAACGTGCGCGCCTACTAAGTTTTAATATTTTGCCGAAATAAACGATAATATTACGGAGGTTGGTTTTTATTTATTTTTTATTATTATAATGTTACTTGTTTTATTAAATGATTGATTGTGAATAAAATAGTATCAAACCTCGGAGAAAGTCCATTCCTGTGTCTCGAGAACTAGTTCACCTCGAGGGCAAGCCTCTCAGTAAACTATTGTTCTCTCGACAGGAATGGAACACTTTCCGCCTTAGTATGAATATACTATTAAAAAAATGTAATTACATGATGTAATATGGCAGGCAATGTTTGAAATATCTAGTCTTAATAACAACGGCCACATGCCCAGAGCGGTCATTTTTACAATACATTTTTGTGCCCGCTATTGAGAGGTCTTACTGTATTCCTAAGTGTAAGTTAGTATTTTTTTCTCACAAAATGATATGGATCTGTTTTAAATGCACCATTATCAATTGTCAGAGATGACCCTAAAAGACCTTCTAATTTATTTTGACATTCAAAATATGTAGATGTTGATGATATTGTCCCATCAGGTTTAGTGACAAATGTACAAAAATGTCTCTTTTAATAAATTGTTTATAATTATGTCGTCAGAACCTGCGTCAGTTATTTACTTTCCCATTGATTGCTGCGACATTATTCCTCTTGAAAATATAAACAAGAGAATTATGAAATATTTATATTGAAATTTCACAATGGATGCAAAGGATATCACAATGGCCTGTTGTTTAAATTTGGATTTTCGTCTCTTTTAGTTACGAGAAAAATCGCTGTCTTGAAGTTCGTTTACAAATTGGTTCACTTCAAAATTGACATTAGTTCTTCAGTAAATATATTGTCCTTTGTTCTTCCTGGAACTTCTAATCCTTACTTTCCATGTAAACACCGTAATATTCCTCGATCCAATTTAGTCCATCGATATCCTCTACAAGGTCGTCAACAAGGAAACAAATCAAGAGTGTTACCTCATCTTTTGTTTTATCGAAACGTCTTTCTTAGCTTGATCGTACACATATATACTTGCTATACACAGTCGTTTTACTGGTTGCCTATCTCAATTTTTTAAATTATTAATTAATGTTTTATTTTCAATGGTAAAATCCATTTTACCACTTATTCTGCGATAATTGTTGCTTACGATTACAGAAACGTCGTTGCTTTAAAATTGACGTTTGTTTGACAGTTCACCGCTACATGTGCCTACCAGTGGCGTCGCGTTTGGCAATAAAGCTGGTAATTACCTATTCTTACGAATGTAAAATGCTGCTCTTGTTTGTTTTATAAATTTTCTCCATTATCAGACAATAATAATAAAATGCACAATTATAATTCCAACGTCTAAAATTCATGAGGTATGATTTATTATGTAGTAGCGTTCGAGACCACGAATTGTCTACGAACGCTTATTTGTATAGGATTCCGCTACGACATGACCGATAATTTGCAACGCCTGCTCTGATTTGTGTTTTTCTTATCAGAATCTAGAACCCTTGAATCTATCTGCACACAAAATATCTTAAGAAAATGACCAACAAATCGTAGAAAGTTGCAAGACTTAGCCGCCAGCCCTTTCAAACAGCAATAAAATCAGCAGAACCTCTCAAAATCCTGTTGATTACATCACGACAAACCCTTGTGGCGACTCTTGCACAAATCGGTGTCGCACAATTCGCCACCCTCACTCTCCATCCCGGGCAATTATTTTAAGTGGAGTGTCGAGGCGGCTCGCGCGCAAACCGCCCCTCGCATCGTCGCGAATTTTTTCCAACGAAAAATGAAAATCGGAAAATTCCCGATCCTTGTTGGTTTTCCGCTAATTTAAACGCCGTTCGAATAATGGCCGTTTTTACAAATGCAAATGCTATTTAACTCGAGTTAAGGCCGTAACGAGGTATTTTCGGTAGCGATAAGGACCAAGTCCGGATCCCGTGACATCTGGTTATGTAAATGGAGATTAAATTGTGTTTGCCCCCGTGAACCGAACGAGATACGTCTTCGGCAAGGTCCGTCGGGTGGTGACTTTATCAATATCAACGGTCGTTGCGGAGTCGACGTTTCTCGCTCTCTTCAAATAGAATTTTCAATTAATTCCCCACTAATCGGTGGAGCGTTGAGTGCGCCCGAAAGGCTCGTGAAAAATGTCCGCGGGACAATCCGGACTATATCCGGGGCGCATTTGCCTAATGGTTCAATTTTCAAATGGGGTTACGTTATCGATAATAAAAAAGACAGCGGAGCGCGTTTCGAGATCGTGCGGTCACCCCCAGAGAGTAATTTTTAATCTGGGGATCTGTTTCCAGTAGGCATAAAAACAACGGACTTACTCATGTGGTATAAAACTAGGGTGTTGGGGTCTTCTTCCGTGGTGCTGTGCGTCTGGAACGCCTTGTTTATGGGGGCGAATATTGTGGCCTGCTTGTACTGCAGCGTTATGTTTGCCAGTTCGCTTCTTTCCAGCAGAGCCAGAAACTGAAATCAAGATAAATAACAATTATTTCAGGATTTATCGTCTCGTGGAGGAACTATACATAAAGATCGACTCTAAATAACATGAAACATAAAACTGAAAAATAAAAATTCGACATGATCTAGAATCGTGAGAAACAGCTTGCAGTGCAGACTTGATACAAATCTTTGATAAATGGAAGTTTATCAAAAAATCTATTTCCACAATTTTTACAAGAATGAAAAATATTTGTTGATAAATTACGAGAAACTGAGTATAATTCTTGGGTTAGAATTTGGCACATTTATGCAAAAAGTACGTAAAGTAATACGAATGGCAATTCCATGAGTAAAAAAGAACACTTTACGCACCTGTTCCAAATAATGTTTTTCTACGACTGTTAAAAGATACATATGTTTAAGGCAACAGTGAACAAAAAAACAACCGTGAAAAAAAGCTTTTCACTTCTTTTCATTATTATCGTTATTTTGCAAAAAGAATATCTGTTACAATTGTTGTTAAATTTTAGTTTCATAAGAAAAATATCTGAACTTGCCCTTATCAGGGCAAATTTAATAAAACACAATAACTCTTTATAAAAAATTAATTTTATTTTGTCTATCAGAACACCTAGGTCTACTTAAATAACTTAAACAACAAAGACAAAAAAATATAAATTTGTGTTAAGAGAAATTGTCAACTGACAAAACGATTTTTCAAAAATAAAATTACAGCTTTTGAAAAAAAGCATGCATAGTTTTAAAGTCTTGAACAGTAAAAATCAGGGAAGAACAGGAATCACGTGCGATGGAATGACGAATGGAAGATATTTTTTTCGGAATTGCATTTGGAAGTATCAGGTGGATTTTTTTACTGTTTTCAAGATTCAATATAGACGAATTAACGATGTGAAATCTGACAAGAAAATTGGATGCCGGAGGCAGTGCGAGTGATCGACTTTGGACCCTCGAAGAATGCGATCAACGAGGAAAACATCGAGAAAGATCTTTCCCTTGAGAACGGGGTAGAGCAAGGATGTGTATTGAGTCCCACATTTTTGTGCCTATAGTAAAAATGTAAAGAGTAGAGTTGAGGGTAAGATCAAATTGGGACAAGAATATATTAGACAAAAGGAGAATTGAAAAGAATGAATGCGATAAACGCGAAATAAACAAATTTATTTGTGTTGAGAGTAAACGAAGATGAGACATGATTTGGAAGAGTGGGCAAAGATACAAAAGTGAGATAATAAGGAGTAGAACTAGTAAATAAAGAATAGACATTTCGCAAATTACAGACGGAGAATTACACATTATTCATCACTTGCGCTGTTGTATGACACATTTTTATCGATTATGTGAACTTTCATTTCTTGGCTAAACCAAGGATGGCGCCATGGTCCAGGGGTCAGAAAAGTGCGGACGAAAAAGAGATACTTTTTGTCCGCTTGGGAATACGTAAAATTATCTTTTTCATTAAGGGTGCCCAAAAAATATTTTTTGTACTCACAGCCTTGGAAGTGACGCTTCCAACATCCAACGCTCAATCAGCAACGAGTTGTTCCCGATCGACTCGAATGTAAAAATTGCAAAAACACTGGCCCTTTAAGGCATTCAAAAAGAAAATCGGTCTTGATAATAATAAAATTTTGTTCATAAAATACAACTTCCCTGGATTTTCTTCCATTAAAAATTAGGGAAATATTTATAATCGTTAAAAATTGTTCCTACAAATCCTACATAAAATACAATACACACAAAACTCGCATATTATTGCAAAAATTGAAATGTCAAGTGAAGCAATTGTTTATAATAACCAAAGGTCACTGCCTACTTGGTTTTATGTTCGTTTATGTTGAATGTATTAAAACAATTTTTTTTTAATTTAATGTTCGTACAAAAAATAGTGTACGAGCCACTTGCGTGAAGACATCTTCCGCTCATTCGCGCATTAATTAAAGGCACTCGCTCCTTCGTCGCTCGGGCTTTAAAAAAATGCGCTCATGCGGGAACATCGTCTTCCCGTACTTGGTTCGTAAATAACTATTATATGGTGGAAATATTCTGAAACATTCCAAAATGTGGTGTAAAACGTGTCTCTGTAGGGAAATTTCATTTTTAGAACATAAAAATGTATTGTTGAAAGTTGTGGGGGAGTGTGTATGAACGAAAAGCACTATGAATGCAATTAACAAATATTGACAGCTTGTTTTGGAATATTTGAGGTATCTTTCAGTCAATACTTTGTTCATTCGAGCGCGTAGATAATTTTGGCTTTATGTTTTGCAACCACACCATTTTGTGCCAATAGAATAGTAACATTTAGCGGTTTAAATCGGACATTTTTTGATCAAAAACAAGAATTACCGAGTCAGTTTGAGTGTTTAGTTTATTTTCCTTCCAGTGAACACCCCGATGTTCTACTTCAAAGACGACGCTAATACAACAACGTACTTGTAAGCAACATTTGACTGACATTCTATTAAAATAGGTGTTTTAGCTCTTTGAGACTTGTATTTTAGACGAAACCGTCAAACCAGTCGTTAATTGCAGTTTCCCACCACTGAAGATTAAAGTTCAGTTTTGTTACAGCTAACGTGTTGAAAACTGTTCCGATTTGAATAATTCTTTTTGAAGTGTATGGATATGCGGTCTCGCACAAAAAAGTATGTTGTTTGGAACAGATAGACGTTTCCAGCAAACTACTTCACATCTCTTTCGAGCCAATTGCAACTGTGCAAAAATCCGAAATAATAAAAGGGTAAATTTTACTTAGCTGGGAATTTTTCGCGAGTGAAGTGGGTCGAATATCCCAATTGACATTCATGGGCTCTCTTTGTATATCAGAAAATTGCGAAACGCGAGCTGTGCAAGATATAAATAAAATTTGCGGTTGCCAAATTGTCGAATTTCAAGAAGCATGAAGCCCTATGTGTACACGGTACTTTGGTCGGATTTACTTAGCCGGAGATGGAATAGCATGTCATATCCGAAAGGATTTGAAGGGAAAAAAATGACATCCGAAGCTTCGTTTTACGTCCTCGCATGAAAATAAATTGAAACGAAAATTTCAACTGGTTCAAACTTAATACAGCCAATAAAGTTAAGCCCGTTTTGGCAAGTACATAAAACATAACGTCACCGTAACGAAACCCTCTTGTAACTTACGAATATGGATGGTGCGAGGTGTCTTCACGTTTTTAATAAACTCGCAAAATATTGACTCAACTTTCCTAATTTACCGACTCGATAAATCTGATTCCTCAGTTGATGTTGGTTCGGGTTCAATTACTTAAAAATAAACCGCACCAGCACGAGCTGCCAGCTAAACTTGATTAATTAAGCAGCAATTTTACAATAGTTGCCAATTAGAGAAATTCCAAGTTTGAGGGCGAACTGTAAACTCAACTCCGGAGAAAGTACTTCCACTGATTACCTTGAGCGATTTGGGGAAGACAAGTTACCGTATCTCGGATTAACTATTACTTGAGGGCGGTAAGTGGCCACAAAAAGGGCGTATCGAGAACCTTTCTAAATCTAAATTACTCCTTATGTGTCTATAAATGTCTAGAAGATTCTCAAAGTCGCATGTGTGGGATTGCAAAATTTTTATCCTCTTTCAGCCCCCAAGAAAAAGACGTCAAAGCAAATACTGACATTTAATACAGTTTCAACAATCGTAGAACATTTTTTTCGGCCTGCGTCTAGAAAATACTGTCTTGAAAATGGCGTTTGCGTGCCTTGGCAAGAAAATCGAAACAGGAAATTTTAATGAATAGTTACATATTTACAGTACAAGCTGCGAAAGTTGACTTTTATGTGCGAGGTGTTTTAAATGGCCGAGGCGAAGCGTAAGCGTAGCCGAGGTAATTTAAAAACTGGCGACGGGTTAGGAATAACAGAGAAGACGACCACTTTTTCAAATATTTGAGGAATTGTTGACTTTCAGAAATGGTGGAGGCGCCAGGATATTTTCTCAATAAAAACTGAACTTCTCTATCCCCTTTATTTTACAGATTTAATCAGTGCAAAAAACTGTGTACACATTTAGTATATTACCTACTCTAAAAAAATAATAGAATTAAATGCTTGCAAAAGTGGTGGAGGCGCCAGGATATTCTTCAATAAAATACGTTGTGTTACGACACTTCTAAATCAGGTTTAAAACGTATGTTCCAAAATCTCTTCCAAAGCTGTCACTACAAAAGGATGTAATCCATCCGTAATTGTTGTAATTTAAACGTCAGGTGCGAATGTATCCGCATAGTTGAGGAAGTCGCTCCCATAGTGTGTTCGTAGTTTAGTGCAGTAGGGGAATGTGAAGGACCACTCGTGGCTACAATATGCACTACAATATTGACATCGCATCTGCAAACACATTCTCCAATATGAGGCTAAACGGCAGAGGGTTGCGACCACAACATTATTACGATTGTAGTAGCTATATTTCATACCTTGTCGCATCCGAATTTGCCAAGTAGTTAGAAGTAGTATTGGTTTAATATGGCATGTTTGCTGTTTCCGTACAGTTTAATTACATAATCAATGAACTTTCGAGAAGCCAGATATAACATACGGTCCCATTGTTGTGTGCTGAAGCTCCTGTTTAATTAAAGTCGAAGCTAAAACTTTACACATTTGTTCCATCTATCTAATCAAACTGATTGCCGAACAATTACCCAGATGGAAGATTATAAAAGGACGTTTGTCTTCGGCAAAAACGCCTCACTACAAAAAGAAGGTGGAAAAAGCGTGTTCCAGAAGCTCACGAAATATTGGCTCTTGTTGGTACAAATATCTTTCTATATTTGTAAGCCAAAGATCGTCTGGCTTAAGACGGATCCCTGCCCGACTCCGTTCTTCTTAGTTTGCAAATTCGACGAGCAGCAATGTCCGCTCCGTCCAATTTTCTAATGGAGCTTTGAGCTTCCGGACACTTGTCACATTTCACATCGTTAATTCGCGTCATCTGACAATGTCGTATTCTAATTTCGTAATTATAAATGTACCCGGCGCATTTAGTCATCGCACGAGTGGTCCGTGTCTTAAGCATGTACTTCCGCCGCCCACACGATCTGCGACCGCCACCGCCGCCGGTCCTTCGTCTTGTGACCCCGGTCGAGTCACGGCGGTCAACAGTGTTGTATAATTTACGTCGCACCAGGCCCCGAAACTCATAAAGATTCGACCAACTGTCGCGAATGCAATCGAGATGGTGCATGTGTTTGTCGAACGGCAAATGTAATTAATTGGTTTATTTATTTGCAAATTACGTCGGGCGTCTGCTCGGAATTATCCAGTTTGGATGATTCGCGATGTTTAGCGCTGCGAAACGAAAATTAGATTGAAGGAGATAAGGCCCGGATTATTACGAATTAGTGTTATTGGATAGACACTCCGGATGCCTCTGAAAAGATTTTTGTCTTGTAATTAAGACGAGATTTAACCGATTTCGGGAGATGGAAATTATATTTTCTCGGAATGAGATAATTCACAAAATGTGGTCTACCACATTATCTGACAGTTGGCAAACTAAAAAAAAAAAAATAATTTAAAAACGAGAAAGAATATGCTGCGAATCATTCACGAGGTTAAAATGCAATCATTTATTTAACTGGGATAGGTCAGGGAACACTAATTGTAATACAGCCTGTCTATAAAAGAATGTAGGATCGCAGATGGCTCTGGAATTTCAATTTGCCACCTCGTTTAAATTCATGAAATACTAATCGCAAACTGCCAAATATTCACAACGTCAAATTAACCTCATATCCGCTTTCGAAGTCCTACTTTGTTGTTTCTTGCGTTCCTGGTCTGTTTATTCTTAAAAAAAGCTTTTTCCAAAGCTAGACAATTTCCAGTGGTGTTACAAAGGTATTATCTTTATCTGTGTTTATAATTTTATAACCTCTCAAATATTTTAGAAGTAATTGCTAAAATGGTCTTCACATTTGAACAAACTAAGTTCATTATAATGTCTTATTACCGCAACGGTGTTAAAAGAGACAGAGAATGGACATAACAGTGTTCGAGTTTGCAAAAAAGAATTTTTAGCCAACTATCAGGACTAAAATGTTTTAGAAAAGTCGCTCGCAGCTCACATACGTCGAATTGTTAATCGTTTTGTTACTACAGGTAGTGCTGAAAAGGGGAAATCGTCAAGGTCAGGTGATTTAAGATGTAGTTGAAAACATACGAGATCGTTTAGAAGAACATCCAAGAACATCCCTTAAGGGTGACCGATACCAGCGTTGACTAGAGTGTATTTCATTAATTGCAAAGGTTTTTTTAATTCTCCAGACCGCAGCGTTATACTTTTTTTTATAAGAGAAAAAGATTGTCTGATGATATGATAAAAACCTAAAGTGCGCGGCTTTAATTCGATTTTTTATTGCCTAAATTTCAATATTATGCTTCCAGATTTTGTAGAATGAATCTAAATAAGTTTACTGAGTCCGCTGCGTTGTGAAATTGTGGATGAAACATTTGTTTTTTTTTATATTGAGCTTAATGTAAAAGTTAAATTTTTCGTCTTCCAGGCGAACATTTCGTTAGAATATTTTGTAATTCTATACAATATATTTACCTTTACCTACTACATTAAATAATAATTAAAAAAAAACAGAAGTTGTGGAAGTTATTCATTTATAAATTTGCGAATAAAAACGGTTTTAGTTCATCGCTTTTGCCACCAGAGGCAGTAGAGGCACATCTTTTCTCCGATTTCAAAACTACCTACCTGTTTAGGAACGGGACAAATCCGGGGGTTAGTTTGGGCCGCCGATCAGTTTTCAACCAGGAAATTTTATGAGTTTACAGATAATACCCTGTCCCGGTATTATTCGAATTTCTTCAGAAATTCTAATATAAACTATGACCGTACAGAGCGAATTAATTTTTGCTTTTTTTATGAAAACTAATTTTTGGAATTAAATATTAGGTTTTTTTGAAAATATGTACGTATAAAAATAATGAATAAATTGTTGTCTAATTTAGTCCGCACATTATTACGTCAACGTCATTAACATTATATACTCGTAATATATATACCGGGTGTATTATGAAAAATCTTTGGTGCTGTAACTTCCTTATTTTTCAGACGATTTTAATAATTGATGTGTCAAGCAAAATCGTTTTAAATGGGCTACAATTTGAATTGATCCAATATTTGTTCTTGAGTTCTGTTTTTGACAAATGATAGTCAACTTTTTTTTTCAAATTGCACTATTAACTTTTTTTACTCAGTTTTATAGAGATTTTTATTTAGAATTTAGAAATTAAGTACAGAAATATTGATTTATAAATTAAAGTATGATCGTATGAAAAGTTTTGTGCGTTGTGGAGTATGCAGGTAGGTATATAGATCACAAAAAGAAATCGCGAATTGGTAATTATCTACTCCTTCGTGAGACCAGTAGTTCCATTGCAAAATAGGTGTTTTTTTGGTGGTCATTTGAATGTCACAATGACGTTCTTTTTCGCACTAATGCGTTTAACTGTCACTTTTTCGCATTAGTGCCAAAAAGAGTGAGAAGTATAAAATTACAAGAAAAGCTTTCTTTTCTTTTACTAAAACAATCAAAGTACTGAATTGGTCTCATCAGTTCGTCATGTAAAAGAAACTTTTAAAAAACGCAAGCCATTGCTCAAATCGTTGATAACACAATTCATAAACTGGCCGCGACTTCGCAGGTAATAAACTGGATATACAGGGTCTATCAGAACTGGCGGACCAAAATAATACGGTGAATTCATCATCTTCTGGGAATAATAGGAAAATGTTCAAAAAAATCTATCTTAAATAGTGATTAGGAAAGAAGCAATTTAAAGTGACCAATCTTGTTGTAGATGTAAAGTTACCTATAAATTAGTTTTCCTGCTTTATTTGTAACTATGGATGCATTTCACTACTAACTATGATGCATATGCATTGTTGGGTATCTGCATTGTTTGTGCAATGACGGACGTTTTTAGGTTATAGCATTTTTCAGGTTGTAGTATTTCTGCTAGGATGTTCCATATTGGGGAAACAAACTGCGGACTCCTGAGCAGCAACTGTGGCACTCTCATCATGCTGTCCATATAAGACAAGGATATCAAAATATTCTGAAGAAGTAAACATTAAGCGTTTTTAATGACTTTTGTAATTGTCAGAAATAATTTATGTCTTTGCAACAATCAAATTTGTTTCGATAATTACTAATATAATTTTTTAAGGTAATTTTATATCTACACGTGATTGGTCAATTAAAAACGTTCTTATTTTAAAATCCAATGAGGATGGATTTTTTAAAATATTTTTCCAATTATTCCCCGAAGATGATGATTTCACGGTATTATTTTGGTCCGCCAGATCTGAGAGACCCTGTACCTATAGCAACTATACCGCAGATCAAAATCACTCATTTGGCAAGAAAATCGCTACAAAATTGTAACAATAAATAACACTTTTGTAATAAATGAATTGGAGTAGATAGAGAGTGATAGAATGATAGGAGTAATAAATTAGTGAATTAAAAAAATTTAAATCTGTATTTCTTTTTTCTTGTTTTTTGCCTAATACTTTACGGAATTAGAAAAAATCTTATATGTAATTCGTTGCAAAAACATGTCTTTTTCGCATACGACGTCTAATGTGTCTAATGCGAAAAAGACATTTATTTATGGGCGTGAATTTTGGGACTTCATATTATTGGACCATTTTAATCTATTATAATATTAATAATTTTATTATTCGACAATTTTCCAGAAGAAAATTATGTCTTACATTTTTAGACAAAATAAGAAATGTATTTATTGTTTGTCTGATAAACCGGATTAAAGCTCCCATAACCTTTCGGTAAGGGCGTGGACACGGTCAGGGCCTCAGGGCTTATTATTTCAGGTAAAAATTCAGCTTGGTTTCCATACTTATCTATATACTCTACTGTGTATTAGCGGCTGCGTTATAAAGGTGGCAAAACTGAAACACTTCGCCAGTATCGGTCACCCTTAATAGACTGTCTCTTCAAACCTCTCCCTCTTCGATTTTGTCGAGCTAGACAACCAGTAAAACCAACTTGTTCTGAGGGTTGCATATCGTAGATCGTTAATATTATAACATTCTTCGATTTCTGGTGAAAGAGTCAGCAAACTTTCAAGGCCTACTAGAATCCCACATTCATTTATAGACACTTTATAGATTCTAAAAGCTCTTCTGTTTGTTAGAAATTTGTTAATACGTCCGGTCACAGGAACATTAGATCTGTTGGGCAATAGCACCTCAATAGAAAGCAGAAATTTCCTCCCTCGTTTTACTCCCTAGAGAGTAACAGTATAAAAGATAAATCGCCTAGTTGAAATCTCTCGAAAAATTTTGGAAAAATGACATTGCCAGTGATTTGTAATAAGTTTATTATTATCAATCGTAAAACATTATTTAAATTGGTTCCAGATATTTTCCAGTTTGTTCTTGCGATGTAATATGATTCTGACGTGTTCATCTACCTTGAAAAATAAGCAAAAATAATATATTCCGTTATTTTTTTGGCATTTCTCTCTGTTATACATTTTTTGAATTAATCACATTCCATTCCTTCGTTGACTTTTTGTAATAAATGGTGCGCGTCTACCTTCTTAGCCTCCTTGAGGATATCTTGGCTCTTTTTTTTTTTTAATATTCACTCAGACTTTAATTCCGCTCTTTTCTGTTTCACCTTAAAATTTTTCTTTCTAATGTCTTCTTTTGTCTGATACATACTTTCAAATTTTGTTTTTACAAATGAACATATCGACACAGCAAGGGATCCAACTCGAGTCCCTGCGGAACTCCGAAAGTAAAGATTCGTCTTCAATATTCCTTGCAACTAAGTATGGGGTCTTCATTAAAATTTCCCATTGAAGAGTCGATTATGAACACACCACGGATTACAACTCTGATCAGCTGTTTAAATCTAACATCACTTTTTGCGTTGTTTTTAATCTGGAGACTGACGAGTGGTGCGTTCACAATCGACTCTCCAACGCCAACTTTGACGGGAAATTGAACATCCGATACATGATCTACAGCCTCTTTACGCTTTTTCCTTCAGAACTTAATACGATTATCACTATCAAATGTTCTTCCCATTTAGTGTCTCGTGTTATTTAATCCACTCCAAGAAATGAAATGAAACGCAATTAATCACAATTAAAGAAATCTGTCTGATTTGTCGGATTGGATTAATGCGTCGCCCTCGATTAACGATTCTCTTGTGTCAAAACATTAGTGTTGAACGGTCCCTCTTTAAAAATAAATAACACAATTGGCGGTTTCTAATTGACACCCCGACCGGAAACGCTTCAGAAATTCCATCGGCATTGGCGCAATCGACTTCGATGAAGTTTGAAAGGAGCCGCCGTGAATAATATTCTTCAAAGCCAATCGAGAGGAGTGGATCTAATAATCAGTTCAACGGAAAATGTTTGCAGAAAATCCACGTTGAATAAGTCACAGTCTGGAAGTTTTTCAATTGATTACGGTGGAAATTGCCTCCTCGAATACGGTGCAACCCTTAATAACGTTCGTAATTATTGTAACCCTAAAGTTTAAGGTTGCTCCAGTTGTCGCATCGCCTAATTACCTCTTCTGCTTACTAATTAAAATATTCCACGCATTTGACACAAAAACTTCACAGGTTCCGGACATTTCATTAATTTTGAGTTAGCCCAACTAGTTACCTAATCCCAGGCCGGAAAGTTTCGATACGAACTCGAAAGGCTTCCACTTTATAAATCTTCTTGACTTAAAAGGGACAAATTAGACCCGCGTCTCTATAAATATGCATAATAATTCCATATGAATATTCCCTCAAATACTATGTAAAACAGATTCATGGACATATTCGTTAACACATTAATGCTAGACCACCATCACATGCAAATTTATTAATTCTTCTTCATCTGCTTCAAGACTCTGGTGCAGAAGTCCACTGACCAAATTAGCCGAACTAGCCTTGTCACTTTGTTGGCACCAGAGCGGATATTTGTCCATTAACTCGCTGCTCTCCACCAGACGCCATAACCTATTTCAGGAAATTACATGCCATTGTTTAACCTTTCCAGTTCACATATATTAGACAAGATTGCGCTTAAACGTCGTTAGCTTATGCAATTAGGAACATCACATTATGGGACAAAAAGCGCGGAACATATCCAGTTGTTGATCGTGTTACCACTCGAGCTTTCTTCGAGTGCTGCACAAAAAACTTGTTACAATGCAAATCTGATTTTCTCGGGCTCGTAAGTCGCAAAGCTCACCCCTTTCCAAAACTGGCCTTATTACGAGGAAAATTACAAGGGAGTTGTGTCCCTCTCCCCGGAACAGACTGTGTATGTGCGAACGGTACCCGGAGTTCAACAGGGAAAAAATCCGACAGGCGGCATTATAAAATATGGCGAGCCCAATAGGAAGCACTGGCACAAAATTGAAACATAAATATAAGCTGTAGCCAGAAACTGAAAATGAATCTGTCAGGGTGGGCAAAAAATGTATATTTTGTTTTAAACGCGATATTCGTGAGAATTTAGACAAGGAACATGTCGGGCCGTAAATTTTAAACAGGAACACTCAGCCATAGTCGGGGGATTCAACTTAAAGTCTAAAAGCGTCATTTCACAAATTAAAATGGCAAAGTTTGTCGGGATTTTCCAAGGACGGTAAAGTGGATAAGTTGTGCACGCTGTAAAGAAAACTGCGTTCGTGTTTTTCTCCCTAGGAGTGCAGTCTTTGTATAGGAGACATGCATCTGTGAACAGGAAAAAAGTAGACATAAAACAGGGATTTCAGTTTTTCTCGCTTTTTATCGAACAGTTGCAGTATCCTGTAAAAGTGAATTATTAAAAGTTGTGCACGAGCAACTTTGAAAGTTCTGATTAGATAAAAAGACAAAGTACACGGTTTGAAAATACATATCTGAAAGATTAAAAGACGTAACTGTAAAAGTAATAGATTTTCTTGTAAAAACAATATAACAAAAAAGAATGAATTAAATTTAATTTGTTTTTTAGCAGAGTTTTGCAGATTAATTTCAATACTCCCAGAAAAATCTTCTGATTGTGTTTCATTTTAAAAATAAACAAAGAATTTAAAAACAACTGGAAGAATATTAAATACAGGGTATTTCACGAGTGATAATGAGCCCGACGGAATTGAAAATGCAACCCACAATACATTTGCAAAGCAAACCTGGACATGGATGCGAACAGTATCCAGGTTTGCTTTCCAAATGTATTGTGGGTTGCATTTTCAACTCTGGCGGACTCGTATCAGTCGTGAAATACCCTGTAGAAGATAAAATAAAGTGTTTACTCAAAAATGAAACAGTAAAAACGTTGCTTTGATTATTTTTCTTGTTTATGAATCATAATGGTCAACTCATGTTTCATCCATATTTTAAAAAAGAAGAATCTTGTTCACAACATCCACAAAGCACCTCAGATTTTGTCAGTGTTCATGCATTTGGAGTCCTACTTAGAAGATATTTTTTTTCTACCCAATTCATGATGCACGATAATTATGAAAGATACAAAAGAGCGTCTGTCAACTTTGACCTCCGTTCTTCCCGCAACATTACTCTTTATAGTGGTGTAGCAACGACATTGATCCTTCAATGTATTCAACATATTTACAAAAATTTGTTTGCCTCACAATTCTTTGACAAATATCTTGTTGCAATTTTTGTCTCTTTTAAAAATTCACAATGGTTATACTTTTTACTTTGAAAAATTATTTGTCAAAAATCAGAAACTGGGAAAATATGTGAGGAAGAAAAAGCTGGAAGTGAATGTTGAAAAGATGAAAATGATGGTGTTCAATAAGAGAAAGAGGAAGAGTGAAGAGAATGAGTGGAACTGGGAAGGAAAGAAAATGGAACAACTAAACGAGTTCAAATCTAGAAAATAAATACTTGAATGTTGTCTGACACCGACTCACAGCGTTATTAGATCCTTTCTATCAAAATCCTAAGAAGTTGTGTCGGATTTAAGTTTGAAGAGCAACGGTGAAAACGTGTAACTCCGTCTCATCACAGAAGTTATTAGCGTCTAAGGCACAGAACACAAGAAACAATATTTTTTAAGGACCCTCAACTCATCAAAGTGTTCGTCCTTTAGAACTCCTAATACTACGTTTATATGAACTGTATCAGTTTCCACTACTTTACATTTTGAAGTGTTCTTTTTCCATAAAAATCAATATCGAACTGGCAAAAATCCGCGACATTCTTTAAATATTCCGTTCAAATAGACTCAGATAAATGGGTCAATGATGCGGATCACCACGCGACCAAGAAAACACTATCGAACGCTCTGCTCATCCATTTTAACTTGAATCGACAAAAGGCCAAACAAGACCCTCACAACATAACTTTTACGTGTCGAAGTTTGTCTTTTATGTTTCCTAAAAAATACTTAAATTTGTTAGATTATTTGAGATGACAAATATATAAAAATTTGCCGATTAAACTATGAAAGAATTAGTTGAAGCTTATTTTGGGTGGTGTTATCCAGGGTTCAACTGTAGGTCTTATGTTATTCACTTCTGTGCAGATGTTAGTGGCTGTTGTATTTCGTTTGTTTCTATACATCGAAGCCAACTCAAATATGCTTTCAAACATAAATAAATTTGTTCGATGGTGCGATAAAAACAAATAAAAAGAATTATCGGTAAATGTAGTCGTATTACACCTTTTGATGTTAAATTGAACAAACAGCATTAACGAACGTGTTTTTATATTCGTGACCTAGATGTACTTCTAGATTCGTCTTTGTTGATTGTGTCGCATACCTACACAAAAAAATCTTAAATCTGAGCTTCTAAAAATAAGAAATATGATGATTAAATCCCAAAATAGATTCTTTGCATACATCGTTTTATACTTTTCCTTAGAAACAATCTGAAATTTAGATTTCAAAAACGCCTTTAACTCAGTCCAACGGGACTGTATTCAAAAAGAAGTGCAATGTCATACCCCACTTCTTTACCCTTATATTTATCAATGCTATAGAAATCATTCAACTTTATTTTTCGGTGATCATTTAATTTCTTCTTCTGTTGGAGCCCCGCAAGGAGATTATTGCGGTCCTATGATTTTTAGTCTTGCCATTCAACCAATTATTTTATCTTTGGATTCTCAACTGAATATTTGGTATTTAGATGATCGAACCTTAGCTGAATACCCAGAAATAGTTTTGTCCGACTTTCAGAAAGTTATCAATTTATCCAGAAAAATTGGTCTTGAATTAAACTTTAACAAATGCGAGATCTTTTGCTGTTCTGGAGACACAGATTTAAAGGTCATAAAGGAATTTCAAAATTTAACACCAGGTATTAAAATTTGTGACCGAGGAAGTTTACCTCTTTTAGGCTCTCCAATCTTTGACCAAGGTTTCAAAAACACTGTCTAAAAAACTATAATTACAGTTGAAAATCTTTTAAACAAAGCTGAACTTCTTAGCAGACACGTGACTTATGCTTTAATCAAGAACTGTTTTTTCAAACCAAAATTTATTTTTTTATTAAGAACAACTCCATTTTGGAAATTTTCTATTTATGTTAATTCAACTGATTCTTCTTTAAAGTCTTCTTTAGAAAGAATCCTGAATTTACGTTTAACTGATTTACAATGGTGGCAGTCCACTTTACCGATTAGATTTGGTGGACTGGGAATTCGCCGCATTTCCGATATTTGCCTCCCTGCTTTACTATCTTCAATTCATGGTGTTAGAAAGCTTGTTTCTCTATTATTAAATTCAAAGGATAATGAGCTTATCATTCACCGTTATGATGAAGCTTTAGCAGTCTTCAAAAGAACTGGGATAATATCAATATCAAACGAATAATTGTCAATGACTTAATCTTTAATTCACCTAGAGATTTGGCTCGTTTTAAGGCTTTGCAATGCAGAGAATCAGGATCTTGGAGATTGGGTTGTAATCTTTGTACACCTCATATTTGCAAATGCAATGCGAAAGTTGACGAAATTGGCATCCACGGTGTAAGTTGTTCAAAAAGCAGCGGTAGATTTTCCAGACACACTGAAATTAATTCTATTATCAACCGGTTTTTGACTTCTATTCATGTTAATTCAACTTTAGAACCAAACGGACTGTCTCGGGATGATGGAAAACGCCCAGATGGAATGACTTTGGTACCATGGATTAAAGGTTAATCTTTAGTTTGGGACGTTACTATTGTAGATACACTTGCAGACAGTTACGTTTTGAAAAATTTCTGAAGTTTCAGGTTTTGCCGCTGAAAAGGTTTGCAAACGCAAACATAGCAAATATACATAGTTCAATTATTTCTTCAAATTACATATTTAAAGGTTTAGCCTTTGAAACCTTAGGTCCTTGGTGCAAAGAAGCCATCGATTTCATTAACGTCATCGGAGACCGACTTATTGCGGAATCAGGCTATTCAAAATCAAAGAAATTCCTTTTTGAGAAGATTTCCCTTGCCATTCAACGTGGAAACGCTGCAAGCATTCGGGGCACTTTTCCAGATTCCGCATTATTATCGGAAATTTTTGTATTGTAAAACAAAAATGTTATTAGATTAATTCAGTTTGACTGGAAAAAGTTATTAATCACTAGGTTGTTGTGCCATTGTACTCCTTTTAAACTTGGAAACTTGGCGAATTTGATAGACAATGTGAGAGAAGATGGTAACGGGTAGGTCGCAGAAGAGACATTGATGAAGTGTTTTTTTCTACTCTTAATTGTTTGTATAATGTATAATAGATGATAATTTTCGAACGAAATTAGAGTCGGATTTCTGGAGCAGATCGAAGTAATCACAGTTGAGTGCTCCCAGCCCTTATAATTATTTCGACTGTGAATAGATCGCTCCGAATCCAACGGGAACTTCTCGAAGAGGTTTGAGTTGCACAAAAGTGGAGTAAAACACCCCTCAGGATAGCATCAGCAATCTGTATGTTGAGGCGAATTGCAGTTCGAACACACCGCAAAGACCGACAGTGATGATAGACACAATCGAAACTTTTTATTTGGAAAAAACAACAACGTTTCTTTTTGGAACACTGCGTTTTCCGTGTTGCTAGTTACAGCACTTCAGGTGGCACTGCATCGATCGAAACAAAGAATCAAAAAGTGATAAGCTCGTTCCAAACCGTGGATCCACCCTTAATGAGCAGAACCGTACACAAAGCGCACATCCTGAAATTAAATTTTAATTCCTTAACTCTCGAAATTAAAATTTATGAGGGTAGGTGTATGCAATTACTGAAAATTTAATTATCTAATTATACACATACCTATCGCACGATGCAACTAACAAACCGTTTATAAAACCAGTTATTCTTAATTGGCCCTAAACAGAATTACCCTAGCAAAAAACCACCCCCGGAATTATTCCGCCAGATATAATCCCCCGCAACTATTCCTCCTTAAAACTGAAGCACAAAAGGCGCCATCGAAATTTAAAGCGTTTGCAATATTTTAGCGGCAAAGTCACCGGGATTATGTTTAGAGAGCTTTCGGTGAGCTTCCGAAGTTTGAAAGTTCGCGGATGAACACTCCGGGGGTTCATTATTCAAACAAACAATTATTGCAGCGGCGAAGTGCGGTCAGTTACCTGATTTTTTCAGGTGCGTCCCCGATAAAAGCTCGCACTTGAATTTATGCGCCAACTTTGCAAAAACTCGTTAAAAATTGATCGGCGATAAGGGCGAAATTTTGTTCCGGAATTACGTTTCCCAATCAAGTCGCTAATTCGGAGATGTTTTATTTCGCTTTGTTCTTCACGAACGGCAATTACTCAACATTACGGTCCGAGCTTTTTAAGTCGCAGGGACGGCTATTTATCAAAAAAGCTCAAGAAACACCGTGATTCGCTTTATTAACGCGACCTGGTGCGGTAATTCTGGATTATAACAGGAAAAAAAAAGGAAAAAAACACCGGAGCATATCTATGTCAGTAGAACAAAAAAGCACTTCTTACGCAGCTTTTGAACTATCTGCGAAAGCGCTTTTCTTGCGGATAATTTGCAAGAGCACAACAATGATGATGAATACTTGGTGCACACGGATAGTACGTAGTCAAATGTGTTGCTACGAAACGTAGGGTTCAATCAAAGACACTACTTTAGTTCTCCACACGGTTGCTTCCTCTCCTCGAGCTTTTTTTACAAATCCGCGTTCCCCTCGCTCTTGAAAAACACGCATAAATCATTCATCCTTGAAATTAAGTCGTTTGGGGAGTCCATCTGCTTTCGTGTTCCAAAAAAAAAAAGATATCTCTGGCCCACCCTTATTGATGTTAATTTTCAAGCGCTCTCCAAAAAAAGCAATTCCATGTCTGCCTAATTATTGCGTCGGCGTTCGAACTGGTTGCTCCTCTTCGATCCTGCTTCGTCCTGGCGAAAACAAGATTTTCGAGTATCGGCTCTGGTGGTTTATTTAATCCTGGATGAAGGAAAAATGGAAGCAACACAACGAAGAATAAAGTGTCGGTGCGGTTGGTAGTGTGAAGTTTAACTAGTGGCAGCTGTTGAGTGATGAGCGAGTGAGTCAACAATTAACGAAGTGCTAGTTGCAGGATGTTAATTTAATTAAACCGTGGGCTTCTTTTAATCGTGAGATGCTAAACAGGCGAAGGCGCTAGTGTCAAGTGTTCATCCACGGTGCAGGATGGAGTGTCTCGAACGAAAAATTTCTTTTAGAGAACGAGTCGGATGAAAGCTCCGACATCTCCACGTCATAGAGTCAAGTCGGGGATGTCACAGATCAGGAGCATTAAAACGGCGACACTCGATTCTATTAAAATCGACATGTCGCAAACAACCGAATATTCGGAACTTTCCCCGTATAATCCTGGCAACACCCTCGAATATCTATCTCTCGGAAAAATTTGATGGATCGTTACGAGTTTTTCTTTCATCGTCTCGCACAAACGAAAACCGAAACGGATCGTCCTTTAACGATCCCCTAATGACCCGGTATATCTGGCGGAGATCCCAACACCGACACTAAAAACAAAACGGGTTCATTAGTGAAACGTGCACCGATGCTTATAATAGATAAACTTCATTATTAATTATGAAAGGCTAGTTAGGAGCTTATTAGCAGCTGTCTTCTGGCATGGTTCCTTTGCGCAATTTATTAAAGTTTATTATGTAAAAAAATTAAACAAATGAAACCCTGATAAACCGTGATTTATGCGTTTTTGGGCGTTATGACGCGATGAATCTCTTGGAGAGATTAAATTTTTTGCATTTACTTCGAGACAAAGTAGAAGTTTCTCGTTCAGTAAGACAGGAGCAAACGAAGTTTGATTGTTTTTCTTGGTATAGTCGTATAGAAAGTATAGTTTTCAATAATAATGGCCACTCGGATGATTCCACCACTAGTCTACGGCTCGTGTTGGAATTTTCATCCTCTTGAATAATAACCATCATTATACGCTCGTTGAAGAATGTACTATTATTTTATCAGGTGGGTTTTTACGATTTTGTTCTATACAGGGGGTCTCAAAATTCGCGAATTCCGAATTCAAAGCGTGGTAGGGAAGGATCCAATGGAGCTCGAAGAATACTTAGAAAAAGAAAAATTGCTCTTCCTGAAGAAGATATAAGCACTTTAATTTTGTTCAATACATAGCAACCTTCATATCCACAGTGACAAAATACTATTCTAGCAACATTGCCGTTCCCTTTTTAAGAAAAATTACAAAAATTTAAGATTTTTTACTCCAAAGTAAAGCAATTCTTAAAAAGTTGTTTTACGTTATTATTTTCCACAATCATCTACACCATAAATAACAATAAACACTGAACTTTCAAAGAGTGCACCTTCAGACCAATGTACACTCCTGGTCAAAAAAACCCGGACACTTAAAAAAAAATTGATTTTTTTAAATTTACCTTAAAATACAAGGGAGATACACATTTCTTCCAATTCTCTAATCAGTTTTACACATGTCGATTGTTATAAATAAAAGTTTTTGTTATCATTTATTATTATTGTTCATTTTCTTAAATCTTAAATTAATTAATAAATGAAAAAATTTTAGTGTCCGGGTTTTTCTGTCCAGGAGTGTATATTTGTGGGGAGAGTCCCGATTTTTTTTAGTTCCATATTTGGACTACTGAAGTGATCCCCTACAACGCTCTGAATTCGGAATTGGCGAATTTTGAGACACCCTGTATAAATCATATCAGGTTTTTATTAAAATGCGTTATATTCCTTTGGAGCACATTTTCCTAATTATTGTCCTAATTTATCTAGTTCACTACTCCGCTTTTTAGTGCATAGAGAACAATTCCAAAATGGGAGAATCCAGTTACCACCTTTACCTTGGAAATTTTCCAATTTCATTCTTGGCAGTGTCATAAACTCAGTCATGAATATGAAACATGTGAAATATCTATAGGGGCGTTTTAAGAAATATGATGATTTAGACAACCAAGAGTACCATCGGTAATGCAGGTTACTGCAATTAAGTTTAGTTCAGAGTGGCCTTCAAAATATAATAATTTAATAATGAGGCAACCAACAGTATGACCGATAATGGAGGTTTCTGCAATAAGCAAAGTAAAATTAAATTATGTACTGTGTGTTCCTTTTTCTTCGTTCAACAAATTTTTACACACATCTGCTACCACCCTTGAACTTATTTTGCAAAAGAAACTTAAGAAAATCGTTCGTTTATTTTCATTACTCGACAATTTTCACCAAATATTTCACGCTAGAAGAAACAGCAGTAAATTTAACTTCGATTAAGATTTTTTGCTTTGAACTCTTATATTGAAATGCGAAAAATTCCAATTGAACCGAAAATACTAATGTAAAGGCAAATAATTCATTCAAAGATTGCCTCGTAATTTACCTCTTGTTCATTTTAGAGCACTTCTGGACAATTCGTATTAAAATCGCGATAATTTTTCCGGAGTGTTTAGTTAGAATTTGATCATGAAAAAGAATCCATCAGGTTTTATTGAAATTTTACGAACGTTATCCATTTTTCAATCACTCTGTCTTTATATTTCACATCTATTCAGAATTTACTCACATGACTGATTGCTCTTCTATCCATTATCCACTTCCCCGAGTTTGTAACTCGCAAAAATCAGTATTAAAATTGTCTTTACCATGGATGTTTTTTTATTTTTGTCTTAAGCATTAAATATTTAAATATTAATGGCTACGTCAAATATCTAAGTATTTGTATTTAAAAATACAATCACTTAGGCAACCAGTAACACTGCCGGTAATACAGATTTCTGATTTAAAATCACCACATGGAACACTTAAAATAAAACTTTCTTCTTTCAATTCCCTCTTAAAGAATTTTCTCGATTTTCAAGCAAACAAAAAATACTAGCGCACAAGCTAATATACAGGGTGATTCATATAGTTTCATAAATATTTTAACCAGCGGCAGATTCAGGTCTCAAAAGGCTCTTGACAATAAAATTTTGAGTCATACCTCAAAAATTGGCAAAAATTACCATATCGGTTTTTTCACTATTAGTAAAAGCCATTCTTCGCTAAATTATTTCACTTTACGCCCAATGTAAAACAAATGTCATGAATGTCATTACAGAAGCAATTGTTGCTTTAGAGAAAATATTGGTATGTATTATAAAGATCGCTTTAGTTTCATTTTGACAATGCCTAACAGTTTGTTTCAACGTAAAATATTTTCATTTATCTGCAGTTCTTAAAAGGTGGTATTACACTCTTCAACATGCTTTATCTTCAACAATTTTAACCTTAGAGCTTAGACATTTTTGTAAGAGTGTCTAGGGGTTGGAGTCTACCACCGGTTAAAGTTTGTATGATACTATATGAATCACCCTGTATATATTCAAACAATATCATTTCACACTTTTCCTGGGCTATTTGAAATCGCAGTGTTTTGGTTGATTGTAATTTTATGATCCTGTGTTGTATAAAATTGCGAAAAAACAATCCACCAGGTCTTTATTAAAATTTTGTAAACGTTATAAATACGTTAATGGTCGAGGGAAGGAAAGTAGTCCGTTTCGCGTATGCTGTTATTAATTTATAAAAGGCATGGTGGAGGCCATTTAGGAGAAATTTCATAATTTAATTAAAGAAACTTCGGCGAGGCATCAAAAGAACAAATTAAAAATTTATGGCCCGGCTGCCTTTATTGCTTGCAAAATAACAAGTCCACCTGAAGAAATTTGAGGGGCGATGTAATTTATGGGGTAATTTTTAATTTGGAATTTTTCTGACGCGGCAATTACTTTGTTTAATAACAGAACAACAAGAACCGGGCAGATGGAGGAGAAAGAAGCAATTGCTGAGAGATTCGATATTTCCAAGTCACCAACAATTGTATACCAGACCATTAGTATTTGGTTCAAATGGATCCGATTCTTACGAGTCGCTTCTTTTCCTTTGATGTGTCAAATATAAAGTTACTGAAAATATGGGCGATTGAAGAGAGGGTCTAATGCCGGAGCGAAGCGAAAGTATTTTTAATGATTTACAATAATCGCAACAACAAAGCGAGGACAGGTATTTACACAACAACTCCGGCCCGGTTTAGCCCCACCCTGTCCTGTTCTATTTACGAATTTTGATTTTGTTTGTCCACACTTTTGCATATTTCGTGTTTTCCGAGCTTGATATCTGCTTTAAATCCGCAATTCGGTCTGTTTGCAAACAAAGTTTATTTTTCACGTTTTATCCAATGAATAAATTATATTATCGTCGCACTTATCACCGCGAACGATTAAAACACGACCTCTGTAATTCTGGATTTCTTGCAGTGCAGTTTGCAAGGTTTTACGTATTTACGACGCACACCTAGATTCTCCTTCTCGATGGGGTTTTTCCGTCATAAAAAACTTACAAAGATGATATTGTTAAATAATTCCATTTGCCATCTGAGTCGGGTGTGATTTTAAACGTATATCTGCGCATGAATACGTAATCGTGCAGGGAAACAGAGAGACTGCAGAATCAGCAAAATGGTAAATCCTTGTTAGTGCATACATTATAATAAATAGCACTAAAACCTGCAATTTTAAACAAAACAACTCCATTTCGCTCGGAAATGTGTTCACGAAAGACAACATTTTTGCAGCTTGCCATGTGGGGGCGTGCAACATTTTCTCGTAATTTCGTAAAAATTGAATAAACCAATACGGTTGTGGCATTGGAGTCATTTTTCAGTCGACTTGCAATTCATTAGTGTCGTCGCTTTGGTGAAATCGATGCGAAAAGCTGGTAAGCTCTGCTACAATTAATCTAATCTTCAAGTTCAATTTAATTTTGGTTTTCATTAATAATTTCGGGTGTGCGACAGCCTCGCCTCATTAATGTACCACAGGCGGGTAGGAGCCGTGAATATGTAATGTACGCCTGTTGTACCACAGATATTTGATTGGAACTACCTCTAGGTGAAATTTAGTAGCATTGGTTCCGAACGATAGTTCGACGAATAAAAAGGAATTGAATTAACGATCATCATGTATTGTACTGCAGAGTAAAAATGAACGAATTTCTAATTTGGTGCTCCGATGGAAAACACAAATGTTTCTTTTGATTAAATGCGTTCCGAGAGAATTATTGCAACGCAAATAGAGTCCACTTGAAACGTAATATCGAAGTTAAATAACGTGATTGAAAATTCGTTGGGGTGGAAAATGACATTAATGGAAAATTTCCATTTGTCCAACAAACGTGAAACATTCAGCCTTTGCTATTTCTTGGTATTATTCGTTGAAAGGAAAATAAACTGTACTTTTCTGGCTCCTCTTCCACCATTTATTAGAACCTTTTTTCTAGCATTGTTCTATTGATTCTAGCTTTTTTTAGATATAATTTGTTCTCCATTCCAGTATTTTTCTATTCTGAAACGTTTCTTTATCCTTCATTTTATTTCGTGATTTCTACTGTCGGGTTACACTTTCCATTTATGTTTCTTATCAAGAGTTTGATATTTACACCTGTATTACAATACATTCCTTTTTCTTTTACCTATTTTCTCCCTTTATAATCATTTCTGTGTACCTACTAAACTAGGCAAAAATGAATAGGGAATTTTTGCATTTTTGAATTTTTTATAAATGCAGTTTAAAATTTGTAATGAAATGTGTTAGAAATATAAATATATACACATTAAATGTAATGTTTCAAGTACCGGTAACATTTTAAATTTATCAAGTGTTTAAGAATACGTGGGAGGATTGGGGCAATTATTTTGCTTTCCATGAAAAATTGTGGAATTCCCTATTCATTTTGGCTTAATTCATTTTGGCATAATGTTCTTCTTCTGCTCCCAACTTTCTATTTTTGCCAACATCATCTTATTTTTATTTACCTTAAATGCCTCCTTTACGTTCACTTTCACCCCTATCTCCCTCTCTAACCATTCTTCCACACCCTTCTCTATATTTCCTCTTGTTTCCTCTATTCCGGTTATTATAACATTATTCTTCCTCTCCTCCTTTTCTCTTTGTTCCATCTTTTCCTCTATCATTCTCATCCTTTTCATCCAATTCGCCTCCTCCGCTTGCCATTTTTCTTCTCTTCCTCTCATCTCCTCTCTCACTGCAGCTAATGCCTTTCTTAGCACTGCACTGTGTTCTCCTCTCTTAGTCTCGCCGCATCCTCTCTTATCTCTCTATTCATGGTTTTCATATCATTATCCATTTCCTTGCTTTTATTTTCTTATTCGCTTTTACTTGGGGATCTTCCCGTTCTGGAACTCTTTCTGAATGGGTTCGTGCCTTCTGCAGACCCTCTTCTCTTTCTCGCTTGTTGCTTTCTTTCTTTACTTTCGGCATGCGCTCTTTCTTGCCCGCAGCCTTCTGCTTATCACCTCTCACTCATTAGTAATCTTTGCACTTTTTATTATACACGTCCGCTCATTATCGCTGCCAGAGCAGGAATCAATTTTCTCCATTTATCTTTATAACTTTTTTTCTTGTATTCCATATTCCATCTATTCTTTGCTACCTTGATTTTATAGCTCATAGACACCAATATCAAAATGCAACTCTCGGAGTATCTTTACTTGGCAGATTTTTTAAATTTGTTACTCTACAAAGTGTCAAGTTTTTAATTATAGCGTAATAAATCTATTAAGTCAATGTACCTAAAAATATGATGATGTAGGCAACCAGCAATACAGTCGGCAATGTAGGTTTCTTCAACTCTTCCACCTTATATTTTAAAGGTATGCCAGTTTTGGAAAATCTTTTAAACGCATATTTTTTTGTATTTCTCATTACTGTATTGACTCCAATCTGTTTCTTTGTTGCCATGTAAAAAAATCATAGTTTCTTTTCTCTATTATCACTTCTCTGTCTTATCAGCAAATCCTCCATACACCGCAAGCAACATTGCACCATTTGATTCGTAAATCCACTCTTTAGGAGGTACCGCAACGACTTTTGAAAACAATATTTTTCTAACACACAATATTTCTTTAAACCTTCCTTGTTAATAGAATCATGTTCTAGTTTCAATTTACTACGATTACCTTGTCTTTTATCCATTTTCTTTCCTTTCAAGTTTTGTTTCTTCATATCTTTGAACTTTTTTCTTAGTTTTTCTTTATCAACGTTTCTGATTCTCTTTCCATCCATCCTTCGCTTTCACTGAGAGCTTCCAGATCTTCTGACACGCAGAGAGGGTAACATGATTATCATTTCGTCATCGCCTTAAGTACCAAATCGTAACGTATGAAGGCAACCATCAATACAGTCGGTAATGTAGGTTTCTGCATTTATTTCAACTTAAAGATGTATCAGTTTGAAACCAGAAGGCGATATATTTAGAATGAAGCTCTTATTGCGTTTTCTTTCTTTTCCTAAAGAATCCTTAATAATCCTTAATAATTTTATTAAATACACTCTTCTCTTTTGTTGGAATTTTCAAAGACGCAGTCTGATAGTACTTGTTGGTGTCATTATTATCTTGTATATGTCGTAAACAGCACTGAATTGAGGCTTGCACCATTGAGCATCCAACAGTGATACTGTCGGTAATACAAATTTCTCCTACTTTATACTTTAAAGATGTGTCACTTTGGAAGCAGTAAAGCGATAAGTTTAAAAGAAAACTCTTTACCACGGCTCACTCTTTTCTGCAGCCAACTGGCACTCTCACCATTGTCTCCCGTACAGATCGCCACAGTTATGATTGGAGTTGGCATCCCTGTCTTACCCCGTTTCATTCCTAAACCACACTCTTTACCCAATCTCGCTCTACTTTTCCCGTACATTACGTCCGTACTTATGGCTCGGTACACAATATTTCACATCGCTTTCGTCGAAAACTTCATGTTCCTGGCCAAAAAATTAGCAAAAGTGATTTCCGAAAGAGATACTGTTCAAACCCACCTCATCCAGACAATGCTCCGTATAATTAGGAATCACGCACCGCCCTTATTTCATTATGATCCAATGTTAGTGTCCTCCGTTGAGCGAGAAATTGCTTTGTTTCACGTACATTAAGTTAACAAACGTATATGGCATCACCAACGAGAAAATGTCAAGCTTCTGAAACATGTTCCCGGAGGAGCGTCGGGAGAACAAAACAACCATCATCACACACCTGATTCCGTCTTTGTCCCCTTCCGCATCCCCGACCGCGAGTCCATATCGATTGAGCCGCGTAAAAATAGCGCACTAGTGGCATTAGCGTCCATTATTTGCCTGACAGATTCGCAGTGACAAGTCCACGTCTCACGCACAAAATATTTAGGGATTGTGAGAGCACGTGAATAAAAAATATTCCCTGTCTTGGCCAATAAAGCGACGTTTCCTCGTGGATTTATAATAATTTTATACGGCGACGGATCAGATTTCTTCCATGATATGTCTAGTCCTTTCGACCTCCATCACATTTATTGCTTTTGCTGGCTGGCCAAAGGCGGACCTATATCCTGGCTCCTATCTGAATGGGAAAAAGAGCAAGGATCGATCGGCTGCGGAACTACAAAAGATAAACAATATTCCGAGGGGAGCAAATCGGAAGTCGTTGATCTTCGGAGCTTGATAATTCGTGTCCGAGACTAATGGGTCTTTATTAAGACAAAATGAAATAGCTTGCAATTCTTACAAAAAACAACAAGACCACTGGACGAGTGTATTAAATTCCTTGACTAGTGCACTGCCAAGAATGTACATTTCTGTCTTGTTGGATTTTTATTTAATAGGGACAATCCGGCAATCAAGTTTTACGATTACGAAGACAGACTTCTTCAATTTTATTATCTTTTGAAATACAGCCACTGGAAAACTATCTACAACTGACAGGTCCAGACTTTGTTGTGTTGATTCTGCAGACAACGTGTTTATACGGAATGATGAAAAACACGTGGTAAAACCGAAACGTTGCGGAACGTTTACTTAATCTCTCTTAATCCTTAATGCAGATAATCTAACAAGGATTTAGCGTGGTTTCTACACACTCGACAATTACCTAGAGACGCAATACTTAAAAGCTGCGCCGGTATGTTTTCAAACCAAGCGAACGAACACAATGCCTGCCGCTTTAATTTGTAATTTGCTTGTTATAGAAATTTCGACGTGGATTAACGTTAATTGAGAGAAAATCCTACCAGATGAGAAACAAGAAAATTTACGTGTGCACGCCAAAGACCAACAAAAACACGTGTCAAATAACAGGAAAAGAGTCAATTCTTGCTTCTATTTCAAAATATTCGTGGCAATTACTAATGAGATGATTAAATACGGTGGTCAAGAACTAGTAAAAGAAATAACTATCTTACTTAAAAAAATATTGAGGACCGTAAATATACTGGAGCATAACGATAGAGGTGTTGGATTTTCTCATGGGCTATGAGTCATATCTGCGCAAACGACGAATATCGGTCTCAAGTAGGAACGTAGTCGACGTTTTCAGTTTTCATTTATCGATTTTTCACTGGTTTATCGCTCCGCCGTCGCGCAGATATTTCCAAGGTCACAGATCATGAGAGAATCCAACACCTCGATCCACACAACACAAAATTTATTAGTCGAACAAGTGCAATTTAAATATAACACTTGAGGAAAATCAAATAAAAGAAATCTGCGTACAGAAAGCACAAAGCTTTCTTAAAGGATAAAAACGTTGAGCTTTGTAGGTGCGCTGCACTTCCGGAAGCTAAATGAAATTGTAGACCAAATACTGTTTGGTGGTAAAGCACAATCAAGCATCATTGCATTTTTTTTGATGTTTACTGTATGTGCGAATGTGATTTTTAACTCTTTATAGGTTTGCAATTAAGGTGAAACTAATGAAATTGGAAGGGTAGCGGAAGAAAAAAAGAATCTTCGTCTCAAAGAAACAATTGTAAAGTAATAATGCAAGGGGAATGAGCCTCGAAGCACGTATTCCAGTTAACAACTTTATGAAAGTTTCCAGACAATATTTAACTTGTTGAAAAATAAAAAGAAAAACTTCCTCTTGTAAGGAGTAATCATCGTTTAATTTCGAATGAAAAGCGTTCACAAGATTTAGTTCTGTCATTCGCGACGAATACGAAATCCCCGAATAGGATCTCGAAACGTGGGAGTTTCAGTTGTCATTCGAGAAACGCTGTCAACGCTCTCTTCGGCTGGAAACGATCATCCGATGTCAAAACAAGACCCAGATGAAGGTTCGATTCGTTTATGGAAACTGATTGATGGACCAATGACCCAACAGGAATGACAGTCGATGTCACTCGAAACCTTCGTACATAATATCCCTAATTGATCGTCGAATAGGGCAAAATGATGAGGTTGTTGCACGAACACCGCAGACAGCAATAAGTGGTGTACATTTTAATTACATATTTCGGATTGCCATGGCAGCCACCGCGATTGACTAGTTTGTTCAATACTCATGTTAAAAGCACGAAGCTAGAATCTTCGTATTCAGGTTCGGCCTCAATTCTATTTAACTTTGATGTAAAATTCATGTTCACAAAAAAAAAACCTGTAAAGTATGGTATCGATATTAAAACTAAATTCGGAGCTCATTAACGTGCTCAAACAAGTACGCAACAACCGCAAAACTTCCCTAATTACGTTCTTCGATTCAATTTTAAAGTTAAAATAATATTAAGAGTTAGAAAACTTCACCCCTGGCCACATAATTAAATAATGCGGTCGAGTCTCGCAATTAAATCGTTAAATTGCTCGGCTTTTTGCCGTTTTCCTCTCGTGGGCCGCCATAATTGGCATATTCTAACAAATTAAACCGGAACAATAACAACAAACGAAAACTACCCCTCAAATCAAATCAGATTTATTTCTAATTTTTATGTAACACGTACCAACTATTGAAGAATCACGAGAGCACTTCTGGGCTTCGGTCACATTCAGTCCTCTTAACGTTCGACGGCGCCGTCACATACGTGACGAGCGAACGCTGGCGCCATCTCTGAACCGAACTTGGCTATTACCGCGATTTCCATTTCAATTACTCAGAAAATGTAATGCCACATTTCAAATTAATTACTTTCTGGAGAAAAAATTCCCCTGGAAGGTGACTTCGTCCGTATATTTTTCCATTTAAGTATATTACGTTCAAAGCGAGTTGTTTTCCTATGTTTAAATAATCAATCTTCGCGATCTTTGCCGATCAAAAATCAGATTTCGCATGCGTTTAATCAATCATCGGAAAAGTTTCTGGATCGACGATCAGCGAGGTTCGTTGACCACGTTACGATTTGAGACCCTTTGCGCGCGCAAATTCCGCAACTATAGCAATAAATCTATCTGTAAAGTTGCAGAGTTAAAAAATCTGCAAGAATTTACGCGAACCAAGTTTCCTATGTAAATTTACAAAAAGCTCGACTAGGCTATGCTTTGTGTGTCTTATAAAGCTTTAGACGGACGCGCTTTTGCCTTTATTAAACTACCAACCCATGTTGTCTGCCGTACTGCATTATTTTATTATTTGCGTTTAGAAGACTTCTTGATGAACATCTTTAATGGAGATATTGTGCCGAACAGATATTGACTTTGCCAATACGAAACCGGTGTGCAGGCAAATACTTACCTACAGTTGTCTACACAGAAAATGCTCAATTGTTCCAAAACACATACCTGAAACAAACAAAAAAATTGTATCAGTACATATTTGGCGCGATATTACAAAGAGATATCTTTTGTGACATTTCAGATATGTTGGCCAAGTTACGTAACCGCTACTGAATCAGTGAATACAAGTATGTAATGTTTCGGAGATGTTACATTTGTAATTTTGGCAATAAAAATCTGTGCTTCTGTATTTCCGTTTGTTATTTTTCATCTGTTCGGGCCTAATCGACGTCCGCATTATTCGGCGCGTTACATTAATCGTCATAAACCGTTCTAAATCGGGCTTTTATGATGGCGGTTCGGCTGAAACGAGATTTTGATGAGTACGACACAGGTACGCGTCAATTTATCAAATTTAATATTCATCATAGCCTCGCCACGTTTTATAATCTGCATATCTGTCCGTCCCAGGCGTTATTATCGGGATGTCAAAGGGTCACAGGTCCTGTACCGTGTAACGACAGGTCAGCCGTTAATCCTTCGACAATTTAATTAGGAAATTAAATTTGTCTTTAGTCTTCCAATTAATAAATTAAATTGAGCAACGCGAAGGTGTACGTGGAATAAGCAAGCAATCATGTTAAAAGGGCGGTTGCGACGACGGTTATTTATAGGAGAGGTGAGGTCCTTGTTAACTATAACTAATTCGGCAAACTTTACGCACAACGATTAGAGGATTCGGAAGAGGTGCCATTCATCAACTGTTGGGAACCTTCGCTTGCGCCCCCTTCGTTTTTTCTCGCGTTCGGGAAGGGGTTGAGTTCATCATAGTTTAGAACGTCATACTTTATTGAACAACGGGCTTGCTCCGAACTATAAATTAATGACGACAGCTGGCGTCCCACATTGAGGATTAGTTCTTGGGGAATTAGGTAAATCGATAGTTGCTTTGACATGAGACAAACTACCAAACTCTTGTCAAAAACAGCTCAAAATCAAGCAGCTCTAATTTTGTTAACAAATGCAGCGAGACGCCATTTAGCCACCACGGTCATAAAAATCATGATATATCACCGGGGGTTGATGACATTAGGAATCGTGCACAATAAACCCCCGACGCATTCCTACTAGAAAATTTTAATAACAACGCAATCCCACTTCTGACTCACCCCCGGCTTTCCCCTAATCCCGTAATTTGTGAAATCGAAGCCGGCCACGTGCCGGAAATCTGACTTGCTCCCCCCCGTCGACGCCCTCTCCCGTCTCGCGTACAAAAAACACGCGATCGATTCGTGGTGGTAAAAATAGAAGAGTCGCTTTCAGGTGTTGAAGAATTTCGTAACGAGAGTATTTCGTGTCGTCATATTGACAGCCCGCCCAGTTTCGCATTAATGAACGTTGACAAGGCGTCATAAAAACACACGCGTCAATCAAGGACTCTCCGGGTTTGACGCTGGGGGTTGGCGAGCAGCAAATCTGGACGGGAATGGTCTTCGGGAAGATTTCGTGGCGACTGTGGTGCGCATCGGGTGGTTCCGGGAGGGATGTAGAATTTTTTAAGGAAATTCGCTCGGAATGGAGTTGAATGTGGCGCGACCTACGTAAAAAAGTAAAATCCGACTACATTTTGACATTTAAATAGATTGCTCAAGGACTGGAGGGCTTTTAGGGAATATCGTGTAAAGGGTGTAGGAATTTTAAAAGCCATCCCAGAAACAAACTGGATCTCACCGATTATTTATTGCTGTGGGCCGTGAACATTAATGATTTACCAAAATTCTGCAGGGAAATAACATGCGAATTGGAGAGCGACTCGTTTAATGCAATCATTATTTACTTTATGAAAGTTTCATTTGTTAAAAAAATTACTTTTTAATATTGTTGGAGCCAAAGTATATGTCTTGGATTTTCTCATGGGCTATGAGTCATATCTGTGCAAACGACGAATATTGGTCTCAACTAGGCGCTACAAACAGACCGGAAAACATCGTCATTCGTTACGTTAGTTTCGTCTCTCTCTCGTCTATTTGCATGTAAAGTAGTCGACGTTGTCAGTTTTCATTTACCTACAGATTTTTCACTGGTTTATCGGTACGCCTTCGCGCAGATATTTCCAAGGTCACAGCCCACGAGAGAATCGAACACCTCTACTTATCAATCACCTTCTCTTATTCGCAATTTACTTAGCTTCCGAATATAAATTTTTCGGATCTGTCTTCCATTTTTTTGCATTTTCCTTTTCGAAGTTATTTTTACTTTTCCTTCATTTCTTTTCTCAAAGATATTTTGTCCAGAGATGTTTCAGTGGTTTTGTTCCAAATTTGAAGTCTGAATCCTCAAGATTCTCAAAACAGTCATCTATAGTACCACAGTAGAATTTTTGAGGTTTTAAAATAGAAGAAAGTAGAACGGAGCAAAATCAGAAAAATACACCAAATGTGGCAGAGAATCATAGTTCAATTGAGTGATTTGTGCAATCGAAAGGATACTTACTGAATTGTCCTAACGCACAATGAATTTATTTGAAGGTAAAATAACAAGACCTAATTTTTTTATCGGACAAATTTTTCAATTACATATACGAAAACTTTCTGCTTTGACAATTTTACGAGTTGAATTTGGGTATTTTTATTCTGATTAGGCCCGAGAGCTTTAGCTCGAGGGTTTAACCTTTGAATAAAAATGCTCAAATATCAACGAGTAAAATTGTCTAAAGCAAAAATGTTTAAGTGAAAATTGGGAAATTTATCACATATTATATCCCAAGTGTAAAATTTTTTATCGGAAATTTTTTTGCTAATGAATGAAAACATCCATAAATGAGGTCAGAAGACCAATTATTAGCAAATAAGAGAGACCAAGTCGAGGGCTTTTATTTGATAATAATTGGTCTGCTGACCGAATAATTTATGGATGTTTGAGTTCATTAGCAAAAAAATTGCCGATATTAAAATTTTGCACGAGGGGTATACGGCTGATTATTTCCTGAATAGAATGAAACCAAACGCATTATTTACAATCCTTTTTATTCAAATTTTTTTTTTTTTTTTTTAAATCAGGTACCGACATTTTTTATCAGATTATTGCACATGTGCATTTTAGAGAAATTTTATCGGGTTATTTTTTGTTTTCTCGTTTTGATTGGTCAATATTTGTCACGCAATTGGTTGCTAAACACATGAAGGAAATAATCAGATATAAAAAATTAGGTCGTGTTATTTTTGGCAAGATTAATTCCAGAATACAAACTTTCACGTTAATTATTTATTTATAATACCTACAGTTATTAAAAACACAATTTGACAATCTGACAGGAATAGGATGCAATTTTAATCACTTTTAACAGATGACAGAGTACTAGGACGTTTTTATCGCGACAAACATTTTTGATTGGATGAAAGCAAACGCTCTGATTGGCTGAACACGCACGTTTGATGTACGTGCGAATTAATCTGTATTAAATCTGATCTTTCTTCCTGAATTTTTTGTTTCAGTTGGTCAAAATGTTACTTTAGTACTCTTCAGTCTTTTGAACGATAGTCAACAACATCTTTTTCCCATTCCAAGATAATGAAGACTCAATCCTTACAGATAAAATTGTCTTTACCTTCTTCGTTGGTGGAAAATCAGCTTGCTACGTTTAATCTTCGTGTTAAAATTTTTGCACATTCAATACGCAATGCATAGATTTCAACAAGGATTTTCATTGTATTGATTACTTTGTTCTAGCATCCCTCAAGGTTCCAATCTGGGACCACTGTTCTTTCTAAATTTGTCAACGATATTATGGAACCTCTGATGCAAATAAACTCTCTACGATTTGATCACAGCTAGAGTATGGTTCCTAATAGAACACACTATAAAGATTTTGGCAATAAAAATTTAATTGCGCTGAGATATTTGTCCATATTTCGACATCGAAACTGATTCTGGTACTTCCTCATCACATATCCTTCCTGTCTGTGGTTGTTGTAGTTTTTAATCAAAGTAGCTAATTATTATGCGTCTCATGACCACAACTTTAAACCCCGTCTGACATATCTTCAGTGCGCCGCAAAATATTTAACTACAGTTTAATGTGACTTAGTCTTGTCGTTGCATACGATTACCTTAATTAGAACGAACGAGTTTAACTCCGCACGTCGTGTACTTTTTCCCACAAAATTGTTACGAGATGCAATTGCGGTATCAGAAATTTTATTTGAAAACTGGGACATCCCCTGTCTCCGGCCTAATTAAGCCGATACACACGATCGTTTGTTTCAATTACCTCTATTCTCCGGAACGGTCCTAAATAAGTAATGTTAATGTGTAAAGTTGATTATAAACGAGGGTGGGAAAGAGCGCCGCCAATCATCTGAGTGTTTTGACTGTGCCGGTAGGGGAGTACGGCGCCGTCACCGGCGTCTGCTCGAATTACCCGCATACATTACGCAAAACTCACCCCCGCCCGTCCTTATATCAACGCGCTATCTCTTCATCTACCCCCATGGAAAACCGGGGGACAATTTTCGCCGCCAGTTAAATTCACTATCGAGAGCTTTTTTGTGCGGAACTGAAAGGGTTGCAGAGCTGCGATCATTTGTTCGTTCTTTGTAATAATTGAACAGGACCAATAATTGGCACGATAACGGGAGTCACGTGGTGCGGAAGAAATGGAACAGTTTTACATTCAGAAAATTGATCAATGGGTAATTCTGGTGTCGTTTTGAATGCAACTGTCTGGTGGTTGCACTAATGACTTGTTGAGTACGTTAATCATGTGGAGAAATTTAAAAAGTTTCTGGCCGCTCCATTTACTAAAACATAACATTTTTTTGGGCAGTGAATTAGTTTCACCGTCACGCGTCACGTCACACGCTCCGAGGTGAAAGGCTCATTCGAGTTAGTTCGGGGGAGCAGAGTTTAGCCTAGCGTTGTTTCTGATTCCTCCAACTATCATCCATAATAATATAATTTATATATTACTTAAAATCAATTACGAACGTTATAGAAGTTTTCACACACACTCTTTTTATTTTTTGTCGGTTTGTTTAATTTGAATTATGCATTATGCGCCACCAGGTCTGTCTCAATTTCTCACAGCGTCAAGTGCATTTCACTAATTTGCATTCGAAATTCTAAAACTGAATCTGGATTATTCCAGGTAAAACTCTTGCTTGCTACAGAGCCACTTGAAATTTTAATAAGCTCAAGACTGAGTGCTTGTCTGATGTTATTTGCACAAATGAATGTAGTTCACTAGTTCATTTCAGGCTATTTTGAAAAGCTGGATTTTAAAGATACTCTCGGGATCAGAACCGAGTCGGTGGTTTTGAACACGTAAAACTCCACCAACTTTCAAAGAAACTAGAATGAGAGCTGAACTGGTTCGGTCACATCTAGAATCTGTTGAATTTAACATTCTACAACTTTTTACTAGCAAATTCGGTTGAGAAGCTAAATGACAAAAAGTCGAGACTTGTAAGTCATAAATAATTTCTAGATTAGTCTCGGAGCACATCAAGTCTTGTACAACCTGTTGGATTGCTTGCAACGTAACATTAATCAACAGCGTTAACTATGTTTAAATAAGACATAAACGGCATAGAGCATAGATTAGAAGCAACAGCAGAGCAACAAGTTATTTCTCCAAATTATCAATATTTTTGGTGATGAGGAAGAGTGAGATCAGGACTGTGTCGGTCACTGCAGTTCTTTAAAAATAATCTGTTATGATTTGAAGGATCAATATTGGGTTCTCGAACTCACCACCTTACTTAATGGTCTTGATTATGTATTATGAGTAGTACTTTTTACTTTAAATCGTCTTATTCAACGAGTACCACCAAACTGAAACTGTTCTTTTTTGCTCCTTGAAGACAACATTGTTTTTCATTGCGCTGCTGTGGTGGATATGTCGTGTAGATAGCACGAAAGAACTAGATAGGCAAAGATTTAAATAATATTCAACTGAAAAAAAATCCTAGTTGCATTTTCAATTAATAAATAATTAACAAATAATGCATTCTTTATATACGTGCTTGATGTTAAGTAATGCTATTCATTACTCACGGCCGTGAGTTACCGTACTACTCAAATCATTACATTATAAAGGTGCAAAAATACAGTGCAATATTTACGTCATGATTCTTCAGAATTCGCTATTATTGATTAAATAGAAGTAATAAATGTATTCTGACAGTAACGATGATGACATTGTAGATTGTACAAAAAGTATCGTTTTCTACTCGCGTGTAATGATTCTAATCTATGAGGTGGCGCTTGCGAACCGTACGCGAGTAGTAGCCACCATCACACGCTCATTGAATAATGTACAGTTATTATGAGCTTGGATTATTTCATAAACTTTTCGATTCATTGTAAATTAAATTCTATCCCTGGTTATTACAATTTCAGATAAAAATAGCAACAGGAACGTAACGATAACCCAAATGACGGTTGAACCAATTAAATTCAGATTGAACTCATCTGTTTATGCCGTTGGATCAATTACAAATTTGGTAATTAGTTAGCGTTGATTATTTAAAACATCCGATCACTCAACGTAACACAAAGTGAAAAATAAAACATTTTCATTTACTCTGGACTAATTTGTACCCACGAAATGAATTTCCCTTGTGTCGTTACAACTCATGTCTCCTCGACACAGATTGAATCTTCTGGCCGCAAGAAAAAAATCCAATTTTCCATTGACTCGGAAAGAATATATAAAATTCGATACCGGTGCACTACAATTGCCATAGAAAATGTCCGATTTCACCACGAATCAGCTCCCATTATGTTTCCGCAAGTGGGAAAAATAATGTGTTTTATTGATTGTACGGTGGTGGTGTGTTTTCGTTTGAAAAGTAAAATTAGATGTTCGATTATGGTTGCCATGGCCGCAATATTAACATCGCACTACAAACACCAGTACCCACCCTGGTTGCGCTGGTCACGACCCTCCTTAAATAAACTAATTAGCGATTAAATAAAACGCCAACTATATTCCATTAATTTCAATCGGGCCACAGCGAAAGTCGGAGCTTTTAAGCTTTTAAACCGTTGATAAGAAGGTCGTAAAGATGTCCGTGAGGATAAAGCGAACCCTATGTCTTCGAAAAACGAAGAACTACAAATGCCGGCTGGGCGATAAGGGCGTTCACAGGATTTGGCTTAAACAATTTAAATTTATAGAAAGTCGGATTAATTATTGCGAATAGATGGGTACAGGTGGGGTGGTTTGGTTTGTTGATTAGTTTACGACACAGCTTGAGGGGTGGGTTTGTCAGCTGTTGGTCAATATTACGTGAAAATAAACCGATATCGAAATTGTGATAACGTTGATGAGAAATTTATGTCGGGTTTATTATTATTTAGATTTAATTATTTGAATCTATTTTCACCACTTTATTTTTTAAACCGCGCCGGCAGTTTTTACCTTGTTAAAACATTCCCTGCTGGATTTGCACAGTATAACAAATGCGCAACATCGCAAATTTTATTAGTGTACGAATAAATAAAATTGCATTTTGCATGCCCGCTTGTTAAAAGTTACAACCTCTATTCGTAATTCTCGTCAAAAAATAATTGCAATAAAATGAAATTATTGCATTTATGGGGTAGTTTAATGGTCGAGCAATTTTAGATATAAAAAATTAGTTGATTTTGGTACAGGGTTGTTATAAATGTTTCGTAGCTGGCCACCCACAAAATATAGGTAACCATACTACCGTAAAGGATAATGTATGTGATTGACTGGTTGCCTAAAGGCAAGGCGCTTTAAGATAATATAATATGCAATGTAAAAAAATTGAACATTTTTTTCTTCACTGGCACTCACTTGACAACAGTTTGGTTGTGATTCGGAGGGGTGTTTTTTGTCCGGTGCAAAAAGCCCGCATCAGCCGCCCTTTACGCCCTTTGAGTGGCCGTTCCGATACCTGTAAGCACCCCTCACGCGTGTCCGATAAAGTGCAATCTCGTCAGATAATTACGGTCTGCGGAACCCCAATCAATGTCGGTATCTGCAGGACACGACCGGGGGAGATGGTTGTTCGGGAGCGGGCGCCAAGCGTTGCGGTGCCAGGCGGCTTGGCGCCAGCCTGGTGAGTTGGCGATGTGCCCGCCGCCTCCATATCGATCTCGACGACGCCGTCCCCAGCTCGCCCTCTGTCGAAGTTGACGACACGCGATCTTCTCCCCTTTCCGAATGTTCTCGAGACGGGGTCGCCGCCGAAAAATAAACGGACTTGGCGGCGTTAAGGGAAGATAAAGGAGAATTTACGCAATTATTATCTCCGCGCGTAATGGGTTTAGACCTGATATTTAAGACATATTTCTGGGAAAAATGTAAATGAAAATTGCTTCTGGATAAGAGAAATTGTCTTCGCAGACCTTCGCTCTCGTAAATCTCGAGTGGCGGGAAAATGAGTTGAAAAAATATACGGCCGCCCTTTAACGGTGAATAAAGAGGAATGATAAAATTAATTCTTCACCAGAGTCGGGTGCGCCATATCGCAAGCATCTCTATTTATGATGTGTTGTACGTTTTCGAAGAAAAAGAATCATTTGTCACTGTCACGGTGACAAATTTGGATTATATGGATGACAGGTGAAACTGACAACTAGAAGAAATATTCATACCTTTGCGACTTATACACAGTAATTTTTAAAATTGGCTCGAATGTGGCGATAATCAAAGTTGGATTATTATTGCAGTAGAAAAAAAAGAAACAAAAAAGAAGACTTAAAAATAGCTTAAGTGAAATTTAAGATAATAACATTAATTTACAAGTAAAAAAATTTAAAGGCGGTTTTCAACAAGTACGTCAGTCATGATTTCGTAAAACTTGTAACGACTGACAAGTTAGACCTTCTTAAAAATGACATTTGGATCAGAAGACTATCGTTACACACACGTGCCACCCTTCCTAGTGAGACACGTGCCAGACTAACCTCGTTGGAGAATATTTGAAACTGTCTTAATTATGATTTGATTTAAATTTGAAGGTGACTCGTATCAGACGAGGATTAAAATTTTATTAACTTTTTTTGGGCAATAGCATTTTTTTTTGTTATAATTAAAAACGAAAATTGTAATTTTTTATATTACTTCTAAAAAAGCGCCACATAAACGCGTTCCATTTTCAGCTTCACAAAGACAATGTTTTTCTACGGAAGGAGCAAGAAAATTTTCTTCCTACTTCCAACCTGTTGCTTTAACCGGTGTTGTTATAACCGGTTTAGGTCCGGTATGTTCATAAAGGGAACTTGTCAACTTGGTCTTGATCCTCTTTCTTTCTTGTTTCCATCTGACGAAAAGTCATCGCTGAGCGGGACTTTCTCTCCACGTCTAAATTCAATTCATCTAAAGTTTTGATTCAAACCCGATTCAGATTCCAGAGTCAATATTCCGAATCAAATCTAAAATTTCATAATTGCTTTTTGTGAACCTTTCAAAAGAAATTTCAAACTCTTAACACTTTTTTTGCACACTCTGTCGTCGGTCAATACCTACATCAATGAGTATATTGATTCATCAATATGTCGTATATGTACTACAGGCGCCCAAAGCGATCAACTGAGTATTATTGGATTTCTTTCTTCAACGTGGTAACATGTCGTCAAAACTCGAAAAACTACATATTTTTGAAAACAGTATTTAAAAACATATATTTGGCTGGAAGTAACAATTAAAGATATGTGAAAAATGATGCTACATTATGTCTGTACCAATTATTATGGGATAGTTTTTACTTTCTGGTATCGTCGTTTCACCCCTGATATTTTAGACTGATCGTCATAATTTTTGAAAAAAACACAAAAAACTGCAATTTTAACAATTTTTTCATCTGACTTCCTTCACAATGGTCGTGGGACAAAAATTTCTGACGGTCTGTAATTCTCCTTTCCAGTTCCATCATGTAGGCTCTTGATGGTCTGGATCTGGGTTAAATTCAAGACAGTAACATTTTTTCGAACTTTTGGTCTTGTCTTTTGGTGTTTTTCACAACTTTCTTCCAGGTCCTTTTTGTAAAACAAAGAAGTTTGAATAGTTCCGATTGTTTTCCGAAAAATCCCCAAAAAAAGTATTTATTTTTTCATTTTAAGGTTTTTTCTTAAGTTTTTTCTACTGCTTTATTTGTCCTCTGGACTTTCTTTTCTATTCCCCTTCCGTCTTTATTCAGTATTTCTCCCCGTTCCTTCCTCTCCCTTCCTCCCATTTCGCTATATCCATTCCACGTGTTCGATTGTCCCTCCTCATAGCACATTATGCACCTTTTTTCCTCTCCTTCCATCCAATACCTGTTTTCTCTCCGCGTTCCCACATCTAAATCTCGCCATCATTTTTCCTTCTTTTGCACCTCTCCCCAGGTACTCCGGAACTTCCTCTGTTAAACACCCCTCATACTTCCTGTTGTATCTGGATTCTTTGATTATTTCCCTTCTTTCTTGCTTGCCCGTGTCTTTGCCCCTTTCACTCAGCCTTAAATTCATCCATCTTCCTTTTGCTCTTAATCTTTCTCCGTGGTTTTTTCTTTTCTCTCCAGCATTCCGTTAGTATCCTGCACTCTTCCCTTCCATCCATTTTGTCTTCAAACTTTGCCGCTCTCCTTGCCGCTTTCACTTTCAGCCTATTCCTCTTACACTCTTCCCGCACTATGTTACATGGCGTTCATCTGTCCATTCCTAGCACCCCTCTCAAATATTTTTCTTGCATTTTCTCTACCTCTTCTTGTTCCTTCCATCCAGATCTTTGGCCCGTACATCAATATACTCTCTATCATGCTTTCAAACCATTCACCATTCTCCTCCTGAAATTACCTCCGCACTTTCTCTCTCCTATTCCCCAAACACATCCCACAACCTTATTTGCTTTCCTCACTATCTCTCTGATATGTGCCTTATCCGTAGCTCTTTCATTGAATGTGTAACCAAAGTATTTGAACTCTTTTACTTGTTATATTTTCCTTCCTTTCCAGGTCCACTCATTCTCTTCATTCTCCCTCTTTTTCTTATTGAACACCATTATTTTCGTCTTCTCATAATTTCTTTCATTTCTCTTTCACTCTCTGACACAATTACCATGTCGTCCGCAAACGCTAGGCTCCAAACAATGTATTATCCTCCCCCCTTTCTTCTTTAATTCATTCTTTGTTAAATGATCCAGGATGTATACATTGTTCACAGTACTCCTTCCCTTTCTAAATCCTGCTTGACTGTCCGGAATCACTTCCTTTCATCCTTTCGCTCAAAGTTTTTGTTTTTTCTTTTTAAAGGGTTTTTTTAGTTTCTTCTACTTGATTTCCTTTAAAATGGTTGCAAATTTTGTTCGTCTGGAATCTTCTCGCCAAGCTCTACAACGTGGACCGTTTTTGATCAGGAAAATATGGTACGTTTTGGAATTTTCAAAGTGACCTCAGCTCCCTTGCTAAGCCACTATGGTAATGAATGTGGCACCAGAAGATTCCTCTCTTCGAGTCGGTCCTATTAGTTGGCCTGATCAGTTGATTTTTTATTTTTCCTCATTAATTTCCTTTAAAACTGTCTTGATAATTGCGAATGCTTTCGTCATCTGAGCTGTTAGCCCTGATTGGCCAGTCGACCCATAGTCGCCATCTTATGGTGCTTTAAATTAATTTACAAAGACTCTGAACAACATCTTAGTCTAGGTCAAGCTTCCAACCAGCCATTTCTCTTGATACTAAGTTAGGAACTTTCCAACATTGATAAGAATTATTCGACGTCTTCAGTAACTCAAGTGCATTCATAGCATTCCTCCACAGACAAACTAATAGAAAACAACAGGTTCATCTGATCAAACACGGAAACCCTTTCGCCATTCGCTACCTTTTTCCCGTGCCAACTCCGAACTGACGCCATATAAAGTTGAGTAAACACCACACATTCACTCCCCCCCACACCCCTAATGAAATTTTAGTTATGCACGTCCGTTCGAATCAGCAAATGGTGAACTTTTCGTTGTCATTAAATTAATCCATGGCGGGACTTTAACTGCCGCATAACTAAGTCGAAGCGGTTTCGGCGGAGGAAGTCGGCCATGTTTTGGAAACCGTAACGACCACGTTGTATATTACGTTGCGAACGGAGCCCGTGAGAAAGCGGCAACCACCCCGACGGCGCTCCCTTATTGTTCCAGGTTTTTTAAAGTCGACGTACGAGGGAAAAGTAGCGCGGTTTTCGTTCATAATTCGGTTCGAGGGGGCGGAATTGGATGTTTTTATTCGATTTTAGAATAAACATCGCGAACAAAGCGTCACGGGACTATTTTTGCTAAAGTAAATTGAATTCGGTACGTGAGATTCCTGGATTATTCCAGGGATATAATTTAGTAGTTTTCTTTGTGTTCGGCTCTTTATTTCGCTTCGTTTAATTTATGTGAAAAGTCGCCGGCTTAGCGAATAAACTCCTGTTACGATCGACGCCAACACTACTTTATTTCCGGCAATTTATCAACGACTCTTTCAACGATCGATTTGTACTTCTCGATAAATTGATCGACAGGACGGTGCTGCGCCTCACACAAACACAAACTTCATGGATTCTTGTTGTGACATTTCTTGACAACCATTTCTCGTGTTCTGAAAGGTACTTCCATTAAGGACTAAACTAACTAACTAACTGCAGTTCAAATCTGCAAAACGACTTGACACACTCCACAATTATAAACATTTAATTACTTCTTGTTTGGTGTTTATTCTGTAAATGTTTTCGACGAAGGTTTTAAACGTGTGCAAATATTCTCTCATTAGCATATTGCATTTTTGTGCACTATGGAACTTGTTTGAACACGTTGCCCCCAATCTAGCTTCCGTCTAAAAGAAAATTATCGTTAATTTGGAAAACAATGCCACGATGCAGAATGATGTTTCCTCTAAAAAACGACAAAGGTTCGGTTAGCTTGGATTCGGAAGTTACAGCATTTTTTTGTACTCTCCAACGGATGTTCCTTTGTTTAATGTTCTACGAACAAGAGCTTTTGAATTTTCTATTGTGGACATCGAATTGTCTCGCCACTGCATTACTACATTATGTGAAAAATTAGAAAATTCAATGGAAGTGATACAGAACGAATTCAACACCAGTGGACAATTTATTGTAAATGTCGTTAATTCAATTTGCTCCAGTGGGACATGCTAAAACCCAACTCTAGTTTGCCCGTGGCAAGACTAAATGAAACAATGAGTGCTGCGAATGTTTTGTAAAGATTTTTAGAGATTTCAGATTTTCGTAGCGTTTTTACAAAACAGCGGATCTTCTGTTGCATAATTTCAATTTGAAGTTTTTTTTTTGAAGAGCATACTTAGAATTACATTCAATGACGATACTTTTTATTGAAAAGTTGCTTTCCTAAATTCGCACATTTATCATCTTAACTAAACCTGTCAAAAAATTATCTTTGTTCGATACCTCCCTAGAAAGTGAGTGTATCCATAGTTACCAGTGGGTGAAGATTTCTCTTTCGTTCACTCCACTTTCGCTCATCGTGCACACAACCACTTTATTAACGTTACAGAATTTTGTATATTTTGTATTTTATTTTTTTCCATACCAACAGATCGGTTCAAAAATGCGGTTTATTTTTATTTAATATTTTTCAATACAAAGTTACAGACTCACTCACAAATACAGCACTCGCGAATAAACCCGCTTTCGTTCACTAGCTCCGCTTCGTGGACGAACACGCAATTCGCGTGAACGAAAGCTTTGCCTTCCTCATTCTTACTGTAAATAACTATTCTCTTTTGTGAAATTGAAAAATTCACTAGGAAAGGAAGGATACTTTCATTGTGTCAAGAATCAATTACAGAACAATTTCAGGGTAAGAAATATTCTGCCAGAGCAAAACTCAATTTTTGCAAAAATGGTCTCCATTAAACAAATGAATAGAAAAAAGTAATTATCAAACGAAAAATACGTGTTTGGACTATCCATACGGATTTTCTTACTATCTACATGAATTGAGTGACGAAGAAAAATATTTGGCACCAACAGAACCGGTGGAGTCTTCTTTGAAGATTGAAGCAATGGATCATGCAACACGATAATGCTGTCACTCACACCACTCGCAAATTACTGATTTGAAGAAAACTGAGGTTTTAATTGAAAATCGATATATGATAATGGACATCAATATCGAATTGTGGATGGTTTAACTGCCTCCAACGAATTATCACTGTAATGTAAAGGGAATCTACTGTGTGTATTTGATGTAATCAATATGGTGTCACGTACCGGTGTACATGCAATTGTGTGATGTTTTTAAAAGATTTTAATACCAAAAATGATCTGAAATTACAAAAAAAATATACAGGTGTCCCAGAACTGCCTCCCCAGAGAAAAAAGGAAGTATTTGGGTAAATGTGATAATCTGAATTTTAAAGAAAAAAAGTCCTATCTCAAGCGATACTCGAGAAAAGACATTCTAAACTTGACCAATCAGAGTTGAGCACCGTCAAGGTTGAATGATCGCAACTTTGCGTTGCCGGGATTTCTAATTTCGAATTTCGTTGCGATATCAATACTTATTTTTGCTCTAGCAACCTGTCCGATTTTTTAGTAATACCTGAGAATGAGCCACAGGAAAATTTATTTTAGTCATCTTGAAGTCTCTTTTGCTGTTTTTTATAAGGAGTCAGTTCTGGAACAGTCTGCATATTCTTTTAGGATATTCACCATCCAGTTCATCACATTTAAGTGTTGTGTTCGAAGAAGTCTCCCATCTAGAAACAAAAACAAATTTTTGGAAAGTTTCAATGGCTTGATCGTGCTTTAAAAATCACACACCAAGCACTTTATCTTCTAATGTGGGTAACAAAAAGAAACTTCAAGATGTCAAGTAGGGACTTGAAGCCACTTGTTCTAGTAATTTACTCCTCGAGATCCAAATATCACAATCAAAATTACGACGGCACAAATTACACAAACTTTTAGGAGACCATTTGTGCTGGTCCAGGTTTTAAGAAAAACGAAGCAATTATCTCTTTCTATGCGCTCCTAGATTGCTTGCCTTGCGGTCTGTAGAAAACCACCAATGTACCAATTGTACATTCATATTCAACTCTGATCACCTGTTATGATATTGTAGTTTAGTTTAGAGATAACACCTTTGTTTTGGAGCTTCTTTTCACCATTCGATGGGTTGTTGCTTTGTCGCATCTGTCAGATCATGGAGTACCTAATGACAACACATTCTTATGACTCCGCAAAGTGTTATCAACAGTAATCATTCCAATGACCAAGATACTTCTTGCAGATGACTTTGTGATCATCTTCTGATGCTTCCTCCCCTAACAGAAGAAACTGGTCACCAAGTCATTAACTCTTTCAAATTTCAAGTTCTTGGTTTGAGTTTTAAACAGTTCTTGCAGATGGTACTTCATTATGGTTAATCAAGTCGAGTACCAAGCACCCAGTTGCCACCTTTACTGTAATCTAAATTGAAAGCCATCCAAGACGTGACTGTCTTATCACGTCGTATCCTTGACAAATTGTAAATTTCGAAATCAAAAATTCGAAAACTCCGTGATTGCTCCCCACGATTTGCCATTCTCCATTCGGTCGGCAATTTCGCGGAAACTGCATCACCATTTTATCCGGTGTCGAAGCCTCAAACTCGCATTCTAATCCGATATGCGGTTCCGTATACGAAAATTCGGCCGACCTTCAGATTAGATTTCCATAAAATGTAGAAAAAGAAGTAGACGGGTGTGCTCATTCATAATTCCGACATGTGCCATTCGGTCACGGAACAGGACAGAATATCATCTCGGTGCGGTTATCGCCTCAGTCTTACTCAACGGACCGGAAGTTCGCCCTTGACTCTTCTTATCGGAGAGAGCCGATACTGAGCTTTCCCTGTCCAGGGGAAAAACCGCTCCGCATCGCATGTTTATATTCATGTCGAGTTGCATTGTGAAAGACGTCGTTGCCGGAATAAATTGTTTTCGTTCGTAGGGGCGACTAGGGGGTAATGAAATATTTAATGGTACCGAACGGGGTCCTTATGTATTCATTATTAAACGAGACTCGTTCCCAATTAGTTCAATACAAGAGACGTATCCATAAAGATAACAATGTTTACTTTTTTATGTAGTTATCTGTCATTACGCTTAATGCCTCCTTTCTTTCAGACATTCAATTCTGTTCGGTTAAAACACCCCGATTAGATATTTATTGAAGTTAAAAAAATATATTGTAGGAATGTTGTCAACCCGGCGCATCCGCCATTTCCGACTTTGAACATTCTTTGCATAAGATCCCGTTTCATAAAACCAACAATCTACATAAACATAATATTTCTTGAAACCGGTACACTCATAACTTTGGAGATTTCATAAATATCCGATCGACCTCGCGAATACGTCTTCATTACACGAGAGACGGAAAAGCAAACAGTAAAATCCATTTATTTCTTATTTTCATTTCTATCCGAAATATCGGGGCCCGTGATCAAATTTGAACTTTGAGAAAGCATTAAATGAAATCTCATTGAAAGGATTTTTCGGGGAGGTATCTCAACCTTAGCGGATTAGCCCGGCGCCCACGTCGGAGCTTTCCCGGCTCTCTCTTTATGAATATCGGATGGGAAATTACGCGAATGGATTTGAAATTTTAATGGAAGGTCGTCGATTTTTATAGTCGACATTAACCGAACCGTAAAATAATTTACAAGCACCTTCGACGTCTTTGAAAATTTGAAAACGTTAAAGTTCGAGAGTGGTAAGTTTTAAAGTTTCATAAAACCCCAAGACCTAGTTGTTTTGCTTTGATATTCCTCGAGCAATTCTTTTATATAATGCAGTAGCGCCTGCCGTTGCAATTTTGATTCTTAAACGTATGCACATGTTAAAGCGACGTAAACAAAATAAACGTTGTCGACAGAAAAGCTTCGCTTTGTTTTGCACCTTTTATTTAGGTTTTTCGACGAAAAGGTTATTTGTCTTTCAACAACATCCACTAATTAGACAAAACAGTTTTGGTGCTGAAATGACGTTTTAATTAATTGGTTAGGGTAATTGGAAATTTTAATTATGAAACCCGGTGTCAACGATGCATACGGTATTGCAACAAGCAAGAAGTGCAAGTCCCGTGACTTTATTAAAGGAAAAGGAACAATTTATTGTAGGATATGTTGTTCAGCTTCGCCGTTACTATCACTATCGAAAGAGAAATTCAGAATATTTATTAAACAAAGAAAATACAACAGACTCCAATTTCGGACTAAGCGATTCAAAATTACGAATTCCATTGTTTATAAAAAATGTTGTTTGTTCATAAACTCAGTTTTCGGTCGACGATTTTTATTTAAAACTTGCTAAAACGTGAATTATTGAAGAGCATAATTATTTTCAGTAATAACAAAAACCAAACATTTTCACTAAAAAAATATATTTGTTCAAAAAACATGAATAAACTCTGAGTCTTTAGATGAAAGGATTTAACATCGTAACATTAAATCATTAAAAGATTAAAATATAATTAACGGTTTAATTAATATTGAAGAAAAGATACCTAAAGGTTGAAAGCAATTCAGATAAAATTCATTCCCTTCAAATTTTCCTTATTTTTGACAAAACGTTCTAGTATCAGAAATAAATGGATAGACTTCTGTGAGATGAATTTTTGTACAAAATAATTTGTTATGTACATACGCTGCAGACATTTTTCTATTTATTTATACAAAGTGTCTATAAAAGAATGTACTGGTATATCAAGAGTCCTGTGGAATTGTGCAGCTTTATAACTTTATTGTGTCGAACTATGTTGAGCCGTTGAAGCCGTCAAATCAGATGTCAACAGAAAAACTTGCTTCTCTGGCAAAAATGTACCCTTTGGTAAAAAGCACAACAGCAAGATTTTCATTGGTGCAGCGCTACCAATGTTTTACCTTCATTTGACCTCTCAATGTCTGTCTTAAATCTTCTATTATATGCATAATTCCCAGACATGTTCCAACAGTCAAGCGAACATCGTGGCCAAGCACGTACAGCGCCGTTTTGCATTCGAAAGGTGTCAGGTTCGAATCCCAGAGCCGCCACCTGACCTCGAGTGGATTTTTTTCAATTGGGCGTGGAAGATCTCTCACACTATTACATCTTGATATGAGCAATTGTCACAGATAGGCGAGTGCCGGGCTAGGTCTCTACCCTTCAGTACCTACCACCGTTCTTCCGTGCACACACCCTTACTATATCCATTCCGAATTCCTATCTTTACGGCTGAAAAGACGAGGACGTCTCAGCAACCGCCCCCTAGGGAAGGAATTAAAAACGGTCCTTTATCCTGTATCACTCAATAAGTGTAATTTCAGTGACATTGCTTTGATATTATCCTACACGAAAAGTGTAAATTGCTAATAGGTTTTTTAATGTGTACCTGGCCCTTTTTCAATCTACTGAAAATAATTTTCATTTAGGAGATTTTGATGCAATAGATCTTCCGAATTCTCTTTTCCAAAATCTGAACAATATTCAGCTCTCGTGGCTGACTGCATTTGTTGGAATATTTATTTGGAGAATTTCCACTTTTTTCCTTCCACTTCACACATCCCCAGGATTATCAGCCTTACGATAATTTCTTTTATTCACCGCGGCGGCTCGTAAAACATCTCGTATTTTCTCTTAATAACGAAACATAAAACCGGAACAAAAAGGAGCGAAAGTTCTAGAGATAGCGCGACATTTCATGTGGCGAAATATGTATTTACTGTGCACTCGAAATTATTGCCGGCTTATAAAGTGCCTCACTTAGGCTTTGCGATATTACCTCCTTTATCATAGGCGACGGTTTTTTCGGCGTTCCTTCTCCATCCCCCTCGAGACAAACGAAAAATTCCGCGAACGTAGTAAACCGAACCGAACGATCGTCCTTCGGTTCGGTTCCAGAAGGAACTTCGTCGTCGAGATGAGCCGAAGCCGGCGCAAAACAACTTTAATCCTAATTGGAAACTGCGATCTTATGAAGGCGCCAGCGACTAAGAACCTTTTATCCTTGGATGCATGTTTTCCGGCACGTTTGATGCTCAGGCAACGCCCCCATTTCACTAATAATTCATAAGCTACCCTCCGCGGAGATGTTTAGCGATTGCGAGTTCCTAGTTTTAATATCTGGAGCTGGTGAAAGACTCGAGCCGTCAAACGGGGCTTAAGTGAACTTCGAACGATATTCCTCGCTCCTTCTGTTGCTGATTTCACCCAACAACAAAAAATTACGCTCTCATCCTGCAGGATTAATAGGCGTTAAGCTGCAGATATTACAGATTTGTACTCACAACTCGTTAGCTAATGCTGCGAAAACCCACTCGAGTAATTATTTTTTCAACGAACAAAATCTCCCCCCCTTTCTGAATGAAAACATAGTAATAATTAGTTTTTGTCGCGATGAAAACTGTTCTCCCTTGCTAAATTTTCATGTCGACACAACACTGCTCATTAACGTTCCGAGAAAAACAAAACGAGACCTGCTACTAACGGCGATGACGTAGCAAGATTAGAACTTTTCTAACGAAACAATTACCCACTTAGGTGGGACAAAAACTTACACTTCTTCGAGTTTTTGTCTCCGGAACTTGAGTTAAACGATGCAACATTTATCCGAAAACAAAATTGCTCCCTGCTACCACTTCGGTGATTAATTCTTTGATTACGTTCAGAGCAAAACTTACACAACAAGGATATCTCTTCTTTCTGATCTGAACTTGACATTTCGCCGAGGTTGAATTACAGTATATACATCATTATTGGTTATTGGTACAGGTGTTGGATTATCTCATGGGCTGTGACCTTGGAAATACCTGCGCGCAGGCGGAGCGATAAACCAGTGAAAAATCTGTAAATGAAAACTGAAAACGTCGACTGCTTTACATGCTAATACACGAGAGAGACAGAGACGACACTAACGTGACGAATGACGATGTTTTCCGGTCGGTTTGTAGCACCTACTTGAGACCGATATTCGTCGTTTGCGCAGATATGACTCATAGCCCATGAGAAAATCCAAGACCTCTACAAGAACTACAAAGAGAGAGTCTTGATTTAGAATTTCCAACAAAAACCGAATCCTCGTATCATTGCATACATTGTTACAAAGTTACTTCAAAAAAGGACATGTTGTAACTTGCCATATGAGTGCGTGCACCATTTTGTAGACCTTCGAAATCCCATATACCTCACATTTAGTTATTTCCGTTATTGATCTTCATTGAAATTCCTATTTCCCACTGTTTTATTCATATTTTGCTAAGTAATGACGCACTGAATAAAAAATTCACAAAATAAATATCCAACTTGCCTGATTCGCGCTTAATTAACATTATTCCCACTATAGGAAAAATCGGCACGGAACGTTTATACTAATTCAAAAATTAGGTAAATACGAAGCGTATCAAAATGTTCATGCGAGTGGAATATTAAGGACAAACCACTTTTGTTCGCATTAAAATGGCACAAGGACAGACTGGATCAATATTATACAGGTAGGGCAAATTACCAAATAAGTTCTGCGAGCTTTAAAAGAGACACACACAAAGCAGACTAATGTAACTTAGTCGCTCTGAAGCTCTACAACTTTGATAAATATGTAGAGGGAGTCAAAACTCTGAAATATGACTTACTGTTCTCTTGACTTTTTAGGCTTTACATCGAAAGAATCTTCCCCTGCTATAAAATTTTATTTTTCGAATTAAATACCCCATAAATTTTTAGAGAGCCTCTTCCGGTTAATACATTGCTGTACGACCGCACTTTAAAGCTTCGTCCTGCAGACGATTTTACAAAAAAGAGCGTCAGGATCTGCACAAGTCCTCTTGAAACTCCTGCTAGTGTAGATGGACCGGTTGCAGAGGCCTTGTAATTTAATGTCCTGGTTGTGTTTGCCCGGAAACAGGCTGTTCGCCTCCGGTATCGTTCCGGTAGCTTCTTTAGCAGTCTGGCAAGTAAGACGCTGTCATTGGCAGGGATCCGGTTTCGTTTCATGAGACAACAAAGTTATCGCCTCGTTTATTTTTAATTCAAACAAAAAGGAGACAATAAAAAGTAAATTCGCGTCGGATTGATTTTGTTCGGTGATTTTTCGTCGAGTAATAATATGATGATGGGGCGTATCCGAGCGGAAATGCCATCCACAAAGCCAAAGATGAAACTGCGTGTGTGCCCTTTGTGAGATAAAAACAGAATCCGGAGGAAACTTCAATGGGTCTTTGTCGAATTGGCGTTTAGTTGGTTGCAGTGACTGTCAGTGCCATGCCAATCTTCAACTCGCCTGTTGAGCTCTAATTTAATTTCGGGTTCATGGGAGTACGGTTCGCCAGGAAGAAAACAAGCTTGACGTTTAGAAGAGGACATTTAATTTAACCCGAAATTAACTACACACTAGCTCACCCTTACAAGTAATTGCACTTACGCTAACACTCGCCGTGAAATTCTGTTGACTTTTTGACGATAGTTACGTTATCGTGGCGAAAAATCAACTTCTAATTAATTGCATTCGAATATTGGAGAATTTGTCCCAGTCGGAATCTTTTCTCACATAAAAATGAAAACAAAAACATATTCTAATACAATGTGATCAAAAGACAACAAATCAGAGCGGGCGTTGCAAATTATGGGTCATGTCGTAGCAGAATTCTATGCAAATAAGCGTGTCGGCAAACGCTACTTTATAATAAATCATATCTCATGACGTTGGAATTGTAGTAAGTGTGTATTTTATTATTATTATTTTATAACAGGGAAAATTAATAAAATAAACAAGAGCAACATTTTACATTCGCAAAAATGGGTAATTTACCAGCTTTATTGATAAAAGCGACGCCACTGGTAAGCAGGTGAAATGTCAAAGAAACGTCAACGATGTGTTGTTAATTTAGATAACAAAAAAAAAGGTTTACAGACGAGGACTGTAATTGTAAGCCTCAATTATCCCAGAAAAACTGATAAAATGTTTCGTTTTTTTTTTTCAACACTTGTAAGATAAATAACTATTATACATGATGTTTTTGACTAGATCTAAAGCGGGTTTCAGTTCACAATTCCATGCTTTTTAATGAGGATTTTGATGATATTGTTAGTGACTTTTACACTGATTGGAAAGCCTTAGAATGGTGTTTAAACCGATTCCAACCGTTTGTAAACGGTTCGCAAATGGTTGGAAATGGGTTTAAAAGAGTGTCACCAAAGTAAAAAAATAAACATTCAAATAGCCTTGAAACGCTAAATGAACCTCCATAAAGAAAAACTTGTGATTTTGGACTATAACTCGCTTTATATTCCAGCTGTTGTCATTTTGTCCTTGAATCATAATCCAAGTTTACATATTACTATTCATGCAAAAACGTCAGAGGTCCAGATCCAATTTGCTCTATTTGTGCAACTTTTCATATTTACAAGCAAAATGTAAATTACAATTTGCCTTTATAATGGACAGTTTCACTTGAACATTCTTCGAAAATGTGCTTGTTTTCATTTCAACGATGTAAATTTCCTTCATTATCTGTTTTGCCTTTATTTCTGCTATTTCCCGTCTTTGTGCATTTTTATAGCTTGTTTTATGCTAATATATTCTTGGAAATCTTTTACTTTGAGGATCTGATACTCACTTTCTCGGATCAAAAATCTCATCAGTGATGATATAATTAACATCCTCGTCTCGTGTTTCTTGCTTTATCTCGCAAATTTCCGAACGGTAACACCGCTAAAAACGAGTTTTGGAGTAACGTTTTTCATAACATGCAACTACCATATCCTTTTCGAGGATGTGAAGGTTGTTGAAATATGTGTAGCGTGCGGGTGGTCAACGTCATTTTTTAGGGCGTCATTACAGGCACTCTATGGTTTTCAAATCCTACCTTCGGCAACTCTCATTCAGTTTACGGAACAGAAAGAAAAAAATGGCTAAATCTTTTCATCATTAGTTCAAATTTATCAGAAAATTGTAGATTTTTTATTAATGAGATAAAAATAACAAAAACAGTAGATATTAATTTCTAAGAATTAATGACTAATGTGGTTTTTCAATTTGTTTTTTTTTTGACAAATTTGTTAGTTTTTAATTTATTGAACAAACAGACCTTTCAAATTTCATCAGGCAGCACATAACGGATTTACCTTTGATTATACAGGGTGTTATGGAAGTCCACGTAATAAATTTAATCACCAATAGAACTTTTTAAAATAAGGATTTGTATGTGTTGACCTTTTTTTAATCGAATATTTTTTTAAAATTATTCTAGCCCGTAATTCGACACTTCGCTCATGGGATAATCATCAATTGAAACGAAACAGAGAGTGAAGAGGTTTTTGTGCGGTAAAAACTTTACCAGTTTTTTGAAGAAGAAAGAACGGTCGCTGTTCTAATATTAACAGGTTTTACTGTTTTTCATTCCAGGATTTTAATCGAATAATTCCTTTTTCCTGCTTCGTTATCAATGGATGTGTAAACACATGAACATGAGCGAGTATAAATTTTAGAATTAAAATCATATTTAATTTTAACTCTGTTTTGAAAATTTTACAGAAAAATTAAAATAAAAAAAAATTTTTTTTAACGAGTCCTACTGGTGGTTAAATTTATTACGTGGACTTCCATAACATCCTGTATGTATTTGCAGTTGAAATCTTTGTTCAGATATGCGTAGAGCAATACTTATGGCTAAATCTTTCAAAATAGAAAGAAGTCTGCAAAAGAAATTTCCAAATGGCAAACTATATTTCCTATGGTCCAGAAATGGAAAACGGTTTGCAAAAAGATAACTCAATTTTAAATTTCTTTATAATTATTTTACTCCCCTATTTTTTGAATTTTCTGGATCTGGAGTTTCAATTAACGCAAATAACAGTGTTTTAAATTTTTATATTAATAAGTAGGTAGTAGATTGTTACAATAAATTTTCCTCACTAGTGAGTTTACTTTCTCCATTTTCCTCACTAAATGCAAACGCCTACTTTCCTCACTATATTGAGTGATGAAAGTATCATTTTGATAATTGATGTTGGAAAAAATATTTTTCTTTCGCAACTGCTAATTCACGTCGTTAAAGTCATATTGATGTGAAAAACAAGATCCCATGGCCACCTTTTTTCTTCAAAACGAAGTTCATCATTTTCTTCTAAGTATGCTAGAACTTCCCTTTTTAAATTACAGACCCTTTCAAAACTCCTACTTTGGAACTCTTCGCTGAAGACATAGTTTCGTCTTCTGATTTGTCTCCTATTCGGTGTTCTTTCTCGAATCTTCCTTATAAGCTACCAATATAATACCTATACCACCGAATCAAAGAGCTTTTTTTTTTCTTGACAAAGTACAGTGATTCTTGAAATAATTTTGTTCCAGATAGCGTTCCTTCATTTGTACATTGTTCAATTTTTCTTAATTTAACTTCTTCTTTTCAATTACGTTCTTCACTTGATGCACCATACTTTTTTCTTTTGTCAAAATCAACTGGTGCTTGTCCATAGGTTCATCGATGATCTCTAATTGTTCAATGACAGAACGAGCATAAATCATTCATCCATGAACAAATAGACTTATAACTGTTTATACGCGATACCATTTGATTTTCCACATCATCAGTCACTTAAAAACAACTTTTTGCACCATTTTAATTATTTCTGCATCTTTAGCAGCGTTTGTAGATGTCAGTAGGCATGGCTTCACAATTTTCTCTCTCAATTAAAATTTATTCTCCCCAGAAGAAGAATCGTTTTGTAAGAAAATTTGAACATTTCTATCTGCTCAACAGTACTGTTCCTTTTTTGCTATTTTGAAATAGCAACATCTAGGTATTGCTTTCTTTAGTATATAAATGCTTTATTTGCCCTCCGGGCTTTCGGATTCGTGATTACAAACATAAAAGTAACAATTCCAAAAATTAACCTTTTTTTTAATCCCCCACCCCTTTCTTTTTCTATCCTTTCCCTTCTCATCCATACCTCTTTCATCCATCTTATCTCCCTTCCGTCTTCATTCTGTATTTCTCCCCGTTCCTTTCTTTCCCTCTCTCTCATTTCACCACATCCATTCCACATGTCCGCTATTGTCTCTCCTTCCTCATAGCACATTCTGCACTTTCTTTCCTCTCTTTCTCATTCCTCCATCTAAATCTCGTCATAATTTTTCTTTCTTTTGTATTCTCCCTCCACAGGTACTCCGGAATTTCCTCTGTCACACACCTCTCATACTTCCTGTTGTATCTGGATTCTTTCATTCTTTCCCTTCTTTCTTGCTTGTCTGTGTCTTTGTCCCTTTCACTCAACTCTATATTCATCCATTTTCCTTTTGCTGTTAATTTTTCCACTTCTTCACTGGTATACCCTTTTCTCTGATAGTATATCTCTCTCCCTTTCTTCTCCGTGTATTTTTTCTTTTCTCTCCACCACTCCGTTAGTATCCGGCACTATTCCCTTCCATCCATTTTGTCTTCAAACTTTCCCGCTCTCTTTCCCGCTTTCACTCTCAGCCTATTCCTCTTAGTGAGGGAAGAGTGCGTCACTATGTAACCTGGCGTTTCTCTGTCCACTTCTAGCACCTCTTTCAAATATTTATTTTTCTTGCACTTTCTCTGGCTCTTCTTGTTCCTTCCATCCCCATATCTCTGTCCCGTACATCAATATACTCTCTATCATGCTCTCAAACATCGTCATTCTCCTTCTGAAATCACCTCCCCACTTTCTCTCTCCTATTCCCTAAACACATCCCACTACATTATTTGCTTTCCTGACTATGTCTGTGATATGTGCTCTTTCATTAAATGTGTAACCCAAGTATTTGAACTCGTCTAATTGTTCCATTATCCTTCCTTCACAGTTCCACTCACTCTCTTCACTCTTCCTCTTTTTCTTACTGAACACCATCATTTTCGTCTTTTCAACATTCACTTCCAGCTTTTTCTTCGTCACATACTCTCCCAGGTTCTTCATAATTTCTTTCATTTCCCTTTCTCTCTTTGCCATCATTACCAAGTCGTCCGCAAACGCCAGGCTCCCTACCAACTCCTCCTCCCCCACTTGCTTTCTTTTATTTTCTAGTAATCCCCATGTAGCCTCGGTCTAACATTTTACCGGAAACAACTCGACTCTCTCAGCTTAGGTTCATTTTAATGCTGTTTCAATGCAAAAACTCTTGTTGCATTTGTCAAGTTTTCAAAACCTTACATGACGAAATAGAGATCTACGTAATCCTTTTGTGAACAGAACGAGTACTTCTTGTTTCACTTGAGACGATGACAGACTCAAAATCCGGAGACAAGAAGATAAATAAATTTAAAAAAAGTTTGTCGATTTTCTATGAAAATAAATGTTTACTAAAAGATTACGCTTTACTTAGTATATCATATTTAATGCGCATTCTGATGAATTTCCGGGCGGTAGGTCCTGAAAATACGGCGCAACGCAAACCGTACTGGCCACATCCGGCATTCATCATGATTCCATGTTTAAACCCTCACCACACGAGCCTTAATTACTTCGCGGTCATCACAGCCCCCGAATTGAAATTCGAAAGTGCTCCTGAATCAGACCTCGATACATTTCCTATCGCTCGAACAAAAGGACAACAGCAATCTCGACGGGGGCGACATTGCGGGTCCTCGATTTTGCGAGCACTTTCCGAACTGAACAACACTTCAAAACGACTACGAATTTCGGCCTAGGTGGTCCCTGTGCGTCTCTAATTATTAATATGGAATACAGCTGCGACCAGTTAGATAAGTTTAATTCAGGAATTTATTTCCTGGGAGAACAGAAGTCGGCTCTGAAGTTTAATTTGTATCGAATTTGCTGGGAGTTCTTGTTTGTGTGTGTTCTAAATTCTCTAATTTTCTAGTGAGAATTTAGCCAAGTTTGTATTTTACACAGGCGCTAATAAATCTAGCGGTGCCTTCGAAAACTTGCCCGAATGTTTTCATCCAGGGGCAAAACAGTTTATTTACTCGACTGTGAACTCGTTTAAGGTCAAAAACGTCTACTGCAAGAAACGACGTGCCCCAAAAAAAAAAATTCCGAAATTCGTGTCTCTGCGAACTCTTTTTTGGCGCCAACAATCGCTTAATTAGTTTTCCGGAAAGTGCGCCGGGAAAACCGGCACGCGGCAGGACAACAGAAGTTCGGAAGCTTTTTGTACGAGCCGGTGACGATTTTCAGCATCACCGAACAAATCCAATTAATTGATTATTCGGTTTGGAAAACACAATCGCAAGAAGTATCAAAATTTCCGCGTGAAAAAGGGGTCGGACCGGGGTAAACACCAAGCTCGCATTTCTATGATTGCCTGGCACGATGCCGGAATTAAGTTAATTAACCGCCCCGACCTGCGTCCCAATGAAATTTCTTTGTCTTGGAATTAATTAATGGGTGGTCGGGAAGTTACCCAGAATCTTTATTCCGCGGGGGTATCAGAAAGGATGAAGACAGATTTCCTCTCTTTATGAAAGGAACTCCGTAATGAGGTAAGTTGCAAAAGGGATTTCGGGGAATTTTTACACAACTGGAGATTTTTACACAAAGTGCGTTTACAACAGCATTTATCTCGCGGTTTACCTCACCAGGAAAATCTCCAAGGACATATTACAAAATATTTGCGGTTGATTTACGTAATGATTTGATGTAAAGGCTCTCCTTGTGTTCAAGGGATGCAACCCGAACCAGGTTACCTACGATCAATTAACGCATATTAGTATTCAGTGGTTCTAACAATTAACATTGGTTTGAGGTTTAATTAGTCAACTGCGATTATTATTGATTGCTCATGGCATATATGATCACACATCCCAATCGCTTCCAATTTTAGAATGTTTAATTTTTTATCTTCAAGCGGTACAAGCGGAGTAGAATTACTTCTAGTCGTAGGAGTAGAAGTGTCTCAGATACGGCTCGACCGAGTCAAATGTAAGGTCATTAGAAGCATTTGCCTCTAAAAAAGCGAAATAACGAAATTATTACCCAATATTTAACCGGTGTGGTGCAAGACGAGTCGCCCGTTGTGGGCGTGTCTATGATAAAAATAGCGCAATAGCGCCCTTCAGTGTTAAAAAGTAAGCAGTTGCACGGCTCCAGAAGTGACACAGATCGCGGTGAACTCTATGCAGGATCTAATCCCAGCAAACTCCCGAAGAGTATGACTTCTATACAATGCTCCTGATGAAAAATATCTGGTTTTCACAACGTTACACAGAGTCACACAAACTTTCGACGAAATAAAAATGCAACTTGATACTGACTTCACGTTCCTCAATATTTTCATTGGCAATCTTAATGGATCAATGCAAAGGTGTAGTATATGTACCACAGGTGCCTTGAAAGGATTCCAATGCGTGAGCGAAGCCGCAGACGTTACATGTGAGGCAAAATTTTTTGATTCGACTGTAGAAAGACTTAAACGTGATGATTAAAAAAAACAAACTAAATCCCTTTACTGTTCCTTTTAACAATGTCTTGTTCGGAAACTAGTCACAAATTAACATCGCCGAGTCTCCTTCGCTCTGGCTGGCAAGTTGAGAAAATGCTTTTTATGTAAAGCCTTCCCGCGCTAAATTATAATCCCCTGGTCGACATCTAACCCGAAAATTGCAAATTAATGCGAGAAAACAAGAACAGTATTTCATGGAGCGTCGGAGACGCCAAATTTTTCCTTGCCGTCCTATAAAAATTTCATTTGAAAAATTCGTCTGCCCTAATAACCCCCGGAGTAGATATCGGGCGGGAATTTACATCCCGGAATTACTCCAATTTGTTCTCCGCTTGAATGAAATAAACATAGAGAAGAGGTCCAAGAAGCGGAACCGGTGAAATTTCTTAAAGTTTCTCACTCTAAATTTACTTTCGACGGAATTGTAAACGTGATCGCAATTAAATTAGACGAGTGTGGAGGTTGTGGCGGAGTCGAACGAGGAAGGGCTCTTCGCGGCCAACTCCCTCGAAGGTCTGGATCAGGTCAAGTGACATGATTTTCTTTCGATTTGTTCTGTCTTTTAATCGAGATTTTCACAACTTCAAGTTAAATCAACATCATTATAGGTAATAAATGGAATCGCAATTACTACTAATTCCCGGGCCATTTACGTTGCCGATTCGACGTGTTGAAATAAAATATTTGCTCTGGAAGAGCGAAATCTTTATTGCTCCCTTTTCTTCGGCGAATGTTTGTTTTCACCAACTTTCTGCGGAAACAAACATAATCGTATAAAGTAGTGGATGGCATTCGTCGAAACTTTCCACAATGGCTTGAATTTGTGTTGCGGCCGTTCATACATTTTAATGCAATATAATGTTAAATGTAAACAGATAAACGATGAACCGGTCCCAAACTCAAATAAACTCTTTCAAACGAAATATTTTCGGCGCGTTTATCTCGAATAAAATGCGAAATATTTACTTTTAAAGGAGAACGCATCGCAAAAATTGAATTTCGACTGTTGACTACGCGGCAAAGTTTCAGGTCTCGCCGAGGAATGCCAAAAATAATAAATAAATGGAAATGGAAGTTTGGATCGCAAACAGCAAAAAAATTTAATATACCTTAGGGAGAATTCGTGCAACAAGACATCGATAAAGACCTTCACCACGCCCATTCAATACGTGTCAAATCTGCAACATATTTTTTATTTTGTGTGTTGGATTTTCTAATTTCTGATTCGATTTTATTAGTGAGTTTCCAGTCTCGAGGAAATTGGTTAAATCTTGACTGGGTCTTCGGCAATGCGTCCCTGTCTATAATTTCCCCTTTTGTAACACCGACACGCAACGTTTCGACTCTAAGGGACATGCACCCATCCAGAATCAATACATTTTCAGGGATATCGGATTGAAAATACCGGTCTTGGATGGGGTTCAACGTTCAATGCTCATTCATCGGAAAAGAAGCTTTATGATGACTGTTATCACGTCCTTCGAGATAAACACGGTAATCCCGAATGGATTTCTTTCGACTGACCTAAATAATATCGTAATTTAGGTGAGCATTTCGGCGTGGAAATTCCCCTTTTGTGTCCTGTTTCTGAGCAAATCCGTCCTGCTTTTAATACGTCGGTTGATATTCTCCGGAGAGTATCTGCCGTGCCATTGATATGTCGCTACGAGACGTGAATGCCGATGGAAACTCCTTTAAAAAAGTTATAATGAAGCCGATGCTCTGAAGGACCGCGGTTATTACGTGCTCGCGGGAAGTTTGACAAGTCTCAACTATGAAGTTGTTTCAATTTTAACAAGTTTTCACGCAGTCCCCTGAAAAATAACGACCAACGGAAAATCGCAAATTAAAACCCGGAGACGAATTAGCAAAATCGTTACGGATTCGCCAAAGGGAACGGAATCTCCCAACACTCATAAAACCTGTATCCGTCGACTTTAAGGTTGTCGAGTTCCCTTCAGGAATTTGTTTCTTTTATGGAACCTTTGGAGGTTAAAGTTTATTTCGGCAAACTTTTATTTTGATAATGCGCTCAAGTTTTGTCAACTGAGAACCACCTCCTGAGACGGAACTTCTTCGGGATTACTCCACTAATTGGTCGTCATGCGAAAACGACCGCCATCTCGCGACTCGTTTAAAAGATAATTTAGCACTTACGAATTTGGACCAACGGATTCACTCGACGTACCTGAAACAGCAAGAAACAATGCGTTAGAAAATCGTTTGGGAGTTTAGCGGAACGGAAGGTTTTGTTCATTATGTGAGAATTGAGCTGACGAGATTTGTGATAAATTATCCATCGACGCCAGTTCCAAATCGTTTTGTAAAATATTAATAACGTTCAAATAATGCAATAATGCCGCTGAAAGACAATGAGACGTCCATTACCGCAAATTCAAAAAATACCAAACAAAGCAGTGTCTCCTAATTGGCAGCGAACATTTTATGATGCGCTATGCGTTCCGGTATTGGAAAACATCGTCCCCAGTGAAGAACATGACATTGTTGTAAGGCAAATAAAGATCTAAATTTAGTCTTTGATGTAGTAACACCCACTTACTAAGACATTTCGTTGGAATCCACAAATTGGAAACTGCATTGTAAATATTCTTTGCGAGTACAATGATAGAATCAGTTCTATGCAGTTATTCTCAGTTTTTTTCGATAATGAGACGCTCAGTAGTCCTTTCTTGGTCACAAAGCCTGCTTGTTCGTTACAATGTGCAAAAACAAGTTCCAACATGTGTCTGTACATAATAATGCTATTAGACTTAACTAGAACACATTTTTATTGCACGTTTTAAATTCTTTGCATTTGCGAAACGTTCAAAGAATTTAATGAGTATTTATTGTACTGTCTGAAGGAGGATAATAGGTATGTTGCTTAGTTTTTTCCCTCTTATCTTAAAAATCGTTTACCGAACCTTGTAGTGCAATAGTGCGGTAGAGTGCCACTTTATTACACTAGTGCGGGAAAATATGTCGTTATCACATTCAAAGGAATATTATAAAGCTTGACGTTATGCATTGATAGTAGATAATATTATATAATGTTATTAGGAGGAAAAATGAAGTTTTATGTGCTGAGGCTGGTAGTTTGACAGCAACAAACCAGCCAAAGCACCTAAAACCATTTTTGCTCCGAATAACATATAGATACTATTTTTTCTTCAAACGTTCATAACAAATTATGTATTTAAGAAATGTTAAGAAACCAGGAGTATTTTAAGGTAGAAGATTGGGCAGACTGATCAATTAATGTAGCTCGTTTTGGAAAGCGTTACTAGGACTAGGACTATGACTAGTACAAAAAACAAAATACGTTTTGCAATGTACAAGTGTCTTGATTAAGTCTTATTTATTCACTTCAGCTTTCAATATGCCAGATTCAGAAACGAATTTGTTAAAATTTGAGTTAGGAATTTCAAATGATTCAGCTAGTTTACTTTATCTGTCGCTCGTCAGCGGAGATAATAACTTTATCTGCCGCTCGTCAGTTCATCAGATGCCATGGCAATGAATTGACACTTTAGCATTATCAATCCAGCAGTATAATGTCATATTTTAGTGACGTTTGAAGAAAAAAATATTTATTCTTAAAAGTACACGGTTATTATTCTTTCAGAAAATATGTAAACATTTTTGGTTTAGTAGTTTTTGTACCGGGTGTCCCATCACTTGTGTCCCGTAGGAAAATGACTTTAAAACTAAATTATATTTATATGAAGGTATTATAGATGCATAAATACTGTTCACCGCCACAAAAATTGGGTATTACTTTTTTGTTAAAATTAATTACCTATAGTTTGTCTCAATTCTAAATTTCCACCACCTGTTGAATTATGTAGGCAAAATGAAAATATTTGTAAATTGGGGATTCTTATAACCAAAGTTGGCAATATAATTATTTTATAAACATGATTCGAAAACATTAAAATTAATTCATAAGTTTATTTTGCTTTTAGAATTTGATTTTCTACCTACTTACTTGCTGCATTAAAAAAAAGGTTTACGTTCTTTTCCTTTATTCTAAAATTTTGAGTTGTAAAAACGTAAATTGACAGATAACCTAACAAATACAATCTGACGCATTTTTCACCAAACAGTGTTGCCGGTTGTATTTCCAACGTAGAATGCAGTGTTGGTGGAAATTTAGAATTGAGACAGACTTTAGGTACAGCAAGCAAAAAACTATCACTTTAAAAATTAAATTTTGTTCGATGCAGTTCAAATTTAGTATACGTTATGAAATAGTTATAGAGAAATAAAATCCGTAATTAGAATTTAATTAAAATGTTTTGATGTAAAGATATTTGGTTAATTTAATTTGGGTCCTTCTACTTTATAAAAATTTATGGAAGACAAAGTTAAGTTTGTGAGTATTATTCTTGTCCGCAATTTATGGTACGAAGACCATTCAAGAGGGTTCCAGCGGTACCTGCCTGTGTTGTACGACGTCAAACACACTGCAACCCCTCATAAATCTTCGTCTGCAATAAATTTTCATAAAGTAGAACGGCCCAAATTAATTTAACCAAATATCTTTACATCAAAACATTTTAATTAAATTCTAATCACGGATTTTATTGCTCTACCATTTTTTCAAAACGTATACTAAATTTGAACTGCATTGAACAAAATTTAATTTTTAAAGTGATAGTTTTTTGCCTGCTGTACCTAGGTAATTAATTTTAACAAAAAAGTAATACCCAATTTTTGTGGCGGTGAACAGTATTTATGCATCTATAATACCTTCATATAAATATAATTTAGTTTTAAAGTCATTTTCCTACGGGACACAAGTGATGGGACACCCGGTACAGGGTCATTATAAATGATTGTCTCATCGCAGTAGGCGTTGGTGACGTAGTTGACTGTGCCGCAAGCTTCATAACATGAGTGAGACTAGTATCGCCGATAGGTGGCGCTACCGGCGGTAGTGGAAATCTGGCCACTAGTTTGTCTAACCTTGCGAATGTAGCGGCTCAGTCAAAATTTGTGTGGATATTCAACGCCAACTACGATGGGACAATCATTTGTAATGACCCCGTATAAAAATTACAAGTCGGATGTAAAAGCACGTTAGGTAAGTTTTTTTTTTGGTTCTTCATCCAAATACTAGAAATCCATTAACCTTTTCCTATTCAATTCCTCAATCTAAATTAATGCAATCAACAAACAGAAAAGGGACTTTGGAAGCACCGTATTGTCTCCTAACTGAACGGTTTATTAGTTTTACTAATAATGCCCTTACAATAAATATCCTTCCTCAATAAAATTTTCTGTTGCCGTAGCCGAACTAAAACACCATTGTCTTTATTGTTCTTATATTCTGGCTGTCGTTATAACAGGTTTTGTTATTATATACCCGTACTCCGTTACACAATACCCACAATAGTCTCTTTTTGACACAATTATCTCTCACAGAGTATCGGTTTTTCCCCATTTCGGATAGAGTAAAAGCTAAATGCATTACGGTGCACAATGCAGGTTCATTTAATTTTCCGAACACGTAGAGCTTGGTAAGTTTTGAAATAGCGTGTGCCGGCGTAATGATATGCTGAATACAACATCCGGTTCGGATGAAAACATCTACATAATTCATAATTGACAAACAGCATTTATTCACATCATTTTAAAAATTCAAAAGTGACAAAAAAAATGTGAACGCTAATTAAAAAATTTGGATGACAATAAAAGCGTAGTAGTTCTGAAAGAATGAACTTGGAAGATTAAAGTTTCGCAAAGCTTGGATGACACAGTATTTATTGTAGACTGGTGACATTGTATAGTAACTTCCTTCAGCCAAACAGCTACTTGCATTGAAGTATTGATTATTTAATCAATAACTTGAGGAGATAATATTTTAAACGGGGAATATGTCATAATTGCTAAATCTATTGCGACTATTACCTTGCATGTTATTATAATAGAACAATTTTCAAGTAACAAATATGCAAGAACAAGAATTTCCGAACAATTACACGAATCTTATCCTCTTCGCTTTTTTGCTTTATAAACAACTATAGTTAGCGCGGCGAACCAATGGACTAGTCACGAGGTGTTCACGTGACAGTTCGTAAGCGACGTCCTGAAAAGCCTGATTTACACAGCTTCGTCAAATAGCAAGTCTTTTGGTTAAGTAATATGTGACAATCGTTTTGTGCGATTTTACTTAATTAATTAAATTGTTCAGCACAAATTGAAAACATTTCAAATTTAACATTTTTACACCGATATTTTTAAAGTACTTAAATAGTTGTGGCAAGTTTCATTTAAATTGTTTTCATTTTATACATACATTTCATACCTGCAGAACGTCCACGAGACCACATAAACCATAAAATGTTTATTTAATTTTTCAGTATCTTATCATCTTGAAATGTGGGTACCACCACCGTGAAAATTTGAAATATTTTAAACCAACATGTGGACTGAAAAATGAACGCCATGAAAATATATTTAACTTCCCTCTTTAAGATAAAAAAAATTACATGAATAAATGGAATTTAAAAGAAATTGATGCAAAACAACGAGAACCGTAAACATCTGAAATATTTTAAACTCGTCAGATCTCTTGGCTATAATTAACCAATGTTCAAACTTATTCTGAAAACTTGGGGCAAAAAGCTCGACTCATTCTCTTATCTAAATACGTCTGAAAGTCTTTTCAAATATTCCTTTCGTGAAATTTGTACAGCTGCTACTACTCCACCAGAAAATGTCTATCCTCTTTTATGAAGACTGCCCCTCACAAAGAAAAACAAATAACGATCCGTCTGCTTCAAAAAAAGTTTTTCGCAACGAGACATACTCATGAAAAAGATGTTTTCTAAATTAGAGTCAAACAAAACGTGAATTACTTTCAGCGAACATTTTTACAAGAATCAAATAAGAACATACGAGTACAGCGCCCCAACCATGTTCGATCGACCCCGAATCGGGTAAGTACGCGCGACACAAAAATAAATTCAAGTAGATTCTTGGTTTTCACCGAGGATATAGACGGAAGGATTAAGAAAACAATTTCCACTCCACTTTGCATTTGTTTCAAAAATACAATTAAGCACAAAAGTCCCATTCAGCGGTTTCCTTGCCGAGGATTACCTGTTCTATTCACGGTCCAGTTGACACTAAACGTTGTTTTATTCGTTTCGGGCAAGCATCGGCGAGCACTTTGCTCGAAAAAAATCTAAACGCAACGTGCACATGACGTACGAGAACCGTATGTCACTGGAAATTTCTCCCTTTGGACGTCGTCGACATGGCAGAAGGTAACGAGGTTAAATTACGTGATTTGTATCGGTGCAGACGTTATGCGTTCAGTTTGTTAAACTGAATTAACTAAGCAAACGCGCCGGTCGTGTTTGTCAAGGATATCCACAGGCTGTCTAAATCCTGGTTTATCTTGAACATGTCGTCTTAAGGATGTGGGGTGTATCAATATTTGGCGATGCCCCGGGACACAGTCGCGGTGAGGCTGCCGAGGCGATTGCAAAATGAAAAACTAACCGCAGATTAGTTTCCTTTACGTCTAGTTAAGCACCCATCGAGCTAACAAGGTAGTTGGATGAATATTTCTCATTCTGATAAATAAATACTGAGAATTCAAAGCTTGTCGCAAATGTCTTACAAAACTAGGACGAAAACGTCTGCGGGAAAGAAGGTAGGTTCGTAGAAGACGTCCTTCAATAAAAATTATCTACAGTGCAGTCTCGCCGACAAAAACGACTCGCTTGGAACGATCGTTCTTTTCATTAAACAGCAATTTAATGTTTGCCGAAACGAAGATAGACAGGTTTATGGTGTATTGATCGAATCAATCAGGGTAATATTTTATTTAAGTTTTCCAGAACGAGGTGGGTGCGCATTCAGTTTGAAAGTATAAGATCTTTGGGAATTGCCTCAGGGATATCGTCTCTATCTACTTATCCTGGTAATCACCTTATCGATTTTATTCATCCATGCTTTGTGTTCAACTTAAAACGCTGTTCCAACTGATAATACGAAAAGAAAAAAACAATGTTGTTCTAGATTAAATTATAATAAAAACTTAATTGAATCGCATCGTAATTCAACAGTGTTTCACTTGATAATCTCTTCACTAAGTTATTATCTTATCCGTTCGCCATAAAAAGATATACCATCGGAAGCGACGTGCTTTTAGATTTATTGAAGCAATATTGCTGCGAAATTATTATGCTCTATACAATAAGTAGCAGAGCGGATAACAATTATTTTTGAAAAATATCTTTCAAACTGGTTTGAAGTTTGCTGGGCCTAAACAGCATTTTTAGAAATAAGAAAAGTGGTGGAAAGTTAACGACAAATCAAAAATGAAAGAGGTAGATAGAGTTATGGAGATATTACAGATGCAAACAATTCATTACGACAGAATGCTTTATTTTGGCCCAACGGCTACAGGTTTCCGATTCCTGATTACATTTTCTTTAAACATAAAACAGGAAATCCAAAAAAATAAACGGTTTTATTCCTATCCCCCATCCCCTTCCTTCTTTGTTCTTTCCCCCCTTCGCTTCCTCAAAGCTATTTCAAGATGGTCCGACTTCCATAAGTCTCTTCCTTTCTGCATTTTCCACCTGGTTTTTGGGATTTTCTTTTCCCATCCACCCTCTCCTCTTCCCAATTTCTTGCTCATCTTTCTCCTATTCTTCCCTGTTTTCTTTCATTACGTCTTTTTGTTGTCTTCACTTCTTTACTGCATATTGTCATTATTTTCCACCATTTACTACCTATGTGAACTTTTCTTTCCATGCATGCTTCTTCTTCTCCCTTTTCTTGTCGCTTTTCTTTAATCCCTAATTTCACCACTGTTATTATTCCCCCGGTAGCTCTTCCCTTTTTCTTTTATCTTTTTGCCTCTTGACCTTGCCATTTGTATTCTTTCGGTAGCGACTTTCCCCTTTGTGCTCTTTTCCGGTTTCCGTTTTCTTTGTCCATCTACTTTTTTATTCACTTTCTTTTTGTAACTTTTCTTGCCGGTTTGTCCTCTCTTCTTCTCTCCTTCTTCTAAAAATTTTTCTTCAGTTTCTCCTCTCTCTCATCCCATATAAACTAATCCCCATTTATCTGTATCTTCCTGTATCCTATTTTCACCCTTTTTCCTCTATCTTTCTCTTCTCTATCCACCTCTCTTAACTTCTTGTGTGTTTTTCTTTCTTCCTTTGTCAGACCGTCATTTATATACATCCTCTCACCTTTTCTTTCCTTCAACTTACTCTTATTTAGCGTAATGTTCTTCTTCTGGTCCCAACTTTCTATTTTTGCCAGCATCATCTTATCTTTATCTATTTTAAATGCTTCCTTTACGTTCACTTTCACCCCTATCTCCCTTTCTAACCATTCTTCCACCCCCTCTCTATATTTCCTCTTCTTCCCCCTATTCCTTCTTTTCTCTTTGTTCCATCTTTTCCTCCATCATTTTCATCCAATCTGCCTCCTCCGCCTGCAATTTTTCTTCTCTTCCTCTCATCTCCTCTCTCACTGTCGCTAATTCTTTTCTTAGTACTTTGTTCTCCTCTTTCATTCCCGCCATATCCCCTCTTATCTCTCTAATCATGGTATTCATCTCATTATCCATTTCCTTGCTTTTATTTCCTTTTTCGCTTCTACTTGGGGATCTTCCCATTCTGGAACTCTTTCTGAATGGGTTCGTGCCTTCTTCAGACGTCCTACCCTCTTCTGTTTCTCTCTTGCTGCTTTCTTTCCTTACTTTCGGCGATTTCGCCATGCCCTCTTTCTCGCCCATTGCCTTCTGCTCTCACTCGCTCGTCGCTGTTTACGTTAGTACTCAATCCACTTTTTTACTATACCCGTTTTTTTTTACATATTTTATCTTAGCTAAATCAGGGAAGTCAAGTCATTGACAACCTATCCATAAATCTGCTGCAACTTGCTAGTAAAGTGGTTGTGAGATTATAAAAGTCTACAAAATTGGAAATTTTGTAACAACCCTCTAAGCTTCATCAGCATTACCAGCTCTTCTGCAAAACGCAAAGCTAGTTTCTAAATGTTGCATGTAGTTAAGAAATAAAGACAACAGTTTAAGCACTATAGACCTGTTGACACAAATGTTTCTAGAGAAAAAGGAAGATGGATGAATGTAGAGCTGAGTGAAAGAGACAAAGATACAGACAAGCAAGAAAGAAGGGAAAGAATAAAAAAAAAATCCAGATATAACAGGAACTATGAGAGAGGAAATTCCGGAGTACCTGGGGAGAAGAGTGTACAAGAGAAAGAAAAATGATGGCCAGATTTACATGTGAGAAAGAGGAGAGAAAAAACAGGTATTGGATGGAAAGAGAGAAAAGAAGGTGCAGAATGTGTTATGAGGAGACAGAGACAATTGACCACATGTGAAATGGATGTAGTGAAATGAAAGAAAGAGAGAAATAGTGAATAAAGACGCAAGGGAGATAAAGATGATGGCTGAAAGAGATATGGAAGAGCAGAGAAAGGATAGAAAAGAAAGGTGTGGGGGATAGGAAAAAAAGGTTAATTTTTGGAATTGTTATTTTTATTTGTGTAATCCCGGAGGGCAAATAAAGAATTATTAAAACACAATGTTTCTAAAGTACACACCAAAAATGTTTAAGAAGAAGCAAAAACTCCTACCAGATAAGACAACATCCGCTTGAAAGGTACAGATTTATGAGCATGATCCTGATAACTGTCAAAGAAATGTAATAAAAACAATATCCAAAAGTATCTATTTTTTAGATATGAAGCTTTATGTGTGGTGTATTGTCATACACTTAACATTACAGCCGAGCATCGCGTAAGCTTATTCAAAGACCTAGTGAACATCTTTAGTACTTCGTCTAATTTTAAAAAAGGAACTGTTCTCCGATAAATCATTACCATTATTCTGTGATGAAATGTGAATCAATAATGTCATTATCAGTTTGGACCTTCAGTGAAAAAAATCCCCAAAAATCTTTTGTGTAATTCTGTTTCCGCCACACATTTGATCAATAACATTAATTTAAAACAAAACTGATTAATTTTATAGCCCTAGGAGTTTAGATCATTCCGATGCAACCAACTGGATGTACCAATAATTATTCCGATAGCTTTGTGTGGTTTCAGCAATAGAAAACAACTGAAAAATAATTTTTGGATACTGTTTTGGACTAGCTTGGAAATTGGAAATAGCTCAGATTAGTTGAATGTGTCGTTCCAGAGCGGTCGCTGCTGATAGGATATCACTCTTCGGTTTCGAAATTCATTTGAGACCTTCACCGGAGCACACTCAAATTGAAGCATTGCTGAAAATCGTCAGAGTGAATCGATTTAATCCCGGTTTGCGGTCTCATAATAATTTAATTAAAACCGCACCTGCTGAGCTTGACTGAAAACTCGTATATTGAGAGAAGTGAATGATAATCAGTGCACCAAACGTTCGAATGTGGTTAATCGTCTGGCGTCGAAGGAATACCTCCTCGGGATCTGTCACACCCCGACACAAATTTCCTCCCTGGAACCTCGGCGAAAAAACGGCCAAGATCCGCTGTCACCCGAAAGGGTTGCTCTCCAACTAAACAACTTTAAACGAAATTCCATTATCTTGTCCCTCTTAAGTCGCCCCGCATTCCTCCACCCAGCACCGAATAATTCCGGCGCCGTCATCGATGGCGAAAAACACAAAATCGATCACGTTCGTACTTAGCAGACCATCCATTATTAACGAAACAGAGCGACCGTCACTTCCAGAGTTTGCTTTAATTATCCTGAAGCGCGCTTCCTGACCGAAGTGACATTATCCTGCAGGACATCAGCGCGTTCAAACTGCGGCGTGATTAAAATACAGCGTGCCTCATGATTGATGGCACCCCAGAGACGTATTTAAATACGGGAGACGCCATTTTGTTGGTGGTGGACAACAATGTTTTTAAATATACTACTATCTGCGGGCGAAATCTTCAGCTGCTCGCTGGAGTAATTTAAGCGGTGTACGCGACGGCCTAAATCTTAATTTCCACTTGGTGAGGCTTGAATTTTAATTCTTCGCTGGAGACCATCACCGAATAATTTCATTCGAAAGTGATGGAACATTTAATTTGCGATCGCTGACGTGTCACCGCTGATTTAAAATTATACCGGAATCTGTCACCGTCTGACGTTCAATATCATTTTCCAAATTAATCTAGTTAATACTTTTGTTTTCGCTGTTGTGGCGTGTTTGATTAAAAATTGGATGAAAATGCAGATGCACATTTTTCTACCACACCGTTAATGAAAATGGTGATTTTACTTACTCACAAGCGGACGAAAAGTAAGTCTTTTTCGGACGCTTTTCAAGCCTCGGCTGCGCCTCGGCCAGAAACTTCGGACACGGCCGAAAAAGATGCACTTTTTGGCCTTGATGCACAAATAACTATTTTAATACATATTCGACTCCGTGCGCTCGTACTGCTACATCTAACGATTTCCTTCCGAAAGTTATAGCCTCGATTCCGTTAATTAATTTGTATTTCCACTAAGAATACGCTTTAATTTGTTTTATGGCCGACACTTGACTCTTAATTAATTTGGGAAAATCATAGATTGGAGTTTTCCGAATAAATCGAATCTTTTTCCAAATGAGGAAAAGCGAGCGTCAATTGAAAAGGTAAACGTTGGTTTAACCCAGTAGTTTTATTGTGTTCGACACATTTCCCCCGTGAAAATTTTATCGTTTTTAACCCCCTCTGGTAATTTCTTCGGTATACGACTCTACGACCCTAAAGAAAAACCCACCTTCGATAAGGGATATCAGCAGTAAAACGCCTGGAGACAATGAAACTTTCACAATTTATAAGGATCGAAGATGTTTAACATCGTTTCAACTCCCAAAGTTGAATTTTTATTTTTCGAACGATGGAATTTCCAACTGAAACGTCCCGGCGCAATTATTATTTCACCCTTTGTGAATGTGACACCTCGCTTTGTTAGTTGCGAGCGTTCAACAGTCCCTCCAGCTGTCATCTCGTTCTAATTTGATTAATTTTTTGATGTATTCGTTTCGGCTGAAAGATGATGGAGCACGAGGACACGCTTTTTAAAATCGTCCGCAATATTCAGACACAATTATTTTTGCCCATCCATCACGGCTGCCCCTCTCATTCGACGTGGCACGGCATTCAGGCCTGATCCATTTGTCATTACGGATGTGTCCGACCGTGTTGGACGTTTACGAAACGACGCAAACATTCGGTCGATTAATATCAATGAAAATTTGCCAAAACCATTCGGACAGAGATTTATCCCAACAAGTTCACACTTCACGTTTGGTCAGTCTCACAGTACGAATACACATAAAGCGCTTTAGAATGGTGTACCGCAAGGGACTACTATAGGACCGATGCTCTTACACCTAATAGTATACTGCTAATTTTATTTTATAGATTCATTTAAATCAAACACGTCCGTTGTTGCAGCTAGGGCTTCAATAACGCAATGCAAAACACATTATTTTTTAAATCTAAACAAGCTTGATTAAAAACGTGGCGCAATATTTTTTATCGAACAACACATACTCACACATGTTCAGCCATTACTTTTATAATTAGAATCCGACTTGAAAAGGTTTTCATTTTGTAGTACCTAACAGGTGTTTGTAAACAAAGCCCCCCGGCATCAAATTAAAAGGTGTCCTATAATTAATTTCTTTGTTGAATTAATTAAAGCCGTAAAAAAGAAAGGTCATGAAATTGAAAAACGTCAACCCCTTTATTTTCGCGTAATCAAAGTGGCTTTCAGAGCAATTCCAGCACGCGTCGGTGCTTGAAAAACCGTATCCATCATGATTGTGTGAAAAAAAAATCGTTAGGTGATTAATTGAAAATAGATCGGCCTTAATGAAAACTCCCACCCGACGATAAACTCCGCGATACTGTTTGCTCGCTAAATTTAGGTGCATTTAATGGAGATTAAGTCCAGGAGATTGGATGATGTATGGACGTGAGCTTGTAAAATAACAATGTTACAACGGACTCATCTCCACGGTGCTGTGGTGTTAAATCGGCAATGTCGTCGCGCACCAGGCCGGTGCTTTATGAATGGGACTGATAAATTGGTTCATTGAACAGTGAAAGGAAGCGGAGATCATTGTCCATGCGTTTAAACTATTGTTACGTTATTTAAAAGACCTGCGCTGGTCGAAACCTATTGCTGGGCCCACTTCTGGAACGACAAATACTGGATGACCACGTCCGATCGATTCCCGTACTATGTATTAGCTCGGCATACGGTTAATATTTATTGGAATGTCAACGTCCGTCCAAATTACCCTCGCCATGATTAGCTCATTTGTAGTTAAAGGAAATCAAATCGTTATTTATGCAACGTAATTTTTTACAAGTGGGAAGGTTACACGCACGAACGCAGCGAGGGTTGTAACTGTAAGAGTAAAAAAAATACTGCTGCCATTGTTGAAATTAGCATATTTAGAATTCTTTTACAATTATTACCATAAAATGAGTGAAAATAATACATATTAAATAGTTTTTCGTTTGAGTCTGAGTTTTCTGGCCGAGGCGCAGCCGAGGCTTCAACAGGCAAGGACAAAAGGCACTTTTTGGCAAAAGTGCACATTACATCATTGGAAAAATTACACATTTATTTAATATCTACCTTTTTCAAATATATAAATTTATTAATACATACATATTATTAACAATTTTTTTATACCTTGCCAACAAAACTAGAAATTTACTATTTGCAAGACAGTTACTTATTTACATAATTTATGGTGACAGGACAATTATCGGTTTTGTCGGTTTCGTTGCTAACTTACTAAACATATCAACAGATGGCGCCACGGTCACGCATCCGAAAAAGAGTTACTTTTCGTCCGCTTGTGAGTACTCACGTAAAATTGCCGTTTTCATTAAGGGTGCCTAAAAATTAAATTGTTTACTGTTCAACATTTACTTGTTTTTGCAAAGATAATACGTAGATATAGAAATAATTAAATCAAATCAGCTGCTTTTCGAAAATTATATGAACTACATCCGGCTCCTCAGTGCGAAGCAATTGCCATAATATATTATAAAAAATATATAATTTCGTTAGAACGGCGCGAATTCTCCTTCGCATGGTCGATACTCCTCCAACTCCTTTTTCCCCCGTTTTTGTTCTTGTTATTATTGGTTCGCTGTTTTTGTTCGGCAGCATCCAAGAAACCGGATTATTTCGCAAGAACGAAAATATTGTCCCCGTCGTGCAAATTATCTATTTTCTCGTGGCTGCAGTCTCGTCTAAAATAGCCCAAAGGAGCTGATTTATGAAATGTACAACTAAAAAAGTAACGATGAAGTTTTCGTTGCAACCAGAATAACCAAACACATTAATAAATCGCGGCACACCATGCGCGTTCAATCGGTGCTAAATCCGGCGTAAAATCGGACTTAATACAGAACTACCAACACGACTGGTCTAAAATCAGCCGTAATTCACTGTGACGGTTTCTATATCACTTTTATAGGTAGGTATAACTTCTGCACGACAGCACCGTCTTATACACACTTATACTTGTGTGCCTTCGTCGAGCACGCTCCATATTCCTCCAATTGTCAGTGTTCATAATTCGGAAGTGCTCTTATCGTACGTGTCCAGTTCACCGTAAATTATTGCGTTTACTTTATCCGGATATTTGGATAGGTTTTCGAGCTCGACATTAATACAAATTTTCTGTCCTGCCTCTTCAATTTCGTCCCACTTAACTCGGCCAGCTTCTCCCGATTGCTTCAGATTTGTTCAGTCAAGACAAAATTTTCACGATCACGTAATCTAATCGGTTTCATTCATTTCAAAGTAATCTACCCAGTTTTATTCCAAACGTGGTAAATCCCGCCGCCGCACTGGCTCGCGCACCGTCTTGCTTCATTTCTCCGATAAAATCATAAAATCAACATGTTTACTTGTCAGATTCGATGTGACTCTTCTTTTTGTAAATGTTTCACATGTGACCCACGTCCAGGATCCAGTCCTATCACGGCTGTCACAGTTAATAAACTCTTTAAAACCAGTCAACAGTAGTAGCTGTGGTAGAATAGATTATGTCATTTATTCTATTTGAGCATCGGACGTTTCATATTATTCATTTGATTGTTCAGGTGCGGACAAAATGAGGAAAGGAAAAACAACAGAGGAAAGATTCACTACTCCACTTACCCCAACGTCATTATTTATTCCCAAAATGGTGGCGCTTTTTAAATTATGATTTTAATTTTACAAAGCCTCACCACTATTATAACATATTTCTCACTTTCAAGTTGGGACTAAAATATGACATTTATTAATACCATCTGGGACCATTCGTGTGTTGGCAAATAATTGTTACCAAACCAGAAACACATTCCAGGATGGCAATATCTTGTCGCAACGACCCTCCCCGGCATTGTTTAAAACAACCACCACTTCGAATTGTTCAACTTCTGGAAGTGATATTTTCCTTCAACTTTCAGAAGACAATACTAATCGAAAATAAATTGTAGAACCTAGAAAGATTTGAAAAACGTGGATGCGGTGAAATTTATCGTTGATCTGCGTGAGACACACTTCCTGCGCGTCACGCAATGAACGAAACCTGTTAAGATTTGATTAATAACGAGGTAGATTTCAAAGAAAAAATAATAAATGGATCAATTGGAACAAAGGAACATTATTGAGTGTCTGTTTACACGGTACTTACGTCAGTGGTGAGAAAATAAGAGGGTTGGCTTTGATGGGAAAACCATTAGAGGCGGATCAATGTGCAGAAAAAAGAGGAAAACTTCTAAGCATAAAATTCCGTTGACACAATATCGAACATTCCTCCATTGTCGAAATTTTAAAAATGCAAAAATTAACAATGTGTATTGATAAATCGCGAACATTTTAATGAATTTCAGCAACAGCTAAGATTGTGAAATTCAATAAAAGGGGCTCTGATTAATTAAAACTTCAATGTATTTAATTACAATGCAGAAATAAATTGATAAGTTCCTGTGTTGAAAGCTCATCAACCGAACCAGTGAAAATAATGATCATTACAGCGCAACTGTTCTTTCAAAATCACAAACAATCATAAGTGTACAATTAAAATTTGGAAGTGACGCACAGCTTACTGTTTTTCGCTCGCTCGGCTTAACTCGGCTCCCCCGAGCTTACTCGAATGAGCCTTTCACCTCGGAGCGTGAGGCGTAACGCGTAACGCATGAAACTGCCCGGGGATAATAATGTATGCGGCGCGCCTAAAGAAGTTTTTCCAACATCGCTTATGAAAATGATACTTTCATTGCTCAATTTAGTGAGGAAAATAGGCGTTTGCATCACTAGTGAGTAAAATGGAGAAAGTAAACTCACTAGTGAGGAAAATTTATTTAACAATCTACTACATTAACAATCTGCTACCTATTTATTAATATAAAAAATTTAAAACACTGTTATTTGCACTCCAGATCCGGAAGATTAAAAAAATAGGGGAGTAAAATAATTATAAAGAAATTTAAAATTGAGACTCATTTTCACAAGGGACGTTGGAAAAAATAGTATACACAATTCGTGATCAAGGTGCGATTTTTCAACTCGCAATACTATCCTCACTCGCTGGCGCTCGTGAGTATATCATGTATTGCTCGTTGAAAAATCAGGCACTTTCATCACTTATAGTGTAATATACTATTTCAGTTCAATAAGACATAAGTTTAATTCCAGTGATACGACTGCACAATTTATTTACCTCAAGAGAGCAATTACAGTAGAATTATCTTAGGCATTGAGGGAAATGGTCATAACCCTCAACGTTAACTTAATACGAATGCATTATATGTTTGGGTCATAAACCACGACTGCAATATTGTGCATTAAAGCTGGATAGTTGAGCTTGATCCAAGTTTGAAATTTAGCGTTGTCTACACAGAGGAAGTTTAATCTCTGCGGCGGTCACCATAATTTCTTAAAACAACAAATCGTCTCTAACCCTCACGATCTTTATGTGAGGATAATGTCCCAAAGAAAAACTGTCGAGGACTCCATCGCAGCGCATCAATCGCAGAAAGTGGTGGATCTAACTGATGTAATTAATTCTTCAAATTCCGGTAATAGTCCCGAATAATCTTGGATCAAAAAGCCAAATTTGGAGTAGATTAGATTAGCAACTCCGGATTAATTTACATAGTTTACATTTCCGTGCTAAATGATATTCTAACAGATCTAAAGCATATGTACGTAATAATTTTCATCAGGTGAGTGATTCTGTACGGATTCTACGAGAGAAATTTATCATTCAATCTCTGGTAATTTTGGTAAAGCGTCCTTTATTATGCAACCCGTCGTAGACACGTTCCTGCAGGAAGCTCGCCGTATCTGATGGCTAATTCTGTGGTTTTGCAGGATGTGGAAAGGCGAAAACACCACATTTTTTTGTTCGTTTGCTCTTTTAATTTGCATAAAAATACTTAGAAAGCTGTAGTAAATTCAACCCGGGGAGATAATAAAGTCATTGACGTATCAACCGAGAAAAGTTTTTAAAAGGAGTTTTACAAGTCGTGACAGCGTCATCAGAAGTTAAAAGTTAAACTGACTAAAAAAGTAAACGAGACGAGACGTGTCAAATAGCTTAAAAATTTCAAACCTTAACGTTATTCAAGTTCACGTCGTCATCCAAACCGGCGGCATTTTTTCGCTTTCTATGGCAGAGTGGTCTGCTTAGATCTTGTCAGCATTCAGGACCGAATAGGTGGGTAAATGTGTCCTGGGGGAAGTGAGACCTCTGAAAAGTTCTTTGCGTGATGTATCTAGAGGTGCACTTTGTCGGAAGTGAAGCCTGAGATATTTTTTAAATTCCGCATCCCCTTCCCCAAATCTAGATGGACCAATTTTATTAAAAAAAATCAACTACCCCGAATAAATCTAAGTTAATAGGGGAACATCATTTGCATTTATTAAGATTTTTCAATAATCGTGTAGCCCCAGGCAACTCGTTTTTTGTCCTTAACGCTTTCTGATACAATGCAAGCAATGCTAAAATATTCAACTGTTCGCTGGAACAATAAATCTTATACCGGAGAACATTCCAATTACAGAGTCTTCAATCCACTTACACTTTTATAACTTCATTTAATAACCGACTTAAAGCATATTTCTGATTCGATTAAACTGAGCCAAAAACTCATCTCTGAATGAAAATTCATTTTCTTTATTTTTTTTATTTTCCTACTTGGTTTTTGCTTGTTTTATTTATAAGGAAATAGGATAATGATAAAAGTATTTTGGGCAAGTGAAATTAAAAAAAATATGAAGAAACAAAATTCATGAAAAATAAATAAGGAAAAAGTAAATACTCATTAATTGAATGTTTATAAGCCTTTATCGGTGATGCACAATTTTAAAAATTTAAAACTTTCTTTGGAGTCAAAACATTTTAGCTTTACTGGCAACACAAAAAATTTAACAGTGTAAATATGTAGCTATTCTGGATTTGGCAAGTCTTAAATTATTCAAACATGTACTTTCAATTCAGCTGTTATAACAGTTATAAATAATGAATTTATGCATTTAGCTTTATACAGGGTTGCGATTATGTATGGAACCGGCTCGGTCCTGCTAAAGTGGTTTAAGCTAGAATCCTGAAATTTTAAATAGACTAGGACTCATTGAAAGCTACTTTTCAAATACATATCTTAAAATATTTTTTATCCATAAGTTTTCAAAATACAAAGCCAACTTGATTTTTTTTAAATGGGAACATGGGTTAAATGGGGCATCCTTAAAAAGCTTATTTTTTTTAGAAGTAAATGATATAATAAGTTTGGTGATTTCTTCCATAGAATGTTGTCCTTCAGACTTATTTATTGTCATCGCAAATGCAGGTATAATTGGAAATTGACTTCTTTGAAAATTAAATGGTAAAATAGTACCTGAATATGTTAAATTTATACGTGGAATCAAAATTCTCTTATTGCGTTCGGTTCCAGTTAAAACTTCGCAATCAATAGCATTACGATGCATAAGCTTGATGCTCATTCTTGTCCCATTGACTAATGCTTCCTTTGTATTTAAGTTTCTGATCAGTAAAAAGATGCAATTAACTTTCAATACTAACTTACGTGGTAGCAAACCACTAATAGTCAAAGAATTTTGTATTTCACTCCGAAGTGAAATCCACTCCAAGAGGGAGTTGATTTCACCGCGGGGGGATTAAATCAATTACAAATCATCCACTCCGCATTCGCTCCAAATTCACATCGCATTTACTCCGCTATTTTTTACAGTGTATGAACGTAAATAATGAATGTTTAATTTAATTTAATTTATTTGTAACAAATATTATACACAGGTACATTTTATCTTTCTGCACTCCTTCTCCATATGAACTTTAACTATGCCAAATCTCACAGTCGTCCTCCGTGTGCGCAATGTGCTTAAAAAGGGATACAAAGTTTTTCCTTCACGTATTAATACAGGCTGTCTTGAAAAAAAAAACGGCTCAAGCTATAACTTTGTTATTGATAACTCAAATTAAAAAAAATATACAAGAAACGGAATGACTCTAAAGAGACTACAAACCTGAGTTCAAAGCCAACTCCAAGTGAAAATTTTAATAGTCACCCGTTACAAAACATACTTACAAAATCTATGCAAATCAAAACGGGTTGACAGATGATTAATTATTTTTAAAAAATCGGACTTTGTTTACAGCGTTGTTTATACTATAGTCATAGTCATAGTAACGCTTTCCAAAACGAGCTACATCAATTTATCAATCAACCCAATATTCTACCTTAAAGTAATTCCTGGTTTCTTAACATTTCTTAAATAATTTGTTATGCACGTTTGAAGAAAAAATAGTATATCTAAAGGCCCATACACAATGGCGTTAACGTTACGTCGATGTTAAAACGTTAATGTTAACGTTAGATCTAGAAATTCAAAATTACATGTATTTCATTGTAGACCGTTCACAATGACGTTATGATGAAAATTAATGTTGCATGATATTGTTAGCGTTAACGTTAGTTCTAGAAATGTTCTGGATTCTTTAACGTTACATTCTAACATTCGCCAAAGGAAATAATTTATAAAAAGTACTGAAATACATGTAATTAGATATAACGTTAACAATAACGTTTTAACATCGACGTAACGTTAACGCCATTGTGAAAGGGCTGTTATTAGAGAGGCTTTTTGGTGACCGAAACAAGATGATTAGACACTCTCTCGTTTTGCAGTGTAACTCAACCCGTAAGCTGTTAATTACAGAAAGATGTTTGTAATCTAACTCTCCTCAGCATTTGTGTAAACCTGTAAATCAAACTTCGAGCTTACAGGTCAGTAACACTTTGATAGTAAGTTTCATCAGAATTGAGCCAATGTTACTGCATAAGCCACTTAGAGTTAACTGGTCAATTGAAAACTTAGTTAAATATAAATTAAGCAATATAATATAATTAGAAAAATTGCAGTCTACATGTGAGTTTCATTACGAAATGTAATTTTGTTGGAATATTGACTTTTACTCTTAATTAATGGTCTACAGTTACTTTCAAAATAAATCACAATAAATCCGTTAAACGTTAAAAGTCCTCATTCTCGATAAACTGGGCTATACAAATGAGATACACATTTTTTTATAAATAGAAAATTACAAATTACAACATGCACGGAGAACATTTTTAAACTTAATGTTTTGTAATAAGAAAATGTTACTTTCAATTTAAACTTAAAATATCTAAATATACGTACATAAATACAGTGTAATTATAAATGGTTGTCCCATCGCAGTTGGCGCTGAAAACCCACACAAATTTTGGATGTGCCGCCAGCCTTGCAACGTTAGACAAACTTGTAGACAGATTTCCACTACCGCCAGTAGCGCCACCTATCGGCGATACTAGTCTCACACATGTTACCAACGCCAACTGCGATGGGACAATAATTTATAATGACCCTGTATAAAGTATAGTACATATGTAACCCTGTATAAAGTATAGTACATATGTATACAGGGTGATTCAGGTACCCCGTTCGTTAGAAATTTTCTGATTTCCCAAAATCTTATTAATATGAAAATTGGTAACCGACTATAATCGACTGCTCCAAGTTCAAATAAGATATTTTCAAAATGGCACTTCCGGAAATACGGGAAATCGACGCCATCTTTGTTTTTTTTTAATGGAAAGGCTCCATTTTGATTTTCAAATTTCGATTCTACGTTAAATTTTAAGTTTAGAACGTCCTTTTGTCAACACTTATCTGTCATCGTTTTTGACCTATGTCACCTTTTAAATCCTGAACTATTGGAAATAAACAATTGATTTTTTTTTATTGAATTTCTAAAGGTTTGGCCGATCTTCTGCGCTACTAGTGACATTTTTTTTGTGTTTCATACGCCTACTGCAATTTTTCAAATTTGATAATAAAAAATGTCGAAAATTTCATTTTTTTAAATGGCAACTACAATTTCTGACACTAGATATAAATGTAAAATTTAATTTTAAGGCCATTTTTATTAACATTGTGTATGCCTATTTATAGCCGTACCAAAAATGGTAAAAATGTTCCGGATAATAATAGGAAAATATCCTTGGCTAAAAGCAATAAATCAATTATTTCTTTTTTTGCTAGATGGTTCTCTATGATGACTGATGAGGAAACTGCCGAGTAGTGGACTACAAAGCTTGCAAAATGTTACAGATAATAATGAGAATGGTATGTCCTATTGTGTTATGAAAATTTTATCGAAGGTAAAATAACAAGAGCGAATTTTTTTATCGGATAAATTTTTCAATTTTACGAAAACTTTTTGCTTTGACAATTTTACGAGTTCAATTTGGGCATTTTTATTCTGGTTAGGCCCGAGAGCTTTACTTCGAGGGTTTAACCTTGAATAAAAATGCCCAAATATCAACGAGTAAAATTGTCTAAAGCAAAAATGTTTAGTGAAAATTGGGAAATTTATGAGATATAAAAAATAGCTCGTATTATTTTTGGCAAGATTAATTCCAGAATAAAAACTTTTACATTCACACAATTATTACAAATTGAGAATCTGACAGGAGTAGCATGAAATTTTAATCACTTTTGACAGACGACAGAGTAGTAGGACGTTTTTATCGCGATAAACATTATTGATTGGATGAAAACAACCGCTCTGATTGGCTGAACACGCACGGTTGATGTACGTGGGAATTAATCAAAGGAAAAACATAATAAAAATGGAATATTACAAAACTCTAAGAAAACGTAAACCGAATAATTTTTAACAAAATCCTTAATCCGAACTGCTGAAATAAACATTTTGATTTTCTTATCGTTTTAATTTCTCCAGTTAAAAATGTTTCTGCTGTCGTCAACACAACTTCTACTGTCAATAAAATTTTGCAATTTTTTAATACCATGCCCAAGTGACAAGAACAAGATAGAGGAATAAAATGCTAACCTAGGAGTCGATTTAATTGTGATCTTCTAACTCGTGGGAATAATTCTTTTTCGAAAATGTGCCGAACCCAAATTTTCTGGGGGCATATTTGTGTTTTGACAAGAGCATTTAAAACAACAACCCTTCGTTGTTGTGAGTGTCCAAAATAAAGAATCGTTTTGATTAAATTACATCCTGGTCCTATTCATCCCCAACAAACCGTCAATAATAGCACAAAAGCCACGAAAAGGGGGTTCATCAACCGAAATTCGAATGCAAAATGCCCATATCCTGATTGCAAACAAGTTCGCGTTTATATTCTCCGCACTTCATACATGTATAAAATATTGATATGATGATGTCTATTCGACCGCCCTCTCGACAAAGTACACAACCATTCCGTCCCTTCATAACTATGAAGTGCTCACTATATTATGCAAATATTCCGGTTGTAAAACGGCGAATTGCTGAAAAACCGCCCCCCTTGAATGCGATTCGCCCTTCGGCGGGTAAATAAAAACCGATTTTATAATTGAAGTCGAGCATCCTCTCCTCGATTCAGGTATTTGTTTAGTTCTGGAACACAATGAGTTCGCATCACGGAAGGAAGAATTCCGTGTTATGACAGCGAATTCTCTTCAGCCTGTGTATCATGTCACACTCGAGTTCGTTGATTTTTACGCTTCTATTAGCATGAGAGACGGATCTACAAATATTGCTCTGGAGGAACAATGCACGATTAATGCATTATTTATGGGTGTTTCGGTTGAGACAATGACGTGGGTTCAAGACTGACGCCACAAGAGATCAATCGATGATGAGGTCGTCGAGGCAAGGATTTTCAATTGCGAATGCAACTCCGGTAGTTGCAGACCTTACTTAGTTAAAACAATTAATGCAATTAGTCTGGTGTGGAAGCAAAATCGCTGACATGCAGTACCTCTTACTGCACCATTAAGTGCATCAGCTATAAACCTATGAGGGTCTTGCCAATATTGCCAATGGTTGTTTGGTATACAGTTTCTCAATGAAGTACGTCTTTCCTCAACCTCCTTTTTTCTCTTCTCACTGTCACTCTAACATACATTGTCATTTTCCTCTATTTGTTTCCCCAAAGCATCTTTCGTTCAAATTCTTCTTTTAATTTTTTTATTCTCATTTTCTGATCCCCGTCACTGTAGTACTTGAAGTTTATTCATAAAATTCTCCTTCGTGCTTTAACGGGATTAAATAAAAAACATAAATGTTATCGAGATTTTAATAAATCATCACATATGAATGCATAAATAATTTATGGGTATTACGACGGAAATTAAAAGCCTCCCGAACATGAACCAAATGTTCTGTACTGTATAATAATCACGTCTCTTATAAATTCACTTTGAGAATCCTCGCCTAGCTGATGATCTATTGAAAGTAGAACTTAAAGTTTTCTACATTCAATGAAGCTTACATACCTTGTTACGGAAGTGCTTTTATTAATGTTTACAGAAGAATAATTCCATCACCGATACAATAGATAAAGAATTGTCAAACTAATTAGCAATTTAAAAAAATGCTCAAAAAACCATCTATCTAAGATAAACGGTAGTCTCTGGAAAGAACTATTCACTTCAGTAATTTCAATAAAGACTGGGATTAAGCTTACAAAAACTGTGTTTATTACATAATACTTTAAATTAATGCTTTTGTCACGTTCTATACAGGGTGATTTTGAAAGTTGTGCAGATATTTTAATCACGAGCTACTGGCTTCATGTACAACTCGGAAAAAATATTTAAAAAATTCTATGTCAAAAAATAAAATGACATTTATTTTTTGAGGTACAATTTTTTTTAATTGCTTTTAGTTTTCTACGTTGTCCTACAACCTCGCAGGTAAAATTTCGGCACATTTTAAAAATACACCCTTGTATATCATGTTTTATAAAATGTACGCCAATGCGAAGTAACCTATAGGAAATATGCTTTAAAACAAGGAAACCCCATTGGTATACGTTTTATAAAATATGATATAGAGGATGTATTTTTAAAATGTGCCGAAATTTTACCTACGAGGTTGTTTGACAACGTAGAAGACTAAAAGCAATTTAAAAAAAATTGTAGCTCAAAAAATAAATGTCATTTTATTTTTTGACAGAATTTTTTAAACATTTTTTCCGAGTTCTACATGAAGCCAGTAGCTCGTGATTAAAATATCTGCACAACTTTCAAAATCACCCTGTATACTCCTTTCGAAGCGCAACTACCTTATCCCATTGCTGCCACTGCTCGAAGACGTGCTGGAAGCCATTCTTAGACAAGTCTCTTCAAAATCGCCTCTAAAGCCTTAACGGCATCAATTTCAGTCTCGAAACGTCATTCATTTATTTCTTTTTTCACTAGAGGGTACAGATAGAAATCACATGGGGCGATGTCAGGACTATAGGGGGGATGCAGCACAGTTTTGATGTCTTTAGAGTGCAAAAAAGTGGAGCCCCAGAACCATCTTGCAATTCGCAGCTTTCAGGGCCTTCGGTACACTCTTTATGCCATCGAAAACATGAAGAACGTGAGATACAAGAATCCCCGTATGCCGCTGTTAAAACATTTCAATAGCTTCCGTTGCTGTTTTTCCCAAACGAACACAAAACTTGATGGTCCAGCGTTGCTTTTTAAATTTAGACATTATAGAATTTAGGGGTGCAAAATAGGACGTTCATTTTATTTCAAAACCGAAGCCAAACTATAAAACCCACATAAATGACACTTTACATTGTGACAGAAGCCTTGTCTATAATTTATTGATAGTAATTAGATACAGTCGCGGACAAAAAAGTAGGACAAGTCTTATTAAGAAATTTAGCTAAAATTGAGTTGAGTAAACCGGGTTTACTATAATAAATAAATAAATATTTTAATGATAATCATAGAAAGAGTAAACAGACTTACATTAGCGAAAAAACATTGTCCTACTTTTTCCTGTCCGCGACTGTATCTAGTCCATGGCACGGGGCCATAATAAATTCAGTCTTTATTGAAATTCCCTCGTAGTTTTATTGGAGCAATTGTTCTACACAAATATATTCCATACATGCATAATACATATTGACCTAATAGAAATAACTCGCAAGAAACTTTTTGTAGTTTTATAGATCTTCACTTAAGGTTTAGGAAAGAAATGAAACGAACCACAACCAGCTTCGAAATATTCTTAAGCAAACTTATGTAGTAAATTTCTGGTTGATCTAAGTGGAAACCCTATAGTATTAACTGCCAAGCAAAATATCCATCAAATATTTTCTACTATCTTTGTTTTTTGTCTTTAAAATTACCTTTGCGAGAGGTACAATTTTTTAGAAATATATTATTCCTTTTGTTTCCTGGATCCAAACACTTCAGTTGCTTTGGAAATGACTTATTATTTTTGATTCTCTCCCTTCTTTCTTGCTTGCCTGTGTCTTTGTCCCTTCCACTCAGCTTTACATTCATCCATCTTCATTTTGCTGTCAATCTTTCCACTTCTTCCCTGGTATACCCGTTTCTTTGATAGTATTTCTCTCTCCGTGTTTTTTTCTCTCCAACATTCCGTTAGTATCCTGCACTCTTCCCTTCCATCCATCTTGTCTTCAATCTTTGCCGTTCTCTTTCCTGCTTTCACTCTCATCCTATTCCTCTTACACTCTTCCCTCACTATGTAACCTGCCGTTTCTCTGTCCACTCCTAGCACCCATTTCAAATATTTCTCTTGCACTTTCTCTACCTCTTCTTGTTCCTTCCATCCCCAAATCTTGGACTCGTACATCAATATACTCTCTATCATGTTCTCAAACATCATCATTCTCCTCCTGAAATCACCTCCCCACTTTCTCTCTCCTATTCCCCAAACACATCCCACTGCCCTATTTGCTTTCCTCACTGTCTCTCTGGCTCTTTCATTGAATGTGTAACCCAAGTATTTGAACTCGTTTACTTGTTATATTTTCCTTCTTTCCTAGTTCCACTCATTCACTCTTCCTCTTTCTTTCACTGAACACCACCATTTTCGTCTTCTCAACATTCACTTTCAGCTTTTTCTTTCGCACATACTTTCCCAGGCTCTTCATGATTTCTTTCATTTCTCTTTCACTCTTATTATTTCCTTTTGTTTCCTGGATGCAGACACTTCAGTTGCTACCATTCTCTGTGGAAACAACTTATTATTTTGAAATGTAATATTTATCAAATAATTCTTCCTTAGTGTCTGCAGTCCTCACAAGTGCCCTCTGTAGCACATTTTTTTTTTAGCTTTCTATTTAGTATTCTTGTGTTCATTGTGTTCAGAATCATCGTCATATTTTTTTTTTATCATTTTCTTTCCTTGATCCAGTAGTGAAAAAGCTCATTGGCTTGAAGGATCTAGCATACTTATTATATTTAGAGTTTTTGTTTGAAATCCTCACGATTATCCTTTTTGTTTCTAACGGGTGACTATTAAAATTTTCACTTGGAGTTGACTTTGAACGGGTTTTTATTTTTTCTGTTACTTTAGACACGCGCAAGAACGAACGACAAATGTCAGTCGGTACAATTGAAACATACCGGGTGATCAAGAAGGACTGTTTAAGTTGGTAGTACAATTAAGAAAAATTTTTAATTCGGTTATTTATAACACCGCAACTGGATATGTTTTGTTGGTTTATTTGACAAATATCTGATATAGGTATATCATTAATAACGACAAGCCACCAACAACCGGAAGTTACTCCTGTTATACGATTTAAAATACGATCCAGTGTTACCAACTTAAACAGTCCTTCTTGATCACCCCGTAGTTTTGAAATGTCAAACTCGTCAGTGTCTAAGGTGCAACGGAAAACAAAGAATGATACATAGCCAACCCTAAGTGAAAATTTTAATAGTCACCCGTTATTACTTCTCTACAAAAAATTACTGCTTGAAACGACATAGAATATTTCGAGGGATTTTATCACATAACTTTTTAAATCAATTAAATTTTCACTTACGTAATCTAATTATCCCAATTTCGTGCGAGAAATGCCCGATAATTGTGTAAATTCAAATTTTGTGGTCCACTACCCCACAATTAGCCTAAGCAGATTAATCAAAGCTGACTTCATTAAGCTCAAGTTGAAATGACGTCTTTTCAAACATTAAGTTTAAAGCTTTGAAAAGTATGACACGATTGTCACAATACCTAAACTTTTAGCTTGTTGTTACTTTTCTTTCATAAACATGTACTACAAAATAGTGATGTATAAAGTTATGACTTATGAGTTATGACACATAATCCGGGTCAACTTCAGGTATCGTGCCGGTTCGGTTCTTTCTGATATCCACGAGACATTTTATTTCGAAATGAAAAACGTGGGACTCAGGTGAAACGATAAAGCCACTAACAATAACAGGACTCGCGTTGATATTGCAGTAAAAGCTCTGCAGGGGTCACCGTAAATGCCAAAGTACCACACGGCGCTGACCTTTATCCCGGCACCCTTCGCGACCCCGAGGTAAATCGAGAACTATGCCGGGAATGGGAACGATAATCTCATTTTTGAGATCTCGATTGGATTTCGGCAACCCGAAGCACAATTTCCACCGATTATTAAGGACGTTAATGGCGAATCGTAAACGCGTTTCGCACAATCTAATAACAACAGTCCTAATGATGTAAAAACCTATCCTTCGAGACGCACAGATACATTTTTCTCCGATCGATCACGAGTCCAGGCTGGGCAAGGACCTTGTGCAAATCGACACCAAATCTGAAGACTTTGTTTCTAAGTGTGCATCAGCTTGGAATCGTTTGTTACCGAAGCAATATCGCTCCACACATGCTTTTCGATGTTTCTCAACTTGTACATGTCACCATTATTGGATCTGTCACAAAAACTCCTTTTTTCGGGTACCAATAAAACCGATCCATAAAATAACTTCGGTTGAATGTGGATTTATGGGACACATCCGAACAAACTCCTTTAAATTATTTTACGACGTGGAATTAATGCCGCAGTTGAAGACTACCAAAGGCGATTCATTCCTGTTCAAAACAGAAGAGAATTTTTTCAACGATCGACTGTTAACTTACCTCAATCTAGAGAATTTGTTAGTGATTCACGAAGCGTTGACTCACCCCTGCGCCCCAATAAAACAAAATGCGGTATCATTTGCATAAATAATTCGTTTTCGTGCAGTGATGCAAGCGTTTACTCATAAATGCGATACATTTCATTAGAAACCCTCCCCCGCGTCGATAACCTATCAAATTTATTGGATACAGTCGGGGCACACGAGCATTTTTAATATTTCCCAAATAGAAATCCCATTTATCCGGTGCGTTCGCGACGTTTCGTAAACTTATCATCCGACCCCATCTACTTCTTGTTCACGTGTCGGGGCGGTGTTAGCCAACGAAATACGAATTTTTTCGAACCGACTTAATAAACCTTATCGACCCGTGCGGATAACGTCCGGATAAATGTCAAAAACTGGACCCTCGAGGTATCCTCGGGCCTTTCTCCTTTATTGTTTCAACTTTCTCTTCGGACGTTAAAAAGGGTCATGTCCCTTCTAGAGGGGAATTGTATCGATTCGAGGAATGTTGGCGTCGTGTCGCCGCCAAGAATCAAGAAGTTTCGCAAAAACGAAATCGCTCGTCGGAGGATGGATAACAATATGGAAAAATATGCTGACGTTTCCACCTTTAGCAACTTGTTTACATGGATGATGAGATAAAGGTCAGCATTGACACCAAAATAGAACAGATAGCATCTGCATTTGCGTCTCTCCTGGATTTCTAAAGACCAAGGCTTCCGCAAGAAGTCTTAGGAATTATGTACATTTGAAAAGAAGCAAACACGGGCTGGCACTCTATATCTTTGCTTTTGATTTTTCTTTTGGTTAGCTTACTTCTAAATTATTTTCTTTTTGTTTTGTTATTCCTCGTATTTCCTGGCATAAACAGTATATTTGATAAAAAAAATATAAGGAAGGTTTTTGAAATTCTGTCGCTCCTCTCCAAGACAACACGTCCTAAAATACTACCGACCCGACGTGTGCATAATAATGATTCCACGGACGCACCGCTTGAGAAAACCACCCCCGACACACGTACACTTTTCATAAAATTTTCCCATTCATAACTCTTGCAGTATTAGAGGATTCCGAGTAGACGTATTACCTAAATCACGCAACACAAAAAACCTCCCGCTTTTTAATATCATAAGGGACCATCCCAAAAAAGAATTGGTCGGGAGAAATGCGGGCTCGATAAACCCGACCTGAAGAGCTACCACGATCGGATATTAACCCACATCTGGTGGTGGCGCAGACCTCAAATAAAAATTTTAATTGGATCCGAAATTAGATCTCGGCCCTGTTCATCAGTTCCTTTGTCAGTGCCATTTGCAAATGGGATTGCAGTGTTGTGATAGATTTCTAATTATGAAGAGACGCCAGGCCAGTGGCAAACCCATTAACTAAATGTATGCGACTCTAACTGGATTGTTTTTTCTACTAACGCACAAACAAACTCTTTATTGGCCATTAGTCATCGTATGGCACCGTCGAATGATTACATCGACATGCACCAATGACCCTGGCACGGAAAATGTCGTGCAACCCTTCTGCACGGACTTTTTCACCCGTTTCGATACAGATAACGGGTACGTTTCAGCGACGCACCGGTTCGAAGGGTGCGTAATCGCCAAACAGAGGGTGACACCCCCTTCGAGGCTACAAATATATTTCACATTCATTACACAATGTACCTACCACTTAGTCGTTATTATGTACCTACTGGTGACGCTGTCAACATCGACACATGCTCCCTTCCTGTCACCTTTCCAAAATATGTTATGTGGGATTTACATCACAAAAGACCAGTCGACTGCAAAGAACCGTGTAACGAGAGAACGACATTGTTAAAAATAAGCAGAAGACGTGTTAATGCAGTGTTGAATGCGTGTTATGGCCCCATTCAAAGGCAATCAACATTAGCAACCCCTGACGTCCTAATTTAGCATAATTGATTTTTTACACCTAATGCTGATGACAAATGCTCCACTTTTAGCACATTTGAGTCTTCATCATTTGCCCTTCAGTGATACAATTTACTCTTTCGAAATGTTCAACATCCAAACTGGAGAAATGACGTTTTGTAAACCAGATTTTATTATTATCAACTCAAATTATTTTCAGAATGCTCAAAAGGGCCAATTACTTTTGGATGACTTTGAAGCACTAGTGCGCGAAATCTAGCTTCCCGGTTAACTGTTGCGGTCGCGAAATGTGATTTTGAAGGTAGTAAGTTCAAAAATATATATTTTTTAATATTAAATGGTACATTAAATATTAGTTCGATAACTGTCAACTAATGATTTTTATTATCCAGTCATGGACTCATTACTCTACGAGTTCTGACAACTGCAAAATTGCATTTGCAAATTATCGCATGGACTATAAAATAGCTGTGATACACCGCATTTATTCATATCTAATAATTATTTTGAAATGTCACGGTTCGCTAGTCTGTATAGGTTTTTTTTGACAGTGAAAATTATGAAATTTAGTACAAAAAGCATCGTATTCTACTCGCGTGTAATAGCTATTACTCAGTTAGGCGAATATAATACGCGTCTGTAGCTACCGCCGCAAACTTCAATTCGTGAGTAATAGCCATCATAACACACTCGTTGAATAATATACAATTACTTTCACTGGTACGGTAATTGGACAATTTATTCATTAGTCATTTATTGTGACAATGAGTTGAATGTTGAAATATTGACGTAATTTCCGAAGATTATTTTTCAATTTCTAAAATATGTACCCATAAGAACCTTCATCGATCCTCGAAATCAAAATTTGTGTAAAGCTCCTGAATAAAAGAAACCCTCGTCGGCAGTGTCGATTTCCACAGCGCCACACAAAAACAAGACGGTTTCATCCAACCCAACCCCAATAAGCAAAAAACCGATCCCTCGGGACGCTCCCAAATAAATCTTTAACTCATCACGATCCCAGCTCCTGTCAATTTTGCCGAATTCTCCCGATCCGAATCACATTTTCGAATATTAATTTTCGTCGAGGTGCTTACACCACTGTTTTGATTTATGCCGCATTAAAGTTCAGCAATTTTTCCGGATTTTCAAGCCCGCGATCATGCATAAAAGATTAACGCGAACGTTTAAAGTAACTGTCTCTGGAAAACCGCTGAAAAACCGAATTATGAACGGAGCATTTGTTGAAATTTATGTCATATGCAACGTTGCAATTTATCTCAATTAATCCGGATATGTATGCAGATCAAATTCGAATTTTCCAAATGAAGCGGTAATTTGATTTTGATTTGTGCGCGTTTTAAAATCCTATTACCTGAATTTCATGCGGAAAACATCAGTTTTGTCAGGACTGCCGACTCACCTGGAACAAAAAAAAATATAATTTAAAAAACGATTTCCGAACAAAAATTCTGCGCTGGCGAACGTCCAATATGGACGCCGCGAGGTTACGCCGGTTCAAATGTAGTCATTAATTAATTAATGGCCCAATCGTCTGAAGCTCTGGGAATTCGTTGATATAAAGAGGAAGCCATAAAAATGGAACGGTTTGTCTTCGGCTTAATGCGCTTAATCCATCTATAATTACTGATGGCTGCTTAGGGAGCTCGACTCAAGAAGATTATATTAAATTATCAAGGGCGATCCTTCGGACGACTTTGACCCCCACGAGATCTTAATTCCTAAGTACACATTTCACCAGCTGCACTTAGTTTAAATGGGGAAAACTTTTGTACAATGTGAGGCGCCATTCAAAAAAATTAGCTGCAATTAACACAGTAGCAAGCATCATTCTTGCAAAATTATTGTTGCACTCGCGAGCCGACGCCTAATCGCTCAATTAAAACTAATTATCAAACTTAAAGCAGAACCAGCGATTGATAAAAAGAAAGGTACAAAATATCACAAATTATTGACTGAACGCAAGATACTGCAACATTAAAAAGGGACGAGGCATGGAAACCGGATTTATTCGTCAATACGGATATTTATATCAAGTCACGATAATGCCTTTTGAAAGCACTATTTAGTTTTCTATATGCTCCCTCTTTGCACGATATCCACGTCGGAGTTTGTTCGGATTACAGACAATACTGTAATTAAATGATGAAGCTATAAAGTACTGAAGTTATAGCTCATTCAAAAAGAAAAGTACACATCACGTGGTGTATACCCCACTGCTTATCACATAAATCATAGGACCGCCCATGTACTTCTCGATTTGTCCGTATGTACTCTTCGATGGAACGAGTTTTCCTTGACGGTCACCCATCCAAACACTCAACATGTCCGATGTTGCTTAGCCCACTGATCGAATGACTAAGATATAAATAATAACATTTTGCTACACAAATATCTCCAATAGATGATTTGTTGAAGCCATAATGATTGAAAATTACGGTAATTGTTCACTTTAACTACTTCTGGAATTTTCCCGTTTTTTCTGGCTAGACAGCCTCAGGGCGTCCTCCTAGATCGTTTCCCACCATTCAAATTGTGCAAATGCCTTTTTTTTCTCTCTTGTTGTGTTTCAAGGTCGCGTCAAGGTTGCGCCAATGCCTTAGTATAACTAAAGGGCAAGGAAAATTCATTTGCACAAGGTTTGAGTGGTGGAAAACGATGTAGGAGGACGCCCTGAGGCTGTCTAGCCAGAATAAACAGGAAAATTCCAGAACTAGCTAAAATGAACAATGACCAAAATTACTAAATAACAGCCCGCTCGCTCGGCCAAACTCGACTCCCTCGAACACACTCGAATGAGCCTGAATTCATTGCCCGGTGTGGTGTGCCCGATTTTAGCGTGTCGCGTGACGATTTTTGCGTGTCGCGTGACGATTTTAGCGTGTCGCATGAAACTAATTCACTGTCCGTGTGCCTAAAGAAGTTTTCTCTTTAAAAAAATTCAAGTTAAGGAATAAGCGTTGAATCAAATAATACTCTAAAGATGTTTGAATGTGACGAGACCTCACGATTGAATAATTTCAATTTCCTGCTGGATCACTGGACGGACTAATTACATTTGATACAATTGGTCAAGAACTCCTGTGAAATGTGTCAATAGCTCAAACCACCAACCGGAATTTAATAAGCACGACCCCATGAAATCAAATCGCCAATAAGAATTTTATATCAGACCGTAACAAAAGACGCCAGCGAGATCGTATCGATTAAGTCCCCTAACGGCATACTGGCTGCCAATTGATTTCCCATTTAGTTGTGTTTTTATCCACCGCCACGAGCTCAAAAATCCCGACTACACTCGACCATCCGAATGATTTCAAAGAGACCGTTCGCAGTTATAAACCGCCGCAAAGAGTATTTTATTTGACAATAAGGAACGTGCCCGGAGACTAAACGGGTCGAAAATCGTGTAATCGCGAAATTGCAAATCACGGACGAAATGGCCAACATATCTTGGATAAGTGGAGGAGGACGTGAATTAAGGGTGTGCACGGCGGAATTCGTTTATTATTAAGATAAGTGCAGGAGCTATGCGAAATAATTTCTGGCTCATAAAATCTTAACTCGATGTAGAGATCGTCGGTAGATCTTCCACCAAATAACTTAAAGGGTGAGAGCTACGACATAACGACTGAACGTTTTAGTTGCCGAAAAATGACAGAGAACCTGAATTTGTCGAGCTTTGTCCCTCGCTTTTCGCTAATCTGCAAGAACCGAAGAGAAGACCATCACGATCGCCACCGTAAAATTTATTTCTCCAATTTGGCAGTTTGTCTGATTAAGTGCTCCCCGAATTGTTCCATCTGCGGGTCTAGCAACAAATAAAACGTGTTAATTCGACTGAAAACCGCAAATTCGGAAGAAATTAAACCCCATTCGTACGTCTTCTCTGCTCCAAGTGTCCTTTCTGTCTCGGCGAATAATTTAAATTCCTGTTTGTAATAATCGCAACCCCTCGGGAGCAGACTTTCATTCCGCAAGTGCAACTCTTTGCCACCACTCATTAAAATATATATTTTTCGATCTGAAACTAAACTAAAAATCATTCTCTCCGGAGATTCTCATATCCGCAGCTTTTCACTGTACAGCGGGGTGAGTTATAAATGGCCATAGAAACTACACGAGCTTCAGAAATGGCAGACGGGAAATCTGCGAGAGCGGCCAATCGGAAACTAAAATAAGGTAAAACCGCACCTTCGGTAATCCATCAAGCTGATAAACCCCCATTTCAAGAACGCCACACATTAGACCATTTTGTTTGTATTCATTTCAAGTGAACTTCCCGGCGTGAAGCTTTCGCCATCACAGATTAGTATGGGCGGAGCTTCGATTTACACCGTAGTGACATAAGCTCGGTACCACGTGACGTCCTCTTCTCTCGCGTCTCGCACGTTTCATGTAGGCGATAAAAATTACGGAATCATCAACCCGACCTAGCATTTCTCTCGATTCGCCACAGACGTATGTCGTAACCCTCCTGTTAAATATCTGGGGAGTTTAATGGAGGCCACGGTGGTGTCGGCGTTTCAAACGCCTGAATTATAAATCCGAAGAGGCGGTTTGCATGAGAACATAATGGCACTTGCACGCCATTTTCCAATTTTATTATACAAGGGTCAGCATAAAAGTCGTTAATGATTTAAATGACGAGGCGGCGAGTAACGTTCGTCTTGAATAAGTTAGAACATAATTTTTCCAAGCTATTACGTCATAATGAGAGTTAATCGTCCTGTTCTTAACACAAGTGGAAAGCTAAACCCTGAAATAAACTGTGTTTAATTACTTCAATAAAATTAACTCCGGCACTCATCCGGCCCTTTAAAAGCAATTGTACTTCTTTCAGAGGACTTAATTAAATAATATGTAATAAAAGATGAAAGAAAATTTATTACGTACAACCTAATATCCAGCTCCTGGCTCGCAACAGTATCTCATTGCTTGGCTAAAACAAACTCGTTTATGCACGAAGCTGACACAATTTAAGACGTTTTTAATGAAAATATAGCCGCGCCTCGTAGCTCCGCATCGCTCGCATAATCTCCAATATATTAGCCTGAACCTATCAACGACAGTCCACTTATCTGTGACGTGTTAAACTTCGTCACCGCCAACTTGTGATTTCTCATGTGAGCCATTATAAACACGATTATAAGGCATATTAGCTTTGCAACGTCATAATTTTCGCATCTGCCATCTTGATGGCGGCCATTATCGTTAATAAAGCTCTGGTAAAGTTGTATTACCGGCGTCATGCTGGCCATATTAGAAAACTCGCTTCTCGACTTTTGCAAGCTCGCGTAGACAATATAATTGGTGGAGCAGACGCCAGATGGGGACGCTTTAAAAAATCAAACCGACCACAATCCATGTGACACGTGATAGTACGTGTTGTGCAAACAATGATAAAACCTTCCCGAATTCGAGATAAAAAGGAACCAATGTCCCATATAATAAAATAACAATGGGCGCGATGACAAAAAGTTTAGTCCGGACTAAATGCGCTTAAACTTAATCCGTGGATTATTTTACAAAATACTACCTCTGTTACCATTGTGAGGGTTAATGCTCGGCGACTGTTGATCAAAGTAGGTTCAACTTCCGGGCGTCATCGTAAATACAAAGCGTGGATTCGCATAATGTGTCTTATCGTGGGGTGTATCTCGTTTGGGGTTCTAGATCTAAGCTGTAATTCCTGTTTTTTGATTGATATCTCTGGAAAAAGGGAAAATATGGGACGGGCTAATAAGATATTTTAGTTGGGTCACGTCGCACAGCCACCACCGACATAATAAAAGAATAACACGAGCGGTGCAAAAACACAAACGAAATTGCTGTTTCTGGCGTTTATCTAAAACTTGCAAAAGGGACTGCCGATGCTAAGACCAAATAGTTTACTTTGTCCAGTTTTTCATTAGTCGATTTTTTTTCTAATTATGCCATTTCTTCCTATTTACTTTTTTCCCATATCACATTTTTTTAATTATTTTTCTACCCTGTGTGTATCTTCTTTCGATTAAGAAATTCCAAAAATTCTTTTGTCAAATTTGACAGATGTTAGACCGTTAGAAACGGAGTAATTAACCAAGTTAATAGACTCTGTTCGCGTTATCTGGAAGGAGCAGATTTATGGCGATTTCGTATCCGGCTCGAAGGACCAAAATGTTCGTGTTATCTCGAAGGACCAGATTTATCGCGATACAGTTTGTGGTTCGAAAATTTCACCCAATTGAAATTGCTGAAAAGCTACCACTGTGAGGGCTAGTACACAAAGCTCTACATTTCCAGAGAGACTAGTATCTCAACACATGTACAAAAAGAGCGGTGTAGTTCATCAATTTCTTGTAGGCCATGCTCTGGTCTAATGTTCGTAAAACATCACAGTTCAAATCAACTCTAACTTCGCTCAACTGTAAAGCTGCCACCTGATAGGAAGTTCATGAAAATATGCTACAGAAATTGTCTTGTTGGTCCAATAATTATTGTGTCGGCACTAATTCATTGCACACGAACCGCACTGCTGATTCTCATGATTGATGGGTTGCAGCCACGGTAGAGCTCCAAAAGGAAAAAGTTTGATATACAAGTTAAAAATCATGACATCTTGTCTAATGATACAATGATGAAGATGTATTACGCCACGACACGTCTCCCTTAGAACCGAGATCAATTTATATTTTACAAAATACGCAGAGTGGAATATCAGGGATGGTCCGGGCTCTAATGGCTCTTAATACATTTAACTTTGAATCTCTCAGATGAAAAAGAAACGGCGTAATGGAACATTTAAATACAAATATCGGGAGTCGAGAACTCTTCGTAGCAGTTTAAGGCGATTGCAGACGATTCAGTCGAGATTGGCTCCAAGGGAAAAAATCATTCCAACAACGAACTAATGGAGTGTTGCACTTCGCTCCCGAATAAACAAAATGAAAACAGAATAGGTGACATTTTACATTAGCACATCTGAATTTAAATCGAATCGGTTTAAATGAAATTATACGGCTCGGGGGTGAACAAACGTAATTGATCAATATTATCATTGGGAAGCCATTTCGTACGGTTCTTTGTTTTCGTATGGTTTCTCGGAGCAGTCGTTCACGAAAAGGGCAAACAATAAAATTCCGGAAAGCTGATTAAATTCATTATTAAATTATTCAATGTGTACGTGATGGGATGAGTATGAAGTTTATGAAGTAAAGTGAAGTTTGGATAAATTACGTCTATTAAGTGAAAGGAAATTACTTGTTTAAGTATGCATTAAATTGAGTCGAAACTATCTGCTTTGCACTTGAAATTAAAGTTTAAGTTGATGCGACGCTACAATGTGCATCCAATAAACCACTTACGGTGCAATAATTATTAATTAATTAATTTATGCGCCACACGAATGCAAACAATTACTGGAATGGGTTATCACTGTTTGAGCTGCCTACGGTAATTCGACAATTTGGCGAATAATCGCTAACTAATCTATTCCTAAATAAATATAAATTAGCTAATTTTAAATAATAGTAGATTATATCATTAAGAGTAGAAGGGAGTGTTTTTGTGCTAAGTCCAGAGATTGAAGACCGAGATGAAGTCGAGGTCGCAACTGGGCGAAGCACAAAAAGACTCGCTTCTACTCTAAATGATATACAGGTGTCCCAGAAATCGCGGATCAAACTTAGAGTGCGTTTTCCTTGGTGATAACTGAAAGCAATAGCGTTTAAAAAAAAGTACAGGGTATAATCGATTATTTGTAATGAATAATTAAAGTTGACCAATCAGAAGGACGCTGTTAATTTGAATTTCAGGTAAATTTAACCAACAGTTTGAATTGCCTAGCAACATAATTCTACGGGGTGATCAAGAAGGACTGTTTAAGTTGGTAACACTGGATCGTATTTTAAATCATATAACAGGAGTAACTTCCGGTTGTTGGTGGCTTGTCATTGTTAATAATATACCTATATCAGATATTTGTCAAATAAACCAACAAAACATATCCAGTTGCAGTGTTATAAATAACCGAATTAAAAAATTTTCTTAATTGTACTGCCAACTTAAACAGTCCTTTTTGATCACCCGGTAGTAAGAATGGTATGGAATTTCCAGTAAATGTTTGGGCAACTGTGAAGATTTTGACAACGTCAAGTTATAATTTAATTCGAAATTTGTCAAACTTTGTATTGAAATCGTGTATACAGCTGCAGAGTATGCCGAAATGCTCATACTTTATGGAGAGTGCGGGCGCAATGCACGTGAGGATGCAAGAGAATATGCAATACGTTTTCCACGACGTTTGCCATAACATATTTCTACGGTTGGTGGATCGTGCTGGAGACACTGGGTCCTTGGTGCCTACATGACAAGAAATTGGTGGTCCTCCGCGAGACGTTAGAACGCCAGAGACTGAAGATGCTGTTTTTCAGTCCCTTGATGACGACGGTAGAAGAAATGTATTTGAAGAACTACATATATTTGCCGCGAACGTATCAATATTTTAGAAGAACTGAATGATCAAATTCACGAAGCACTGGCTACTGTTATTCCTAATATGCTTAGATTGGCAAGGGAAAATTTAATAAAACGAGCTCGCCTATTCCTTCAGATGAAAGGTGGTCATTTTGGACACTTGTTATAAATTATTCTTTTTATATTGCATGTTTTTTATTTCATTTGTTGCATTCTACGAGTACATACATCGTTTAAGTTATAAAATTTGATAAAATGCTTTATTTTGCCCTACGGGCTTTCGGATTCCTGGTTACAAACATAAACATAAAAATAACAATTTATTGTTCTTCCTCACTCCTCTCGTTCTCTATTCTTTCTCTCCTCTTCCTTATTCTTTCATTCATCTCCCTGCCGTCTTCGCTCCATATTTCTCCCCATTCCCTTCTCTTTCTCTCTCTCATTTCGCCGCATGTGTTCGATCTTCTCACTGTCCTCGCGTCACCTCCTGCACCTTCTCTCTCTCTTCTCCTTCCTTCCCATTCCTGTTCTCTCTCTCCTCGTCCCCACCTCTGCAACCCGCTATCATTTTCCTCTCTCACGCACACTCTCTCCCCTCCCTATTGTACGTCGATTCTCTTATTCTCTCTCTTCTCTCTTACTAATCTGTGTCTTTGTCCCTCTACCTTTTTATTCACCTTCTCCTTGTACATTTTCTCGCCGGGTCGTCTTCTTATTCTCTCCTTCTTCTATAAATTTTTTTTCGGTTTCTCTTGTCTATCATCCCATCTAAACCAGTCCCCGTTTATCTGTATTTTCCTGTATCCTATTTTCACCCTTTTTCCTCTATCTCTCTCTTCTCTGGCCAACTCTCTTAACTTCTTTTGTGTTTCCCTTTCTTATTTTGTCAAATCGTCATCTATATACATCTTCTCACCTTTTTTTTCCTTTAACTTACTCTTACTTAGCATTATGTACTTCTTCTGCTCCCAACTTTCTATTTTTGCCAGCATCATCTTATCTTTATTTGTTTTAAATGCTTCCTTTACATTCACTTTCACCCCTATCTCCCTCTCTAACCATTCTTCCACCCCCCTCTCTATATTTCCACTTATTGCCCCTATTCCAGTTATTATAACATTATTCTTCCTCTCCTTCTTTTCTCTTTGTTCCATCTTTTCCTCTATCATTTTCATCCTTTTCATCCAACCTGCCTTCTCCAACTGCCCTTTTTCTTCTCTTCCTCTCATCTCCTCTCTCACTGTCGCTAATTCTTTCCTTAGCTCCTCATTCTCCTCTCTCACTGCCGCTAATTCCTTTCTTAGTGTTTTGATCTCCTCTCTCATCTCTCTTATCATGGTTTTTTTTCATTTCCTTGTCCATTTCTTTGCTTTGATTTTCTTCTTCGCCTCTATTTGGTGATCTTCTCGTTCTGGAACTATTTCTGAGTGGGTTCTTGCTTTCTTTCGACGTTCTACCCTCTTCTCTTTCTCTCTTGGTGCTTTCTTTCCTTACTTCTGACGATTTCAGCATATCCTCTCTTTGTTGCTCTCCCTCCTTCTCTCTCACTGCCGCTAATTCCTTTCTTCGTACTTTGCTCTCCTCTACTATTCCCGCCATATCCTCTTTTATCTCTCTAAGCACTGTTTCTATTTTCTTCTCTATTTCTCTGCTTCGATTTCTTTCTTCGCCTCTACTTGGGAATCTTTCGGCTCTGGAACTCTTTCTGAATGGGTTCAGGCCTTCTTCCGACATCCTTACCCTCTTCTCTTTCTGTCTTGCTGCTTTCTTTCCTTGCTTTCGGCGATTTCGGCATGCCTTCTCTTTCTTGCCCGCTGTCTTCTGCTTATTCTTTTTATTTTGCATGTTTTTTATTTCATTTATTGCATTCCACATCGTTTAAGTTATAAAATTTGATCCTAAATGTTTACTAATAATGAATAATAATAAATAGGTTAGTTCGATCCAGTTTTGGCTTCTTTCTTTCAGAACTGCCACTGTGCTTGATCTGTTGTAAAAAAATCTACGTGTAACTCCAGCTTTTTGCAATGTCAAGAATGTTCCTAAAAGTCTTTTCTTTCATTTTGACGATGACGCGTCCCGCTCGTGTAGCTGCGCTAATACGTTACAGATGCAGAGTGTATGCACAGGAGTCAGGACAAATTTCTTGGGATTCCGATTCACTTCACAGACCCTGCATATTTCACTTTTTACTAAGATTTTTAAGGTAGTAATAATACTCACTCCCGTCAATTTCCCATACCCCTCAAGGTTACAATTGCTCTGGAAATTTTCACACATAACAAACCATATTTCATTCATTGCCGGAAAAACAAACTTCTTGCGTTCCCTGATGAAGATTCTATACATTTGTTCGCCTGCCTTTGGCGAAATGATCCCATTTTTGGTTATTTCAAAAGTAGCTGTCACTTTTGACGTCTGTTCCGACAAGTCGACCAGATAAATATTGAAAATAATTTTATTATTCATACGAATTACACGTTGTTTGGCTATTGAGGGAAGGTACTCAATTTTCTCGTAAAGGGAAAATTAGATCGAGCTCTATTGGTCGATTTGATTAATTCATAACTAAAAAGCTGTTGCACCCTGAATATTTTTCTGAACAGTTTTTACCTTCAATACCATCAAGGAAAACGCACTCTAAGTTTGATCCGCCAGTTCTGGAACACCTGTATATTTTGTAGATTCCACTAACATTTTAATGAAGTTTGTTAATCTTCTTCTATCATTGTTTAATCACCGAGAACTCTGCCACTGTACTAAAAATATTACGAAGGTGTAATCTGATTAAGTAAAACAGAGTCATAAACTGCAAACTTTAAAAAACTGCTCCACATTTCATCGTCCCTGAATAACTTCAAAGTCGGTTTACGTTGGCTCTTTACGACCGGTATAAATTTAATGAACTGACCATTTTTGTGATTTTTATAATACTGTAACGTTATTGTTGCCGTCTGAAGGCAAAAATTCTCTCTGTTCATACGAAATCCGTCATAAAGAAAATGGTAACGTCAAAGCGTCCTCCTGACGGAGCTTTTGAAACAAAGAAAAAATTGCTTCGTTCAAGACGTCACTCGGACGTCAATTTCTGCTGGCCAGTAATTTTTTTTATTTGCAGAATATTATTCCGCAATAACAGGTGAAATGTGTTGAAAACGAGATAGCGAACTGTAGCGACCCGAGTAATAAATGTGAATCCGAATTGCCACAATTAAGGTCCTCAAAATCACCCCATTCGCAGGGTTTATTTACAACGCCCTTTATGTCAAGCTTCCACTTCTCATTTGCTCTGTTAAGTCATGTAACGGTAACATAAATAAGAGCTAGAGATACGTGTATGTAGCATTTCACCACAGTTAATTGGCATTTCGCCTATCTTAACTATCTTAGACGTAGCTTTTGTTATTCAAAGAAACAAGCTACACCACCATTGGTAGGTGTGTTCGTAACAGGAGATGCGGGTGGGTATCTTTTAGTTGGATCATCCCTGGAGGCTGTTATTCTTATTAATAGACTTGTTGTTCAACTAATAACCCTTGGTCGAATAATTACGTGCTGAACCAACAACAAAAAGATTTTCAATTTGCTCTGGTAGAGCTGCATAAAAATACACAACTCCGGGCTGTGGGTTAATCATATAACAAAACCGTCGGTTTCAAATTAATTAAGAAACAAGGGATAAAGGGCACGTCTAGGATTACAACGGCTAGATAAGACGTAAGGATGATAAAAGCGAGGAAGGACAAACAGGAAACTTTCATTTTAAAAACTTCAAGTGGATTCAAGTGGGTTTCATATTCACCTGCAAAAACATTGCAAAGAAAAACACACTTCCATTATACGGAAGAATCACAGCAGCTGGTCGTGTTAAGTAGGAATTTGTCCTAGAACAATGTTTTGACAGTTAAAACAAACTTAACATGTTGTATTCACTGGCAGATAAAGAAAAGGCGTACAGCAGTTCATTTTGTTATTTTAACACTTCAAGTTTTCAATAAATATAAAATTGCAGTTTTCAGAGTGACACACTTTGCAAGTACGACCGCTGTTACGATCATTCCATTGACTGCAGTTTAAAATTCTTCTAAAGAATAACGCTTAACTCCTCCTTTCAGGACAGATGCTGCAGATGCATATCTCTCCCTCTCTATTACCAAACAAGTCGTATGATTATCATCGATGATATTCTACGCTACGAGTGAAGCGAGATCGTAAGACGTGTTGAATGTGCTGCTCCGACTTCACGAGTCGTATCAGCGATTATTATTAATCATATCACGAGTTTATATTTGATGGAATAATATAATGGATCAATGTATAAATGGGAACGTTTAAATCTCTAAACAGACGGAATTGGTTGGTTATGCTTTTTGAGTTGATATATTTTTTGGGAGCGACTAATTCATTGCCTCCTTATATGTATCAGCAGCACCTGCCCAACAATTAATATTTAATAATTTTTCAGCTTACAAACGCATAATTCGAAAAAACTTTTTTACCTGTCAAATTTAGAAAAAGAACCACTTTCCTCTCTACTTTGACAAATAACAATTGTTCGATACCTCCCTATAAAGTGAGTCTGTGTCCATAGCTACCAGTGAGTGAAGGTTTCTCTTTCGTTCACTCCATTTTCGCTCACTGTCTTTCACTGACTGGTTTTCATTCACTCTTCTTTCTGATAACGTAATTTTGATTTTTTAGGCAACATTTGGTACCTCGCGGCACTTGCTTCTTCCAGGACACCATCAGGAACATATAACTCTTCATCCATCCATTTACACAATTTTCACAACGTGCACACAACCACTTTATTGACGTTACAGAACTTTGTTTATTTTGTATTTTATTTTTTCCGTAACAACCCATGTGATTTATATTTATTTAAAATTTTGACTACAAAGTTACGGATTCACTTTCAAAGGAGGTATCGTACAAAACCAAATACCGGGTGGGGCATCGTATACGCGCACGCGAGAAATCGCAACTTCTAATTAATTAAAATTGGCGAAATTTTATATACGTGACTAATTATTGATAAGGTATATTTGAGAATTTAAAAAAAAATTTTTGTTAATAAATAAGGCCGTAACAGTTTTATTAGTTTTCTGAAATTAACTGTTAATTTACCTATAAAATTTTTACACTAAATGAATCTGTATCTGCTAGCCCATCAAACCCTGGTGGCACAATTACAAATTCTGACTTGGTTAGCTAAATAATTCGCTTTTTTATTTAAACGTAAACCAGACGTGTGATTTAGGGCACAATGGTATAATTTCCCAACAAAGGTATAGCCGACCGTTTTAAACCTTTTTGCCATAAAATTGACAGTTTCCATTGTCACCTAAATTTACGACAGCACAAGTAGCAGGTCTTAAATAAAAATGATTTTGAAAGTTAAAATGTAAAACTGCGTTTAATTCAAAATCTAATTGGTATTTTTTCCGTAGATTTCATAAATAATTGTAGGAAGTGAATCTGGGTAGGTTAGTATAAAAATCAGAATTTGACTTTTTGGTTGAAATTTACATTTTAATTTTTTTTGGCTTTGTTTGTAAGTGAAAAATTATCAAAAAATTATGAAATGTACCTTACCAATAGCCAGGTGAGTCTGAAAAATTTCGACAATTTTATTTAATTAGAAGTCGCGATTTCTCGCGTGCGCGTATACGATGCCCCACCCGGTACAGCACTCGAGAGTAAGGCCGCTTTCGTTCACTTGAATTGCAGCAAGTCGCGTGAACGAAAGGTTTGCCTTCTACACTCTTACTATAAATATGTAATTATTGATCCACCACGAAAACAATTAAAGTTTAAATAAACAACAGCCACATTTTTTATACGTCAAAATTTTATGTTCTGTGTTTTACTACCGAAATTATTAATACGCTACAGTTCTATTTTTATTTTTGTTGTGTTTAATAGTTATGTAATATCAGCAAATAGTGTAAAAATTAATAAAGGAAACGCGTTTTACAATTTTATAAACAGGATGGCTCGCATGCAGTTCAAAGAGAAATGAAGGATTGATCGAAGTGTTACATCACTGGAAATTTTTTGACCTCGTTAAAAATCATTCACTTTCTGAAAATCTCACGTTTTAATGAAGTAAATATTTATTTAATTTGCCAAATTTAACCCAAATATTAAATGAATTGTCGCTTTTACCTCGATGCAGGGCTTTAAAAAACTTGATGAGTAACTCATTTTTTTTAAATTTAGTGTAGGTAATTTGTTCTCACTCCATCGACGTTAACCACAAACAATCACTAGTACACACTTGTTTACAAAGATTTTGTTGATTGGATGTACCTAATTTAAATTTAAATGAGATAATGGTGGCCTAGTGGAGCACTTGATGCGCTGTACATATAGAGCGAGCCAGCTGTTGCGCTATTTTTTCACAAGGTAAATTATTTGAAAAATACAGTCAGGAAAATTGTGTATTTTTCTTACTTTGTGTACAAAGTTGGAAAGAAATTTTAGGAGGAACAACGAGACCCAGATTCCAGGAATCTTTTCCCTTTATTGAATATTAGAGCTCATCGAAGTATTAAGAGAATCGGAGTGGAAAATCGCTGTGCACAAACAATTTGGCGAAATTTCATTTGTCAAATGAAGCGGAACGTATGTATGCATATGAATGCGGCTTTAATACCCCAAAAAACTGTCCCTCTCCGGTCAGATTTGTCAGTAAAATATTGAAGTTCAGGACACCAAGGACGTTATTTTAATGTACACAGACTAGTTTCCTGTGTTCCACGAGTGAATTGTTCAAATGGAATTTAATGGCTCAGTATAATTTCGGACTCAACAGAGCAAATAACTACGTCAAGTGAAATTACGGCCGTTTGACTGAAATTCTGATTGCAAGGTTGACAGATTTCCTCGGTCCATTTCAGTGTCACTCGGTGTCACTGCACTTATTAAAATTATTTGTAGGTCGAGCGTTTATGTTTGTTGGTCGATGGCGTTCCCCCTCGTAGATAATGGAGGTTGTGCATAATTGCATCTGACTCGATCCTGCTACTTTTTATTTTTTTGATGAGGGTACGAGATTATTGGATTCCGAAACCTTACGAGGAAAATTGGCTCGCTCGTCGTCTTTCTTATTACAAGAATGGAACTTGTATGATGTTTCTTTCATCAAAGCAAATGGCGCGGCAAGAGTGTAGGTACTCAGCCTGTTACTCCAACCTGCCAATAAAAATTTTAATTAGTTTTCATGTCTTCACATCTTCTTGTGTCATTCTCTACGTGTTCTAAAACATCTAGAAGAATTGTGTTTCGGAATTTCACGAAAAAAAATATTGAAAATTATTCACTAACAATACTTCTTGTTCCCCAATATGAGTGCTTGACAGGACTATTCTCAAGTGGTCCTGCTAGAAGTAGAAATGAAGCAACTTCTAGAACAGTGCGACTGCGAAATCAAATCTGCTGCTTCTTGATGTTTTTTCGTAGTACTTCTCCAGGAAAAAGCTTGCACATGATTTCTCCCAATGGTACAAATCTTGCTCCTATCACCAAGGTTAGAGGTCTTGGATTTTCTCATGGGCTATAAGTCATATCTACAGTTTTCATTTACAGATTTTTCACTGGTTTATCACTCCGTCTTTGCGCAGATATTTCCAAGGTTATAGCCCATGAGAGAATCCAACACCTCTAACAGTCCTGACATCAGTTCTCCCTCCTTAATTTTTCATTTGTTAATGATTGATTGTTGATCAATGACACTTTTTTAATCCATCTGACATTAATAACAGAACAAAAAAGAAATACACAACAATGTCAAGCAAATCGAAAACTTCTACCTATTAGCATACTCGTAAAATCATGGATCAGGTTTTCATAAATAACAAATATAATTGTTTATTGATTCATAACTGCCGCATTTCATTAACGGACCGGTTTTGTTTTCTACATTCCAAAGTCAGACAGACGTGTTTAAATTTTTTGCTTATTCATAAAATAATTGTTAATGAATTCGCGTGGGTTCCATTTCTCGTAATTAAAACTTTAATAATTGAACATCAGGTTTCCCAGTATTATTCCGTTTTTAATAAAGTTTCACTATGGAAACAAATTCTTACAAAGCAATAAACAGCGAAAGTCGAATTAATCAAATTATTAACGAAGGAAGTAACACCACATCAGACCGAGTGGAGCTTAGGTAATATCGTCAAGTAAAGTCAAATTTACGTCGTCTATGATATTTTTCCAAATGTAAATGAAACGGAAATAGTTATTAGGCCACGAAATCATTCTTTAATGTTCTGAGAGAAAAATTGTCGCCGAGGCCGCTTGCGGCCGAGGCTGCAATCTCGACGATGTTAAAGGATTTCGCGGCCAAGGTGTACACAATATGTTTTGTGCAACCAAAAATTTGTAATTATTATAAAATGAACAAGCAAAATTTACATCACTGTCAATAAATAAATATAAATTCGGCTCACATGTCGCTATAAAAAAAACATAAACCATACAATTCATTTTGTAAATAATCGTAAAAATGTGGGAAAAGAATTGTAGTGAAAGTAATGTTTCAATTTCGTGTGGGTGCTCCTCCAGAGTTAAAAAGTAGTCTTACATGGAAACTCTGATTTGTATCAAATATTAAATTGACGTTTACTTCGTCGTTAAAAACAACGGCCGCGAAATTGGATTTCGCGGCCTGTTTTAGGTTCGCGAAATGCTCGTTTCGCGTACGGTTGAACAAAAAAATTATTAAAAAACTTAAATAAGTACATATTAAAATTGAAGTTTATAGTTTACTATAAGTAAACCTAGATTCATTCTGTTGGGTCTTGGGCAGATAAAACGGAACAACCCTCGAGCAAACAATAATTTGTAACGATTTTGCGTCAAACGACGATTTATTAAACAAATTTTAAATTACCGGCAACTTTAATTAAACCTAATTTATCATCCTCATCGATTGGCGGAGCAACCTTAGCGCACGTTCGGTCAACAAATTCACCAAGCGTAACAAGAGAAAAAAATAAAATACACCAATGCAGTATTAAAAGGGATTAGTGTTAAACGATAGTCACACGTTGTTTGATTCAGACGTAAATCTGATTTATTATGATTTGCAGCCATAAACCTGTTGACTCATGATGATTATCATCATTTTCGCTGGAGCTCATGAAATACCATAACTCCGTCATAAAATATTAGTTTCGACTGCTTCAAAATTCACAAAAAGTCCTGGTCCCAACCCAAACCTAAATGGAAATATAAAACTCGCAATTTGAAAACCTTTGTTCGTCGCCTCTTGTATCACTGGATAGCTCGTCCTAGACAACCTCTCTGTGGTATTCCCGTAATTAGATGATGTGCTGCTAACGCCTTTGACCAGACGATGGTTTCTGCGTTACATCATGCATCACAATCAATTGAAACGACAGCCTTGAAGCTGTTCCCATGTAGACGAATTATTCAGAAAATTGAAATAAAAAATAAATAAACATTTTGCTCATTGACTCCGTAAATTAATTCTGAACGCGTTCTTCCCGTTGACTTATTATTTATTCCCAAAGACCGCGAATTTCTAGGGAATTATTTTTAGAAGGGAAGGAAAACGAACGATTAAAGAAAAATCGAAACTTCATTAAATTATAACCGGCGAGCCGTGACACACCCAAGAACGGTTCTGTTGACCCCGCATCGGTCGATTCAGTTAAGTAGATGATGGGTGAGTCAGCTTACAGGGCTGGTCACTGTGACACCTGCCAGTCGCACGTAAGTCGTAGCGTCACGAGTGAAACTGAAATTGTCGGCACTTCCGGCGCAACCGCTCGCGCAATTCGCATTTGTGACCTGTGCAACATTTTTTCCGGTGTCTGGACTCGAGGATTGCGTGTGCACACAACAAATTAGGCTAATTGGAAAATATTTGTGCACAATAATTGAAAATTTATCGATTTGGGTGTTGCGTACAACAACAAAAAGGTAGTCCCATCGCTTGATTAATGAAAGGTTTTAAAAAATAAATTGCAAATTTTGTTTTTCAGGTCTAAAAAAATCTTTGAAGCGTGGTATTACTAATTTCATTTAATTAAAAGCTTCTTTATTTTCCACGCCCTCCGCTCTAAAAGCAAACTGCAAATTATGTGGAAGGATATTTCGAATGGTCACGGAAAAAATGTCGATGTCCCAGAAATATGTAAAATTTTAATTAACGTTCGCTGGTAAATTGGAAAAGTTTGATTAACTTCGAATGATAAAAATCGACAAGCTCTTCCAGTTTTTGGTTGTTAATTACCAATTTTTTATTTTAAAACTGTGACAACTTTGCAAAGCAATTACGCACTTTACAATAGCGAGAGTATTATTCGCATGCTTTGTAGCATTCCTTTAATAAGTCTGTAGGTCTTCCATTGACCAAAAAATATTATTTGATTAGATACAAAGATAATGTTACCAGAACGAAAAAACGATAAAGAGATTTGACTGAAGAATCCAAAAATCTTACCCCGTTCATGAAATAGGTTTGCTATTCACTGGAAAAATCGTACGTAAGACATCAGGATCTCTGCAGTGCAGCGCAAATCAATTTTTTGTAAAAAATATTTCGAATTTTGTTGCTCCACCTCGTATACTTTCATTGGAAGACGTCGTCATTTAGCGCGTTCGAAACCAATTTGTTACACCTGTGCATAATGCAAATCGCACAATAAAATTTTTAGTGCTGGCGGTGTTCCCAGTACCAAAACACGTAATGCTTCCGTGGCTAAAAAGCGGATCTCCACTCGACAGACTCAATGACACAAAATGCCGCATCTTCCGGTATATTCCTAACAGTACGCTAATGACAGTACACAACAATTCCCGATCAGAGAACAACAGGAAAAATCGGAAACGAGTCATAACTACGTAAAAACCGAGGACAAGCTTTCCGTCCTTTCGAAAACAAACACGTTCAGAAACCCGAAAAGAAAAACCGAAATGCGATAAGAGACGAAACGAAGAATAAAAATTGGATTGTGGCGTATGCTGATGTGCACAAATATCGGGAGTCGAGGACGCTGATTTAACTGTTGCGAGGTAGAGGAGTGCACTCAGGGGGCGGCCGAATACGTGATGAAGAGGAGACGATGAAAAAATATAGAATTTAGATGAGTCTCGTCTCGTTGTTTGGAAAAGACGAGACGGAACGGTGCACGGCTTTTGTGATGTGGTGTAACGTTGTTGTACTTCCGCCGGAATTGCACCGACCCAATGGAAAGATGGTACATTGTTTGTGATAAAATCTGCGTTCGGTCACGGTAGATCTCTCTTCACGCGAAAAATAAAATAAGTCGATCCAGGCGAACAATACGCTCAATTGGAAACGGTTGTTTGTATCAGAGTTCTAAAATGGGATTCGATTAATATAATTGGTGATTATGTCTAATTCGGATTATTGCGTATGTTGGGCAAAATAAATTTATCGGGACTGGGGTTAAGGTTCAGCTGCGGAATGTCATGACTTGATCCACATGATTGACTGACAAAAACGAGATTGTTTCGGTCAAAAACTGCGATACTTGTCCTAAAAAATAATTGGCGTTTTAAATTCGTACAGTTAGATCGTTAATTCATTGTTTGCAAAGCACAAATACTAGTTTTATGCTCACAATTAAGTGCGATCCACAATTAAATAAAATCGGTCATATCAAAGAATAATTGGTACCTGTGAGTCATTTCCGTTATGAGTGACACAAAACCGGCTTCAGAATTCTTGATTAGGAGTGAAACAAACCAAGCCGGGAGCCCCCATGTCTGTTAACGAAAATCGGTACGATTTGACGTAAACATGAAATAGTTTCAAAAGTACTGCCACACATTAAAAAGAAATTACCTAACCGGTTGTGTTTTTTGCACTTGTCGCGCCGTTCCAAGCTGAATAAATCCGGATTTGACAATTAAAATTCGTAGCATGGACTAAACTTTATTTTCCTCTGGATTTCCAATAATCCGCACCGTGTATTAATCTGTAAATGTCACGGTTTAATTTCTATTGGCAACCCTGCGGCTTGAAGTAAAGCGCGCGGCGACTATTCAAAATGACAGGTCGCCAGGCGATTGTGAATTAATTAGCAACATCGATTCCAGAAGAGCGCTTCCAGAAAAGACAAGGCCAGCACCCAGCAATCGGAGTCGCATCAAGCACCGGTCAGGTGAGCCAGCAGCAACCTTGACCAAGAGCGCGACACGCATAAACAAACTTTACCTGAGACAGATCTGGATCGTTTCTGATTTTATCTCCGATGGTCTGAGCACCGATGCGACCCCCGAAGACGCCCACCAGGACTAGTCCCAGGACGAGAAACATTCCCGGCTTCGAAGCTCCCATTGCACTGAATGCACTGCACTGGTAGTCGTAAAAGTTCGTTGACACAGCCGACCGTCGATTACACTCTCACCCTACAAGAAGTTGTGTTAAACTGAACGCAAGTCCGGTCGCTATCCCCTCTTCGGTGTCAACTTTGGGACTGCGCGCCGCGTTCCACGCAAACGACGGTGCGAGGTGAAGTGCGTTGTCCGGAGAAGTCCAGGAAATGCAGGGTATTTTCCGGAATGTGGGGAGCGTAGGGGAGATGAGGTTCTGCCGATTGGGATCGAGTTGCGGTGAAGATGCAGGTATGCAAAAATTCGATGAATGGAAAACATATCGGAAAGTTGTCTTGGAATTTTGCCAACGCTGACGTCGGTCTGAGCTTTATTCGACGGAATCCGGACGAAATGTCAAAAACTGTAACACCGAACAAGAGGTGAACTCTCTTATTCCACCTAGGAATTTATTTATAGAAGACATTTCCTCGAAACAGTAATGTAATGGCATCATCTTCTTTAGTTTTTCATGGTTGCATTTCAAAAAGAAAATGTAACAACGTTTTCCATCAAAACTCCCAATTGAATCTTGCGAAGCAATTCCAAACCTGCGTATAAAAACGCCCAAGAGACAATAATTCGCTCTATATTTATTTACTGTATTTTACACTGGTCCCATAACACGAATGGTTAATTTCGAATTATTTTATTACCACTTGCATAAACAAGTATCCAATATCGAGTTCCTACTTCATTGAATGATACTTGTTATGTAGTTCATACATATATTTACATCCTCCGAATTGTTTAATGTAAATAATCGTAATGGTAATTCATTCACATCAAAGCTGTATTATTTGTCGCAAGTGTGGTTTGCTGTTTTAAGTTAATTAAAACCTCATTATCATAATGTTTGATCTAGAAATAAACTTCGTTGAGAATAAATCAAATTTTGTTTCATGAAAAACTTAACGACAAAAAACTCACCCACACCATTTTATATTTAGATGAAAACTGATATAAAACTTTTAAATATGTTGTTTCAGAGCTGTGTATTTTGAAAATAATTCGTTTTTTCCTTTTCTTTATTCCATTTAGATTTTAATGAGGTAAGTAAATTTAATTTCATGTTAAAAAAAATAATAATAAACTTGCGTAAAGTAGATTAAGTATCTACTGGAAAATTATAGCACGAGCATCATTAAAAACATTTAGGGGCTTGGTGACGTATGTCTGATTTGGATTAGCCCTAGGGGGGCCTAGTGCTGCGAGCCAGCAACGAATTTTTAAATTCAGTTTGCTGCTTAATAAAAATTAAAAAAAGTCTCTGGCCTTCTCCAGAGTATGAAAATATGAAGACTTCCACGTTGATTTTTGCCGGACAGTTTGATTTTTTATTAGTTGCTGCTTTTAATTACTGATTAGCAATTTAATCAATCGATACATTTATTTGATCAAAGGAAATTGACTAGGTTACATTTTTATCCATAAGTTACTACTGAAATTGTAACAAAAAACAAAAAACATTTTTTTCGCTTGAGATGTTGGATGTGACATGGCAATAATTTTTCTTATCCTGTTGCATTGTCTCTTGGCAAGATAAAACACCATCCAGATCAATTTCATTCCTCTACCATTTTTATTGGAAGCCTTAATCATGGTTGAACTTTTTTCAGTGGAATTTTCCCCAGAGATAAAAAAATTGCATAAAATACGATATTTTTACCGCTACAGTTTTACAATAACCCAAAATAAACAGTTTCATTTTTTTTTTATTCGTGCTTGATATATTTTATTTTATTTCAGGTCACAATATTCGCAGAGAAATATTTGCATTGCTCAAAATAAATAGAATTTTCCTGTTAAAAAACAATGATTCTGTTATTTTCGTAATAATGTTATTGAGCCACTATTTAGAACGGAAATCGTAGGAAGGTATCTTGTTTATCGACATCAAGGGTTTGTTGCAATAAACAAAGGTAATAACGGTTTGGCATATTGATAAGGGGAAAAGTTCGGTATCAAAGCTTTTAAGTTGATAATTGAAAGAACTTGAAAGTTTTAAAAACTAAATTGTTGACAAATTAGTCAATTGAAAGTTACATAATTCTGAAGAATCGTCACGAAATACATACAAACATTTTAATTGATGATTGCGCTGTGGAAATGTTTGGTCAAGGATAATCGGCGACACACTTAATTAGACCAAATTATAGGTGATGCGTCGATAACAGATTAAATAGTTTCTTATTCTTGTCGACGACAATTTGAACTAGACACAGGTGCTTCTATACGTGTTTCCGTCTCATCGAGCAAAATAAGGGACAAAACAGAAACGGTTATTACCTAGAACACGAGTTGCTGTGGATAGGTGGTTGAAAAAGTCGATACGAGACATCTAGTGGAAAATTATTTTGTGGCTTGGGCTGTACCAGGGTGATCATCATTCATTGTCCCCCACGTACAAATAAAACACTAGAAAAATTCGAAGACTTTTATTTGTCGATTCACTTAAAAATAATACATTTGGTGTATCTACGATGAAGTGTTTTATACCCCCAGAAAAAAAAAATCCTCTTCTAATTACGTAGAGTTGCAACTCTTTATTCTTTAACTATGACGCACTATCATGAATGGCCAGCCATAGTCTAAATCTAAATGTTTTCTTCTGTTCCAATAGATCAGGAGTGTCCTGTACTTGTCTTGGAGAGTTTCTTCAATGTTGAATATTTCTGGACCGGTTTAGTAAACATTAAAAAATTAATATTTTTTGTTGACGCAAAATCAAACAAGTGTATCAACAAATCAAAAATGTATAAATTATACGTGATAATTCAGTAATTTTGATCGATTCTTTGGGAATTTTCTGCCAGATAGCTAGTCAAATTTTTTGAGTGCATAACCAATTTCGTGTCTCTTCTCGCTTTAAGCCGATCAGTAAGTCGGTTTCAAAAAATATAGTTATTAAAAATCAAAGGTAGTTGTTTCTGTTTATGAATTTAAATGTTTTTCATTTCTGTATTGATTTAATATACAGTGTGAACAAAATTCATAGTAGCGTTATGTGATGTTTTTTGGAAAATCGCTCGGACAGATCGAGTTTATTTCGAAAAATGTCATCCTATGACGTGCAATTTATTTAAATAACGTCATTGGTTTTTGCACAATGTCGTCATCATCAATTTTATTAAATGAAAACCCCCACTTTTTTCTTCACTTTGATAGACTTTACTACTACCTAAACGATAAATGAAAAAATTGGCATCTTACATAACAATTTTTTTTTTTGAGAAAATGGCAAATTTTATTTTTAAAAATTAATTTAATTTTTAATGTAAAAATTTTAATTGACCTCAAACAAACAACCATCTAAGGTTAACAATAAAGTTTAACGCAAATGTTGAAATTATTCCCTGCCACAACCATTTGGCACTTACCGACATTTTGTACACTGCGCTCAATAATGTCAGGGCTTTTCGTTCCATTTTAGAGCGAATTCGCTGCAGTAAATCTTCTAAATTGTTTGGTCGATTAAAATTAACCTTCTGTTTTAAATAAACCCATACAAAAAAAAAAGTTCAAAATTAAATTAAATTTTTGAAATAAAAATTGCCATTTTCTCAAAAAAATTATTATGTAAGGTACCAATTTTTTTCATTCATCGTTTAGTAGAGAAGAAAAAAGTGGGGGTTGTCATTTAAAAAAATTGGTGATGACGTCATTGCGCAAAAACCAATGACGTAATTTAAACAAGTTGTACTATGGCGGACAATAAATTTAGGCCGGCCTGTCATTGCCTTGACATCAAAATGTGAAGCTGGCATTATATTCAAGTAACCCCATTTTCGATTTTTGTCATGCTTGTCATCGTGACAGCGATAATCAAAATTAAAATTGGGAAAAGAAGCGTGCACCAGAGAGAAGTGCTACTACAAATCAGTTATGCTCCTGCGTCATGATCTGTAAGTTACGAAAAGGGCGAAGGAAACGCCAAACAGCTTGAAAATCTTCAGTTTGACAAACTGACACATCAGTCATAATGACAATAAATGGTCGCTTGCATTGACTTTTTTGAAATGTCAGAAATTTGCCGGCCTAAATTTATTGTCCGCCATAGTACGTCACAGGATGGCATTTTTCAAAATAAAATCGACCTGTCCAAGCGATTTTCCAAAAAACATCACATAACGCTACTATGAATTTTTTTCCAAACTTTATGTTCACACTGTATAGTCTGATTTTGAAAGTTGTGCATATATTTTAACCAGAGGTAGGTAGTACAGTAGAGACACGGAATTTCGGGCAACACTGTCAATATACTGTCAAAAAATGTAAAAGAAGCTTTTCTTTATTAACCTTAATGAATAACATGCAATTGACGTGAACAGAAAATAAATTTGGAAATTTGATTTTTGAATGTCACGTTGACAATAAAGAGTGATTTACATCGCAATTTTTTGAAGTGACAGAAAAATGATGCCCGAAATTCCGTGTCCCTAACTGTACGGGTTAAAAGAAGGCAAAATAACCCGACTTGCCTTAAACAAATGTTAATGTTACAAGAGAATCAAAGGAATCAGTCTATTTGGGAACCGCTGAAAATTTTCAAATTTGGCGGGTGGTTTTGACGTACTATCGCGGCCAAAATACTTTGGTCGTCAATGTGACATAAATGATATTCAATTGTAAAGCAAGCTTTAGGATGTTTAACCTTATTTTTTACTGTTGTCAAAATTATTTTAATCCATCAGTGTCATACGGGTGGGGTAAATCCCAGCTGCGGAGGCAGGGTTCAAAAGCAAAAGATCAACATGGTCGCGGTTTAGACAACCTTCAGAAGCAAGTAAGACGATTCTATATTTATCAAAAACTGAAGGTGCCATATTTTTGACAAGAATAATTTGAAATTGTCATGTATATTGACATTAATACTAGATTTACATTTGAAGTGTCAAAAAGTGACGACCAAAGTATTTTGGCCGCGATAGTACGACCAACCTAAAATGTCAAGTTTTTCTGTTTTATTTTTATCGTTATTTTTTTAAATCTTTGATAAAATTTGTTGATGATAAATTAGTGCCAACAATTCATTCAGAAAACGACAAAGTAAAAAAGCATAACATGAAACATCACAAATGTTGCACAATGCTCAAAATGCCTCCCGTCGTTTGCAATGCAAGCTTCAGCACGACGTACTCAAGAAAGCCGAACTCGATTCAGAATGCCTCTGTTTTCACAAATCTCGTGAGCGGCGTTTTGAACTCGCAAACCGAGAAACTCCCAGGTGATTTGCAAGACGATGAATACTTCGTGGCTAGTTTTCAATTTCGTGAAGGATTTCTGATTCTGCAACTAAAACGCGGTCTTCTCATTGGCGGCCAAGATCGCACTTATTCATTTCGAAACGCCCGAAATCGCGAAGATGCTGCACAACGTTTATAAATGTTGCCCATTGGGAGGTATCCTTTGAGGAAACCTTTCACCGTAGACTTGCCGTGCTAGCTCTGAATGTCCAGGAGCTTCGCCGTAGATCAATACCATATCGGTTTTCTCCAGGTTGGTGAAAGCCATTTGTGATTTAAATTGAGGTTAAGATTGATGTTCTTGACTTAATTTTGAATTAAATGACAACAAAGAAAGTCTATTATGATTTTTTAAATCCATTTTTCCATAAGATTCAGTGGCTCTCTAATTTTTTTCGGAAAAATGTTAGCCCCTTTTTCTCGAAAAATATCATCATTTGTATGTACAGTTGCGGCCGTTGAAAACTCAGACACTTTGACAATGCCAAACCTTCGGCTTTGTAAATGGGATTGAAAGTGACGTTTCTCAAAATGTCACTCAAACATTATCCACATTAATTTCTCTCGCAATGGCTCTTATACTCACACGTTCCCTCAGTCACACACATTTTTGCAAATCAGATAATTGCGGCATTTCAAAAGTTACGCGCGATTGTGCCCTAATATGTCAAATACTGACACTGACTTTATAATCCTTGATGAAAATCCTGTTTACGCTAATCAAATTTCGGAATTTATACAGTGTTTGAATCTTTCCTGTCTGAGATTTCAACGGCCGCAACTGTACATATTGGTATTATTGTAAAACATTATTGGCTCAATCATTACCTATTGTGGAGTTTTACCACTGGTTAAAATATCTGCACAGCTTTCAAAGTCACCTGTATTGTCTCATCAAATATAAACTAAATTGATGATATCACTCGTGAAACTGGAGCAGCACATTCACACTCGTCCTGCGAACTCGTTTAATCTGCAACTCAGTTTCAGTACTGCTTTTACTTTAAAGCGAAAAAATTACGAAACTAAATAATGTAAATCTTATTAAAAAGAGATTTCTCAGACAACTATAGAGTCGAAATTTTTCTTTAAATTCCCAATGTTGGTGCTGCACAACGATCTAGACAAATCTGAATTTGAAACAGGGCGAATTATTGACATGCAGAGGTCAGTTGTATCTTTTCGGGAAATAACCAGGAAGTTAAACATTAACACTTCTTCGGTTACGAGAGGTTCTAAAACTATCCAAAGAGGCGAGGAACGCTATCTGCGACTTCTTACTATACCAAATCGAAATTAAACGATTCAGCGAGTTCGTGATGCTTTCGCTGCAGTTACACGACGTGTAATTTCCAGGATGACTGTAAATCGCAATTTGCTTGCAATGGAGCTATCGTTCTTATTGGGTGCTACCAGTTACTGCATGTCACAAGACTTGTCACTTTGATTGGTGCCAAGCTAAATTCAAATGCGACTTTGAAGGGAATCTATTTTTTCTAGTCTCGAGTCCAGATTTTGCTTAGGAAATCGTGATGGCTGTAAAAGAGTCTAGAGTTAAAGATCTTGCGTTAGAACCACATACAGCAATCACTGGAGGAATTATGGTCTGGGGGCTGTATGCTTGGAAAGTAGATCATCGTGCAGTTTAACAGCAGAGCGGTGTATCATCGAAATTCTGCAACCGTATCTTCAAAACCTTCCCGATGTAGTTATTCAGCAAAATAAGACCAGACTCGTTAAAACTTGTCAATCTTTAGAATCTTTAGAAATAGCTGGCATTGAGATTCTTGCCTGACTGGCGAGGTCTCCAGATTTATCGCCAACAGAGCATAAGAGTATGTGGGATAGCATCGGTCGAACTCTTCAGCAATTGCCTCAGGCGTTAACAACGCTAGACCAGCTTCTAGCATGTGTACTGCAGACCTGGAGCTCCTTACTGCAAGAATACATAGACTATCTAATTTAATACATACATAATGAACAGATCTATACAAACGACCTATTTTTTCAAAATTCCACTAGCTGGAACATAATTTGCAACTTCTGTTCTTTTTTAACTAGATATGTATGTATAATGATTAATGAGTGATGACTAGGTTATGAATATAATAGTTATTTATGCAACGAGTTTCTGTGTAAATTGGGCTTTTCTAATTGCCCGAGGGACAAGATTAAAACACGAGCGTAGCGAGGGTTTTAAGGCCTTCAGGGCAATTAGAAAAGCCCAATTTACCCAGAAACGAGTTGCATACAAAATTTTATTGTTTGAAACGACGTCCCTGAAGCTTCCAAATCTTTTTAAAATGGTTTCGCATTTGCTTTTGACAGTTTTGACAAATTTTTCAAGACCTGTCAGAAATGTAACGTTGAATGTGTTGTCTAGGGCAACGGTTCGTTATCTGCTCATTTTGCTTTAGGGCAGTTAAGAGGCAGTTTACAAAGGAGAAAAATGAGAATTTATGACAGTTGAAAACAATAAAAGTTTATTTACATTATGATATATTCCTTCCAATCCTCCCATAATTAATACAATACGCTAAAAATCTAGCAGTTTTGAAAAGTTGTCTGATTCAGTGTCACGTGTCGGGTAATATTGAGTCACTATATCTCAAATAGATCCTCATTACGATCAGGTTAATACTGACAATTAGTATGTGTAATAGAGGAAGGATACATTAGTCAGAGAATAAATTATTCAAAATCTGTTTACCCACATTTTCTCCAAATTTCAGTGGAATGTAGTCATCTGTCTTCTAGGAATAAACATAATATACAGGGTGTATTAAAAATGGCGCATAATATTTATATCACATGATTCTATGATGGAATAGAAGCAAAAAACTCTAGTACCAATTTACTGTTAACCCTCTGGTAATAGAGTTTTGAACAGACAAACTTAGAAATTTGCTTGTATTGTAATGAAGAAATACATCTAAATAGTGTCAATAACACATAACTCAACAAGTAAAATAAATATTCCAGCACTAATTTTACCATTTTGATTATTGGTTTATTTGTAATTTCATATTTTAAAATGCTGTTCATAAATTTTGAATCTGTTGCAACATCGCAACTAAGTTAGACTAATTTTTCGAAGTTGAGCAAATTCAAAAAGTAACAAGGATTGTCATTAATGTCTAAGACCAAGTTCGAATTAGAATTTTTTGTTTGGTATTCAACGTAGATTCGCGTGACATAAATATGCCTCATTTTTAATACACCCTGTATAATACATAAAAGTTAAATCGTTTTTAAAATTTTGAAATTTAATGTGTTTTATGTATTATCATTGCGTCGTTGACTCACGTGTGAAATAATTGCTGGATTATTAACTACTTGTTCTCAATAACACCTAAATGACTCACCTGACCACATAATAATCATACATCAAGAAATACCCAACCTTGAGCAGTAAATGAAACATTTCTTGTGACAACCTTACGAGACAACTTCTTCTATTTTTCTCCTAAAATGGGTAAAATAACTGCATCGCAAGAAAAAAAGCTCCCCAGTTCAAAACTAACGAGCCAAAACATTTTTGTTAATAATCATATCACAATTGGGTACACGTTGCATTAAGTATCTTAACGAATTCTAAGTAGCTAAGTAGCTTATGTAAAATTCCGCCCTCTGGAAAAACGGGAAACGATGTTTTTATTTTTAATGAGGACAAAATAACTTTAATCCCGGTGTGAATAAAATGCGCATTAATTGGGGGAACGAAAGGGGTGTTACTCGTACCTCCCACTTTCACCAAGTAATAATCGAAAATGACTGGTTGCATCCCTTATTCGCTATATAATAGATTTTTCACTGCTGACAGTCTGTTTCAATTTAATATTTCCGTCAAAAGGTAACGTTGAATATTATTCAAATTTATTTCGGGGACAGTGACTGGAGAATTAATAAGACTAGGAAGTCTTCACGCAGTCTTTCCTTCAACCTGACGTAAGACTGCAAACAAAAGCTGCACTTCCTGAACTTAGAACTTATTATCCGCTCTTCATTATGTAACAGATTAACTCCTGCGTTATTAAATAAGATAAGAATTTCTGTTTTTAATAAAAATATTACTTGCGTCGAGACATGTTTTAATTAGAAGTAGGAGAGCGCCTGAGACTGGAAGTTTGTCATTTGGAGCTTTCCGACAAAGTGAAGATATATTCCACCACTTAGATAGATTTAAAATCACATAAAATCTTTAATGACATCCACTTGATTAAATTTGTCGTTCGGTTTCCGATATTTTTTTACTTGTTTTCACACTTAATTATTGGAAAACTGTCAGCCAGCAAGCGAAATAAAATACTTCCTCGATATACCCCTTCATATGAAACCGTCATAAACTCTCATGTCACCTTTCAGCCTTCTCGTATCATTTTTGCAGAAGTATTGAAGCTACATTCGCACTTCTCGAGGTAATGCGCCGCCCCACAACGCATTAATTCCAAGAGGGTTCTTAAAAGTAAATGTCGCCGTTTGTTTTCCATGCCACTGGGCAGATGCATAACATTAGCAATCGTGGAAAAATCCGCGGTTGCAGTTATTGATCGACACTTTTCCGAACGATTGTTCATCAGATTTACAAGCGAGTCGTGAGGTGCTTTCCTTGTTGCTTCTTTATGGCTGATAAAAACTACCAAGACAGGGCTGTTTATTAGTGTTTCAGACTGTTTCACGGTAAAGTATTGAAATCGTTTTTGAAAAGCAAAGGGGTTAAATAAAACATTTAGCAAGGAAAGTTGGAGCGTCTTATGGAACTAACTTTTAAATGTGTCGGCGTACTGTGCTAAATAAATTCTACCACTTGAATTTTCTTTTGCAGCGATAAAAGTTCTCGAAAAATAATCAGAATTGAAAGTTTGGCAGCAGCGATCGATGAAACAGGTGAGGAATGAATAATATTTTCACATGGACGTGAATGGGTTTAGGAGGGGGGGAGAATTAATCGGCTGTGTCAAAATTATTTATTTATTAAGTTGCCAAGTCTCTAGTGAAGCAGGAAAAAGGAGTATTGATGAGAAAGTAGTCAAGTATTTAAAATGGGACTAGTCTAAAAACGCTTCCCTGAGGTATGCCAAGTAAACAAGAGAATCCAATAAGTTACCCATCCACACACTTTTGATTGATTGTCAAGGGTAAAGGCAGTGGTGTAGCAAGACCTCTTTATGCCCTGTAGGTGGATTCTCCCCTCCATAGATCCTCAAAATATAGTTCCTGTGGTTGTAACATAATAACAGTAGAAACTCGTATTCTATTGAAACTAAAATAAGAGAAAATACAATTATGTAATAATAATAATTACAAAAAAAAAAACACAAAAATTGATGCTTCGTTCTAGAATAAATGAAGGAAAACAAAATGAAATGGTTGTCTGAGTTAGAATAACTATAATTAATCAGAAGCTAATTTTGTTCAAATAAGAATTAGAGTAGATTAAAATTTTTAATCCAATGAAGCACTTAAAATCCAAACAGCTAAGAGAAATTTTTACATGAAGATCACTATCAGAAAACTCTTCAAAGAATTGGACTAATTTAAGAACATTTCTTGCATTGTATCAATCAGAATAAAAAAAGAAGAATGCATCCAAGGTTCTATTTATTCTTCAATCAAGCGCTCAAGACATAGTTTTCTTCATCTCACCAGGTGGTGCTACAGCAACGTCTGTCGTTGTGTTTTCTGGCGTTACTCTTAAACGTCTGATTCTTTCTCTTTTTTCAATTGAAATATTCATTCTTTATATTTTCCACTACAAATTATCTGACCGTTCAACAACTTCACCGCGTTGGTCATAAGAAATTATTTCAATGGTCACGAATCACAACACATTTATCCATTACAATTCAAGTAAATCTTTTTAAACTTATTTTATTTCTTCTAGAACTTTACTCTAAATTGACTACCGATTTGTAAAAAAAAATACGGCTTTATAGGGTAATAACGAGAACTTCATCTGGTCTTATTATGAAAGATATGGATATATTTTTCAATAGAACTTCTGATCTACACGTTGGTTAGTTAGAAGAAGGAGTACAATAGAGTTAGTACAGTAGAAGGCTTTCTACTATAGTAAAAGTGTCACAAAAGAAGACACATGGGTTTTTGTTTGAATATCTTCATAACTTCAGTCGTACTCGCTACATCGTCGTAACTTTGGCTACAACACATAACGGGTGTTTTTTTTTAATTTGGCGTCGAAGTAGGCGTTGAACTGTCGATTGTGAACGCACTATACAGGTTACGGCTCACGGATCAGCTGTTTAAATCTTACGCTTTTACACGAGTAGTGCGATCTCAATCGATTCTCCAACGCCTACTTCGACGCCAAATTTAAAAAAACACCCTTTATTTACGTGTAGTTCACCTTTGCTCAGAAGATGTAAAAAAAAATGTTAGCTCAGAACAAAAATTCCCTCTATCGATATCTCAAAAATTATTCACATGTCGATGTCTTCATTTCGTAAATCCGTTCAGTGTGAGATATAATATCGAGTGTTCAAAAAATATGAGGTGAAGTGGATCATGGTCTTCTGTCTGTATTACAAACTAATGTCGTCTTTTTGGTCACATTTTGTACACTGCGCTCAGTAATGTCAGGGCTGATTTGTTCCATCTCAGAGCGAATTCTCTGTCGTAAATCTTCTAAATTGTTTGGTCTATTAACATGAACCCCCGGTTTTACATAACCCCATAGAAAAAAAAATACATTAAAAATGAAATTAAATTTTTGAAGAAATTTTTGTCATTTTCTCAAGAAAATTTTTATGTAAGGTACCAATTTGTTCATTTATCGTTTAGGTATGTAGTAGTAAAGTCTATCAAAGGGAAGAAAAAAGTGGGGGTTATCATTTAATAAAATTGGTGATGACGACATTGTGCAAAAACCAATGATGTTATTTAAATAAATTGCACGTCATAGGATGGCATTTTTCGAAATAAAATCGATCCGTCCGAACGATTTCCTTAAAAACATCACACAAGGCTACTATGAATTTTGTTCCAAAGTTTATGCTCACACTGTATAATTATGTTAACATTTATTTTCAGACGAAAGTGAATATTTGACGTTCATCAAATATTCTTTCAGTACTGAGTCGTAAGTGGATAATAGTTCCAATTTCACAAAGTTTACTTTATTTGATCATAACCAGTCTCGGTGTCACATCAAAAAGGAATATTTTGTCGAGTCAAATATAAAGTTATATCTAGCAATTTGCTCAGAATGTTCTTTTATTTTCTCTTATCTTAATTAAATGATAATAATTTGTGAAATTATTATCGTGAGATGCAGGCTTATGATAACTTAACTTAGTATTTAACTTCCACCACATTTTAAGATTTTTTTTTTTGTTCGACACTGTCAGAATTTGAGAATTTTCTCCTGTGTGAACGGATTTTGATAAACGTCACAACTTGCCAAAACGAAACGTCAAGCTAATTTTAAAGATTTTAAGCGATTTTGAGCCTTTATGGGGCTCGTCGAACAAAAAAACTTTGAATTCAAAGTATGTAAATTGGGCTTTTTTGGCATGAGTGGGCCAGTTTAAAACGGGAGTGAAACGAGTTAAATAATAGTATATTAAAACATGAGTTTTATAAAACTTACATTAAGACACGAGTGCCTGTAAATTACGAGTGCTCTTATGTTTTAAAAACGAGTTTTTTATGCTATTTTTTCTAATTTGCATATTAGATACATGTTTTTTTACAAATAAAATCAATTTTGGTAATTTAGGGAATTTTGTGACAATTGGTGACACATTTATTTCATGGTTAACATTTAAAGTAAAATTCTAAATTTGAATCTAGACTAAACATAATTGTCATTTTTCGCAAAGATGAATTATCCAGAAATGCGGCAAATAGCAGAGAATACCAGTCAATTTGCTGCTAGCAATGTGCGTTACCAACTGAAAAAAGTTCCTAGATTTCGGATGTGTTAATAGCTTATTAAGGCATTCAAAACGAATGCGGTAACAGCTTTGTTAAAACAGCAAATTAGAAAAACTACTATTATCTACGATCGTGTAAAATGTAGGCACTTTTTGCATTGAAAATCGTTGTCAAAGTTACCCTTTAGTGAACTAAATGAACTGTGCAATAGAATGTTTACTGCACAGAACTGTAAGAATAAAATATGTAATACAATTTGTTGAAAATGTCACAATTTAAAAAATGTCAAATAAAATAATTACTAAAAGTAAAACGTTATGATCGTAATAAAATGTTGTGTAAAAAGTTCCTTTATTGCACTCACATCCTTTATAAAATCACAAATTTCTACGCAGAGAAAGTACTACCTATCGTAAATTATTTATTTATTGGGTGATTCAAAATGATTCTGGATAAGTATGGCAACTATGTACGAAAATTTATGTGGCAACTGTGTGGGTAGGATAGAGTTGACATTTTCTTGACAGCTCATAGTCGCGCAATTTTGAAAATTGTCAGATCAACGTGGAAGGTATTAAAAAAAATCAAATACACGCCATGAAATGTCATACAAATGTCAACTGTACCCCACTCACACAGTTGCCACATAAATTTTCGTACATACTTGCCACACTTATCCACAATCATTTTGAATCACCCAATATTCACCTTCAAGCAGTAACATTTTTACCCTGAAATTATGTTAATTCTAGTGCATTTTGTAGTGTTGGGTTACAAGTTACAAGTCTACAATTTAAAATCTCTCAATCTCTCGCTGGAGGAAATATACTGGTTTTTTGATTTCTGAATAACCGAACGTTTTCGCAAAATTTGATAAGTCTTCGTAACGCCGCTTTAAATTTTTTTTATGATTCATGAAAATAGAAAATTTCACTTTTTACACTGTACATTGATTAATGTACTCTAGAAGTGCGTCAATATTGAAATTAGTAAAGTTATGTTGTGAAAATAATTTCTGTTTTCGCTGGTCTCATTTACAGAGTGTCAATGAAAATGAAAAATATAGCAGCATTATAACAACATAGCGGTCACAACTAACCTCAAATTGTGCACATGACGTTTCTGCGCATATAGGCTCTGCCATTTCTATTAAAACACCACCTGTTTATTTTTCCTAAAATTTAGCCATGTGTAACAGGTTCGGTTGATTGTAAAAGGGCTTTTAGAGAGAAATTTGAAATTCTGAAATTTTCTAGTTCCTAAAACGTCAAAGCAAATCACTGTCAAAATTTCTGAAGGAAGTTGGTGGAGAGTTAAGAGCAAACCTGATTACAATCGTTGAGATCAAAGCTGCACCTTTTGAACCTCCATATCTTCAAATCTAAGAGGTATAGAATTTTTTAATTATTTTTCTCATTATTTTCTAACATGAGTTGACATTGCCGCATCGAGTTGTTTCGCGAATTTTGAGGCACCCCGTATTATAATATTCTATTTTCTATGGCTGTTAAAAAAACTGTACTATATTTTACTGTTTTTAGTGCGTTAAATATCTATTTACGATAATAGCGAAAAAGAATAAAAAGCGGTAAAAAAGTGCCGCAGCGTGTCGTTATTTCACTCTGACGTTATGCAAATACGTACACCGAAATAGCCGAACGATAAGAGTACGTTGAAAACAATTGAAATTGTTTCGCCATCTTGACTTTAAAAACGTCAAATTTTTGATTTGTGTTTTGTTGTTGATTGTTTTTCCTGTCGTAGACAGGCGTAGAAAAAATATTGCACGGGACTCATGCACAAAGTGTCTTTTTTCAGTTATGGAATTGCGCATGCGTCTACAGCTCTTGGATTAAACGTTCCCATTGTGAAAAAAAGTACTACTTTACGCACTTGTTGTATAAATTACCATTAATACCTACTTAATAATTATGCGACTATAAAGTAATCACTTTTTCACAACGTGAAATAATTTAACTTTATTTTACAGTTTGGGGAATACATTTCATACGTTAAATTTTTCTTAATTTGCTACAAAAATATAGAAAAATCAAAACTTAACCCCATTATCACATTTACCAGAATGTTCTACACATGTTCCATAATTAAGTATTTTTCTATGTTGGATACGTAACGTTTATTTATTCTTGACAATTTGTCTCAACTGGCACTCAGTTACCACCCCTCTGGAAAAAAGACACTTTGAGGCATTTTCTAGCTATCAATTCATACATTTCACCGATGGGACTTCTTAGTGGTGGCCCTAACAACCATCTACCCGATTTAAATGAATGCAAAGGCAAAGACAAAGAACCGTTGAGCTAGACTTTATGCCGTGGATGTTGTTTATAAAATTTTAGAGTGCCGTAAATTTGTATGCGACTATCGAGCCACAGAGGCTCTTTCTCGTCGCCAACGTGACCACGAGGGTGCGCCTTTACTACAGGCCTGTCACCGCCATACAAAAAAGCAACCGAGTTCAATTAGTAATTCAAAGCATAGTGTTTTTTTAAACACGGCCGCCACTTTCTTCACAAACTTACAAAACGACCGGAAAGTTTCGCGGAGTAATTGCCGTGAAGCCAATTTAAATGCAAATTGTGTATGTAAAGTACCGAAATATCCTGACAAAATTCCAGATCTGGCTGTAACAGGCGGCGAATAAGTTAAATAATTAAATTAACCACCGGTAAGTGAAAAGTACCTGGTGCAGTTCGGAAAATTAACGAGGAAATGTAAGCTTCAGAGGAAACGACGTTCAAAAGAAAAATGAGAAAATACGATTCTGATTGCTTGTAATGTAATCAACAGGCGGAGGGGTTTGAAGGCTCATTATAATTACGATTTTTGTGCTACGCACATTAGAAATTTAAAAAAATAATTGAAAATTGTAACTGCTAGAAAAAATATAAATGAGATCATGTCCGATTTTTTTTGTGGTCCGTTTGAAGATAAATAGTACCAGCATTCAGAGTAGAAGGTCCTTTTGTGCTTCACCCAGTTGCGACCTCGACTTCGTCTCGGTCTTCAATCTCTGAGCTTAGCACAAAAAGACTCACTTCTACTCTTTATGATTCAATCCACTATTATCATTCAATGATTTTTCTTTTAAACATTTTCATTAATAAATCCTCTAACGGTTTTCTCAAATTATTTGACCATTGAAATTCTACGCGGCCAATGAGATTTTGGGAATCTCTGTAGCTCCGCCCACTGACTGGAGTGGTTTTGGTGGATAATACTAATAACACCAATTTAAACAAAGACTTTTTCATCATTAGAGTCCTAAAATAAATGAATTTTTTATCTCCAAATACCTACATATTTCTGTTTAAATGACGTTTTCTTTCTTGGAAATTCTCTTTTGATTTTTTTTGACAGTCTCTGGTGTAGATTAGTCACTTACCTTACACTAAGGAAATGCTGTTGCACCACCTGAAACAGTGTAACCTTGGAGACAGCGATTAATTATACATACCACGGCAGCTTTCGCCGTGCAGAGCTTTGTATTCACTCTTTGTAATAAATACAGAGCACCAGATTCAATTTCGCCCCCCCTTGTAAATATGTCACAATTTCTAACTACAAAGTTGACTGTATTACCTCTTTCCCCTTGGGAAATAAAATTTTCACTTACCAGAATGAACTGTAACGAAAACTAAAAAGTTTTCGTAAGTCATCGGATGCGCACGCGACCAACCGCATTATTGATGTTTATTAGGGTTTGCGAAGGTTTGTCCTCAACAATTCTAATAAAAAAAGACCGGCATGATAAAAAACCGATATTTGACCTTCTGCACCCGCCATAAAGCATCCCCAGTAAAATAGACACCTGATATATATTCAGGTCGCATTTGCTATCGTTATTATTTGACGCAAATAATAATAAATTCTCATCGGGGACCCGACTTCAAAAGACATCCATCCTGAAAAGTGAAAAGTCGATGCGAACCTGCCGGAAAAATATTTTCGTAGAGTGAAAAGATGGCGAGGTCGCGTTGGTTTTGTTTTGTTTCTGTTCGCGATAGCGAATTTACTGGTCAACTTAGATTTGACAAAAATTGATATTGAAAAAGGTAATGTTCATGTTCAGGAAGGTCTTCATGTTCTTTTCATCTTTATAAATATGTAATAAAAATCGCGTTCAAAATCTGTTTACGTTCGCATTTGATTTGGACGTTAATACTTTTTAGGTGTCAGCACGATTTCAATTTTCAAAACCTCTACGATTTTTTACACTGATATTTAGCAGTAAAATGTGACATCTAATCGTTTACTTGTGACTTCCTGCAAGTAACTCTTATTTTTTATCTCGTAGCCACTGGTTCAGAGCCACTGCCTTGACAGATCGTCTAATACTATACTCCGTTCACTCAAGCAATATAGTGATCACGTGCACACTCATGATCAGCTGTCGAAGAACCTCCGCCTCTCATTACAAATCGTGTATCAAATAGACTTCGGTGGCATAACATACAGTATTCGAAAATTTGCAAGTAATAAACATTTGGGATAACGACTTTAACGCTCATTAAATGATTTTGAAATAGCTTTCATTAAATTAAGTAAGCCGCTTCTCAACAGGGAATAACTTCCTTACAACTGAATCACATAATGTACTGAGATTAATTGCACGAGATTGGCACCTAACCTTTCACTGAAATGAAAGCATCGGAGTCTCATTTGCATTCCCTCTCTGTCCTGTATTTTTGTCTTTAGTCTCTTTAGTCTTGTCCAATTCCAAGGAAGCAGGGGAAATCACATGATATTATTAGTACGTAGCTTAGGTGAACTAAGTATAGATAGCTTGATAGGGCTACAAAATGGATTTTTTTTTCTGTGGAAAACAAAAGGGATAGAAATGAAGGGTGTGACCAAAATGGGGATGCAGAAAACTGAAGCAACGACATTAATCACCAAATTTTCAAAAATCTGTAAAATTTAGTTCAACTTTGGCGACGCTAATTTTTCTCTCGATTCCAGGCTAAATACGATTTGCATTGAATATTTTACACGCTGCATTTAAAAACATCGGATGTCCTGCCCAGTGACTCCATTTCATCGGCTGAGAGCACAAAATAGAAAGAGTCGAGGCCGAGTTTAAGGCTGAATAACTCGGCTATTTTCTACAGAAGCTCAGTTTATCATCAAATTTATCGAATTATCGCTGTGACTCAAACATTCAGCGAAACTGACGTGCGCTTGCCGAAAATTTAAACATTTCTGTCCCAGAGTGAACCAAAGCCAAAAACAATGCAGTGGTCCTTGATGAGAGAGATTGTAATTAACCAAGATTTATTGCTCTACAATCACTTTTGGTGGAAAATCTTCAAAATAATTATTTGTAGGAAAATGGTGAAAATTGGTGAGAAATTCCTTCCACGGGTGAAATAACCCCTCAAAGCAAGGAAGGACATGACAGAGTTATTCACGAGAGATTTCCGATGAAAATTTTGTTATATGCAACCCAAAATACAAGAAACCCCTAGAACTTGATATTTTGTTTAATTCGAAATAAGTTAGCAATCCAAGTAGCCTGGCGAATAAGATTAATCATGACACTTTCTCTTTATTGAGGTTATGAGCAAAAGTTAATACCGGCTGATCAAAAAGAACTGTTTCAGTTGGCAATACAAGTAAGAGCATTTTGTTATTCGGCTGTTTGCAATACTCCAATCGGATACGTCTTTTGACAGATATTTGACGTGAAATCAACAACGACAAAATTGTAGGTTATGTATGTATAAAAATCAACGGTACAAGGAAACAACTTGAAATACAGAACCAGTAATTGGATTATAAATCCGAAAATAAGCGATTCCAATAAAAATGTTGTGTTGCAACGTGAAAACCATGTTCAATAAATTAATTTGAAATGTCCAGCGTTTTACTTTGAATTTGAATGTCAAATATCACACAAGGGCTGTCAGTATGAAGTCGTAAACAACCGGAAATTACTCCAGTTATACCATTTAAAAGTAAAAATTAGTACTGCCAACTCAAACAGTCCTTTTTGATCACGCTGTATAAATGCGAAAACTGACATGACAGACAATAAGTGCCAGTAATCGTTGATTTAAGTAAATATTACTTTTTATAAATTTAGGAAGCTAGAAACCATTGGAAATTGTAGTTTCGATTAATGACACTGACATTAAATGATGGCTAACTTTTTTTGCCGGCCACTCTACCTTCTTTTTATTTTTCACAAAAAAACAAAGTTACATCAAACTCTCAAAATAAAAACACTTGAGTACGTAGGGACGCTTGCCGTTGGCAAGATTCGGTTTTATTTTATCCTTGTTGGTTGTCTTTTTTTACCAATTTTTGAAGAAACTAATTTTAAAGATTTTAAGCGATCTGGAACCTTTAAGGGGCTCGTCGAACAAAAAAACTTTGTATTTAACTCGTTCGTGTGTAAATTAGGCTTTTTTGGCATGTGTGGGCCAGTTTAAAACGCGAGTGATTTCGGGGGATGGTTTCCTATTGGGTAAAGGGCGCGCATTAAGAAATATGGTGCGGCTCAATGTACGCAGCCGAAACTTCCATCCATTCTTAAAGAAGTAAGATTTAAATTTCCCGCACAAAACTAAAATTTGGCGAGACAGTGTAAATCAGGCTTTTCACGAATTATCTCGTGATCACTCCAGTGGTTCGCCGCGCCAAGTATAGCTCCTTACAAAATGACTTCTGACGTTTGGTTAAATTTTCATTGAATTTTGATTTTTCTCTTTAACTTGTGTCCCATGGGACTTTTTACAATTTTTTGCAACACTGTTAGTTGTGTTACGGTCCTGAAATCGAAGTAACAAGATTTTGGATTTTATAATTCACCAATAATCGCAAGCAGAAGGTTTCTCACCAACTCTCATACTCATTAGTGGAGTTGGCTCAAAGCTTAGACAACCTACTTTACTCACAAAACGACCTCGAGAGTCCGAATGGCTTTATAAATGACAGACAGAGAGAGAAAACCCAGTTTAAACGTGAAGCTTTCTTTTGACTCTACCCAACGGTTTTTAAATTTTTTGGATACATTGACAACCAGAAGCAAACGGTTTTTACGATGAACTTTCCACATAAATTTTTATAACTGCAAGGCTCATATCTTGGACCACAACTTTTCATACTGGGCTGTCCCAGAAATAGTAAGCAATCTCTCATATATCAGTAGATTTTGTGACAATCCTGTCAAGTTGCTATACAGGGTGATTTTGAAAGTTGTGTAGATATTTTAATCATGAGCTACTGAGTTCATGTAGAACTCGGAAAAAATATTGAAAAAATTCTGTCAAAAAATAAAATGACATTTATTTTTTGAGCTACAATTTTTTTTTAATTGCTTTTAGTTTTCTACGTTGTCAAACAACCTCGTAGGTAAAATTTCGGCACATTTTATGTCATATCATATTTTATAAAACGTACACCAATGCGGTTTCCTTATTTTAAAGCATATTTCCTATAGGTTACTTCGCATTAGCGTACATTTTATAAAATATACAAGGGTGTATTTTTAAAATGTGCCGAAATTTTACCTACGAGGTTGTAGGACAACGTAGAAAACTAAAAACAATTAAAAAACATTGTAGCTCAAAAAATAAATGTAATTTTATTTTTTGACATAGAATTTTTTAAATATTTTTTCCGTGTTCTACATGAAGCCAGTAGCTCGTGATTAAAATATCTGCAGAACTTTCAAAATCACCCTGTATAATAATTCTCCAAGGTAATCTTACAACTTTGAAGTTGAGTGTTGAAAACGGATTCTTCGTGATTACGTTATTATTGTTTACTTAATTTTGATAATTTCTGGATCAGTGTTTATCATTTCAAATTATAAGGGAGAGCATATTCGAATTTTTGATAGCGCCCTTGGGGGTTGGGGGGCAAAGCACCTTCAGAATTTCTAATCTCAGAAAAGATATTTTTTAAAAGCTGATTTTAGCGTCATTTTCAAAAATGTTAGCCTTCTTTATGTGAAAAAGGTGTAGAAGAACCAGATGTTCTGTGGAATTTCAACGTCAATGTGTTCTAAAGTTTGTGACTAGTGACTACTGATTATCGAAGAAAGAAATGATAAGATCAATCATTCTGGATGAAGAATTCTTCGGCTGGTTTACTTTACGGCATTACGTACGTTTTCTTCTCCTTCAACATTAAGTGCTGTCCAGAGAGCAACCCTGTGTGCGTTATTTGACGCAAATATTTATTTATTATTATGAATAATGAATTATGTTAAAACGGTTCTTTTTTTTGTCGACACCAAACAAGGATTATTTTTGATGTAGAAAAGGTTAAAAATTTTGAAAACATCCGGAATTGGAAAAATCACATTGTAGAGTGCGAAAACACGAAAATTGTTGCCATTTCTTTTAATTCTGCAGATAAAGATTTTCAAGTGGTCAGTTAAATCATCACATCATTTAAATATGTAAAAATAAAATCAATTCGTCTACTGAGACACTCATGTCCATGTGTTAATTTAATTTTGATTTTAATTTTAGAATGTCGTAGAGTTGGAAGAGTGAACTTTAATTCCTTTTTATTAAAAAATTTGGAAAACAGATGAGCCACAGCTTTGTTTAACTTATCAAATTTTTTGCCGCCTAAAGCCGTGATAAAAACTTAAAATGTTTTATGCAAATGACTAAACGGCCCCAGTTACATTTGCTCGGACATTCAGTGGCACGTATGGCGCAGCAGAGGGACGGGCAATGAAAAACAAACAGTGAAATGTTCAACATTTTATTTTATGTAAATTACAATAATTACTACTGGTACATTTATTGCAAGTGCGAAGTCCTGAAAATGTGTCTAGTTCCTATCGTGACAAAATGAACATGGGAGTTTGCACCTGTTATGGCTCGTTACGTTCCAAGGGGAAAAATTACAGTAAAATATTCATCCGGATAAACACGACGAGACTGTTAACATTAAACCGTTACAAAATGTTGAGCCGGAGCGTCGTTACTAATTAAATTTTGATAGAAGTTTTTGGTCCGACGTCATTTCACAACCTTTGAACACCGCTCCACCGTTCGAAAAAAAAATCTCCAGCACTTTGAAAAACCAAAGTGCGTTAAAACATCGCTGAAGGCAACTCTTCCTTTATTTTTTACTAGATGATGCACAAGCAGACATATTTACCACAATGCAAACAATATTTACAGAAAAATCGTAAATCTAAGTATTAAATTTATTAAAATAGGTTATATTAACTGTCTTAAAATTATACAACTTCAGTTCACCTCCAAATACGTCGATTTTGAGTTTATCACAATCGAGGGTCTACACTTACTAGGTTTTGCTAATTTTGACAAGCATATTGTCCCTGTTCTGGCAGTGATAAACTAATTTTGGAAAAAATCTAACAATCAACATGTTCGCCCCGGCTGAAGAAAGTGTCACGTGCCTGGTGGGAAAATGTTGATTGTTAACACCCCTCGGAGTCTGTTGCTTCCAAATTCCACTAAACACGTTCTATTGCGCTATATAAAAAACAAACCTTGACAGAGGAGAACTCGATAAAACATCTCTTTAAAACTATAAAATAACGACACATAAAGAAAATATATAGTCTGACAAGTAATAATTAAACTTAGCGTTAAGTAATTTTTTTATTATTAATTATTTTTAGTGAAGAAGGCTGAATCAAGCACGGCTGGACTACAACACTGCATGTGGCTTCAGAAGCGAGCGACGTAGGAATGATATCCTACCATGTAATTACGAGATAGCTGACCCATGCGACGCCTACGACCTGGAAAATAATAAAAAAATCCTGCTTCCACGACAATTCGATGAAATGAAAGCCTTCCGAATATCACCTCTGAAAATCGTGCCATGCCGTTGAATACTGTGTCAATCTAATATTGCACTCGTAAAAGTGTCATAAATCCGGAAAACGATCTGACCCAATTCGGTTAGCGTGGAAGTACATGTTGAAAGTCACCCCTTTTATGTCCAACTTCACGATACAATCTTCGAATGCAACCAAAAATTGCATCGGACCGCAAGATCGATACAACTGCGTGTTAAAAATTTCTTAAAAAATTAACTCTCTTTCACGGAATATGCACCGCTACATGTAGGATACTTGCTGCACTCATGTGTGTCAGCTTCCCACTTGGAAAAAAAAGTAGTGTTTTATGCATAAATAACTATTTTGACCGACCTATAAAGATAAATGGAGATTACGCTAAATAGATACATACATAAACTAGGCAAAAGTGAATAGGGAATTTTTTCATTTTTGAATTTTTTATAAATACAGTTTAAAATTTGTAATGAAATGTGTTAGAATATATTAATATAGTGTATTTTTTTTAACTGTTGCCATAGGGAATTGCATGGTAAAACTTGTACCCCCTGTTAACTTTTGTTCTGATGAAAATATTCAAACCATTTTTGGAACAAAGTTGGAAGATTTTTTAAACTATCGGATAGATTACAATTCAATATCCTAAACTGTCGAAAAAGTTGTGAAAAAATATTTGTAGCGCGTCGGAATAATAGTACGTCGAGCGGTCGCCAGAATAGCGTCCCTGTCGGCTCAACTAGCACCTGAGATCTGACCATCTCCACTTTTGAGTTTTGTCACTTTCATTTAAAAAATAAATATCGAGATCTCCTCGAGGCTGATTAAAATAAATAATAAATTAAAATATAAAACCTAATTTTTGTTCCCATATCGCCTACTACGTTTTTTGTCAAGTTATTTACGTTCATTAATTTCAACTTGGAAGAGTAAAATTAGTAAAATAAAACTGCTTGTCGTTCGTTGTTCAAACAGTATGCAACAGTTTAAAAAAAACGCATGAAAAATCAACCAGAAACTGTGGAGGAATTAAGGGCAAGAATAACACGCGAAGAAATTTTCAAGATCGCTTGGGACATTGTCTAGCAGTCGAACACTTTGAACATTTCTTTTAATAACTTCTGTTAATTTGGTGAGTTATTTGTTTTTTTTAATAAATAAATGTTTACATGTTCTGCCTTCCAAAAGCTAATTTAATCATAACCTCGAGGAGATCTCGCTATTTATTTTTTAAATGGAAGTGACAAAAGTCAAAAGTGGAGATGGTCAGGTGCTGGTTGAGTTGACCCGACAGGGACGCTATTCTGGCGGCCGCTAGAAATTATTTTTTTCACAACTTTTTCGACAGTTTAGGATATTGAATTGTAATCTATCCGATAGTTTAAAAAATCTTCCAACTTTGTTCCAAAAATGGTTTGAATATTTTCATCAGAACAAAAGTTAACAGGGGGTATAAGTTTTACCATGCAATTCCCTATGGCAACAGTTAAAAAAATGCACTGTATACCCATTAAATGTAATGTTTCAAGTTCCTGTATCATTTTAAATTTATCTTGTGTTTAAGAATATGTAGGAGGATTGGGGGAATTATTTTGCTTTTTAAGAAAAATTGTGGAATTCCCTATTCATTTTTGCCTAGTTTATTTATTCTGATATACATACAGTAACTTTTTCTCTCTTAGACCAAGAATCTTCTCACACTAGGGCATAAATTAAAATATATATATTTATTTCTTAAATTTTGCAATTTGGTCTCTACAAGAGAGCCAAACATTTCCAATGAGATTCAAATCCAGGCTGTTACTCACTTACTATTTTGTATGGAAAATAGAGCGAAGAGAACCAATTTCCACAATATCTTACAGCAGTTGTTAAAAAGACGGGGACTACTACGTCCTCTTGCACAATTTGCTTAAAATCCATGGAGAATTAAATTATTTTACAAAAAAATGTCCTTCCCGAAGTCCCGACTTGAATCTGATTGAATTGTATGGGATAAGTCGAAGTGGTTCTACGGACGTATAGTCGGAACGTCATAGATGTGGATTGGAGACTTGTCGTTAAGTTGGCACTACCAGAAAAAGTAAGTATAGTATATTTTTTCCTGGTAGGCGGTTGCGCGCGCCATTTACAAAATCCTGCAACGAAATGCGACCTCCCTATTGGTTAGTGGAATAGAGTAACCAATAGGGAGGTCGCAATTCGTTGCAAGATTATGTAAATGGCGCACGGAACCGCCTACCAGGAAAAAATAGACTATAGGCGCGCTTATTTATAGGTATTTATGACAGATTCCTCACTAACGTTTTAAGCGACCTTGAGTCTGACAATCCACATCTAAAACGTTTTTACAATAAGTAATACAACAATCGGAAGGGAAATAATTTGAACGCCAAAACTTTATGAAGCGATCATTAAAACTAACTAAACTAATATATCACAAGATCGCACAATTATTAGGATGGTAAATATTTGTATTTATCTTAATTTACATTATTGTTTTAATTTTATCAATTGAATTCATATTGGATTTGTGGAATAATTCAAATATTTAAAATAGTCAAGCGACTATTAGAAAAAAAAATCACATCAAACGTTAAAAACACAATTTGTAAATTTGAAGGTACCTTGATTTTGAGGTTACATAAGAGAAAAAACCAAGACAACTCATATCGTGGCGAGTGGAATTGTTTTATTGGTTACGACGACTTTGTCTGATTTTTGTCAGAAATGAAAAGGTTGCTTCTTGGACCATATCATTCACTTGACACTTTGAAGCATAATTTTTTAAACAATGTAATTTATTATTCAAAATGGGTTATTAATTATTATTGCTTTGAAAAACTCTTATAAACTGTACGCTTAGTACAAGACTTAATTTAGATCAGAAGTCGTTGTTTTATCTCATTTTCGACAGACTTGAAAATTATTTTCTCAAAGTTTATAACTTTAAATGAATCTAAACTGCTTAATGAGAATTTTCATTTCACGTAAACTTACTCTCTTCCTTATAATTAAAGTGGAAATAGTACGAATTTCAAATAACGCAGTAAAATGTTTATTTTCAATGAATTCCTTAAACAATCAAAACTTATTTTAATAAATTACGGTTTACGTGTGCTACTTCGGTGTTAATTTGCCATACATCCAGGCATTAGGGCATTAGAACCCACTTTGTTTCTAGGATGTTTTGACATCTGATTGGAACTTTTCATTTTCATATAGGTTTTAAAAATGACAATTTTGTCACACTATATACAGGCTGTTCCAAAACTGCCGTCAAAACTTTACAGTAGGTACATGATAAAATATGCTGTACTGAATAATAAATCATTTTAAAAAAATCCGTTTTTTTTTGTATATATTTTTTTTTAATTTACATTTCCCAATATCGATTTACCTTACAATAAATTTAACAAGTTATAAGACAAAAATGTAAACCTCTGTAAAATCATACAAACGCATAAAAAAACCGTTTGATCACGATTTCGCGTTGATATTGATATGGGAAATTGCTGTGTAACATTTTTGCCGATAGTTTTGGAACACTCTGTATAATTAACATTTTCGAAAATTTTGTCTTAATAAGGTGGCTAAGTACACAAAGACAAAAACAATATGAAAATTATTTTATACGAGCGTAAGGTTCAATTTACTAGTTTAAACTGCATAGATAACTATACAAATAAAAATGTCAATGTGCGCTGGTATCGACCAATTCGTTGAATGCTCCAATAATTAATTTAAATATTCGAATCGTTCAGATATTCGAATTATTAAATTGATACACATTTGAATTTAAAGCGCTCAAATATTCCAATCTTTTTTTACACATTAAACACAAAAGTCTTGTGCAACACTCACTACTAACATTTAACTGAGATCACCTCCTTCCAATTGCCGCCCAAAAAATGGTAGGCATTTTATAACAATAAGGGTTGTACGGTTTAACCGGACAAAAAAAAATCACCGGGAAATCCATTTAGCTGCTGAAATTAATTTAATAATGCAACAAATTATCTAATTAACAAAGTAAATTAGTACAATATAGAGGGTTTAACCATCAGCTAATTAACCAATACTGTTAAACCGTACCGCCCTACTAACTAATGTTTGATAACATCTCGTTGATACAATGAGCTGGGATCAGTCAAAATTTCTGGAGGGAATGGAAAAGCTAAATTGTTTTTGTATTTTAAGTACAGGGTTATTATAAATATTTCTAACATTGTAGTTGGCTGGGCGATTAATTTTTAGGTGTGCCGCTTCATATACAGGGTGGGGCATCGTATACGCGCACGCGAGAAACCGCGACTTCTAAATAAATAATATTGTCGAAATTTTTCACACTTACCTGGCTATTGGTAAGGTACATTTCATAATTTTTTGATAATTTTTCACTTATAACAAGCCAAAAAAAAAAAATAAAACACAAATTTCAACCAAAAAGTCAAATTCTGATTTTTATACTGACCTACCCAGATTCACTTCCTATAATAATTTACGAAATCAGCGGAAAAAAAACACCAATTAGATTTTGAATTAAACGCAGTTTTACATTTCAACTTTCAAAATCATTTTTATTTATGACCTGGTACTTTTGCTGTCGTAAATTTAGGTGACAATGGAAACTGTCATTTTTATGGCAAAGCTGTAAGTAAGAGGCTCAAAACGGCCGGCTACTAGTGAATGGTCCTTTTGTTGGCAAATTATAGCATTTGGGCCATAAATCACGCGTCTGGTTTGCGTTTAAATACAAAAGCCAACCAAGTCAAAATTTGTAATTATGCCACCAGGGTTTGATGCGGTAGCAGATACCCTGTACATACATTCCTACGACAGTTGACAAATTTCCGGCGGTAAAAGCTACCCAATACCGCCACATATTTGCGATAGTAGTCGGTCTGTTACGAGGCTAGCGGCACAACCAAAATTTGTGTGGTTTTCTACGCCAACTGGGATATCAGAAAGATTTATAATAATCCTGTACATTTTTATACATTGTCACCTAGCACACCACCGTCGAAAAATTTCCGTATCGGCTGCCACTTGAAAAATGCACTAGATACAAACTAAAAATATACTCATTTAAAGTTTTCCGCCATTATTTCCTATCTTCACTATCTGTGCTCCTAGGAATTCTCTACACTTTATGGCCATTAAGTTCTCATTTGTATTCCCCATTTGTATTCTCATTTGAGTCATACAATAGTTTCTTACCGAGTTCTCTTCAGACAATGCCCTCGAACGTCGTTATTGTCTTTCCCAGAAATTTGGAAAAATATCGATTTATATCTCTAGGTATTTTTTTTATGAAAAAAATTCCAATCTGTTACGCACGGTGCAAAAACGATTATGTATTATTACTCATTACCCTTCGATTCATTTTTCGTTTATAAAAATCTGACAAGATTAAATTGCCGATGACCTGCTAAAACCTGTTATCGATTATAATAACATTGAAATCGTTCAATGTCACGACATACGACATTTCAACAAGAATTCCTCAAATTAAAAAATCGACGTAACACGACAACCAAATCCAATCACTAAAATTGAGCGCATTCTCAAAAACTCCACTTTTACAAATTCACATCTGAAAACGTGAATCTTTATTAAGGTGGGCGCTCACGAATATCGCATTGTAGAGGTCTCGGATTTTTTCATGGGCTATGAGTCATATCTGCGCAAACGACGAATAATCAGTCTCAAGTAGGCGCTACAAACAGAGCGAAAAACATCGTCTATTTGTACGTATTTAAATTTGAAAGTAGTCCACGATTTTTCACTGGTTTATCTCTCCGCTTTCGCGCAAATATTTCTAAGGTCACAGCCCATGAGAGAATCCAACACTTCTACGCATCAGATAATCGCATTCGCCGGTTTGTACAAAGTTTAAACAACTAAACGTTATTTATTTTAACTATGATGCAACAATGAAGGTTCACCCTTGCAACACCTAACTATTCCACATAATTAAATAATCGACCGATTTACTTCATAACTTTCCTCCTTTTTCCATCTGTGCATGACGCATTTCCTCCAAACTGTTCGAAAGTTGCCGTCGCATGACCATAAATAATTCAGCCTTCACCTGTTAATTTATGGACGAACTTTCAACAATACTTCCACATTTTGCAATTATCGGCGGGAAGCAATAACGGACAAACCGAAAACCTTCCCGACCGATTTACACCAAACAGTTTTCTGTTCTTGGTCGACTTCCGACTTGAGTTATCACTCCGTACATATTTTACAAGTTCCATAACAAGCACAAGTGCTTGTGAACACAAACGCAATAAAAGTATAACCGCGCGTTACCTGGGTCGCATTCAGAGGAGATATTCGAATGGAAGTAATAAAGAAAAACAGCCAAGCCACTGACGATTATAAAATGGTAAACATGGAAAAGCTTTTGATGTAGTTGCTGAAAAAACTGATGAACAGCTCTCCTAAGGGGATTTACATCTATGTGCCCATACAAAAAAGCGATTAGAACCTTTGTTTTTATTTATATTTGAGAATTTTATAGTTTTATTTATGATGCAATGGACGATTGCTCGTTACGATTTAGACATTTTTTATTTACATGTTTTGTTTACAGTTAAAGTACTAGTGCCAACGTCTAGATACCGTGCGATGCAGAAAGAAGCGAACCATGTTAGTGGGAGAGTACATGCGGAAAACAGCGCACCACAAGATTCCTACAGAGGAGAGCTACGGCCCCGGCGAGGCCACCGATCCAAGAAATCGCCCCATTTTTTACCGGGAAGCTTTAATCCCGCCGATTAAAACGGAACGACCCGATCGGCGAACCACGCCGGTGCTCCATATAAATTAGAGGGCATTTGCGTCCGCTTCCAACAATTTTCACCGGACGTAAATGCACTCCCTGGACACATTACAGCGGTAATAATTAAAATATAACAGTTGGTACGTACGTAATCGCGACCACAGCACACTATGAGCTGGTCGCCCCCAGCCGAGACAGACGGCGTTCTGTGAACAGAGGAGATGACACAGTTCAAAAGGGACGTAGGGGACGTGGTGCGAAGGCCGAGATGCGGGCGCAGGCTGATACTACACTCGGCTCAACCGGTAACGTCACCAATAAAATCTAAATTAGTATGAGAGATAGTGATCGTGTCTGTGTTGTTTTTATCCGATTGCTGTGACATCCGAGGCTGAGCCGAGTGTACAGTTCCGTTGAGCCGCTCCATCGATATTTTATCAATTAAGCTGAGTACACTCGGCGGTTTTTAACGCTCGACCTATTACGAGTTGGGCGCCAAGTGGCCATATATGTAAACATTAATTCTACTTTTGGTAATTTACGAGGGTGGGGTTTATCGCGTCCGTAAAAATTACAATAACGCAACCCCTCGTCGTTCCTGCGGCAGCATCTCGGCCTCATTTGTTAATAGACATGCTAGAACACAATACTAGAACAGAAAAAAAAAACACATTAATACGATTGTTAGTGTCGTAACTATCGGTTAATTAGTCAAAATGCACTGGTACGGGGTTAATCGCGGCACATCCAGGACTCCGGTGTCTGTGCGAAAGCCGTGGATGTGATCTGCGCGGCATCCTAAACCCTAGAGCGAGTATCGCTTGTCCGTCCTAAGCTCTACTGTACAGAAACAATGACATTCAATTACCAATTCGTGCACCTAAAACCCGCTCGGTAGTCTGTGAACGAAAAAAAAGAAAAACAAAAAGGGAGACAAAATATGGTGGTAGCGCCTAACAGAAGGCATTTATCGGAGGGGAAAGTCAAAGGGTGGCACGTCTTTCATGTGTGTGTCGTGTGTGATTGTTATAAATACATGAGTGGAGTGGAATTTGCAATTTGTTCGGTGACCACGATGAAATGTTTCTGTTTCTGTAGCGCAAAAAAATGTTCGCAATCCGACTGGAAAAATGGAGTCAAAGTGCAATTTAGAACGCGAAACAAAAGGGGGACATGACGGCGGGAACGATATGGAGAATTTTCGTCGAAGGCCTCCAGATTTATGAAATTTGAAAAAAGTAATCACACAAACGGCCCGCGTCGATCCCACGAGAAAATAATTCGCTTGGAAATATGTATTTATTTCTCTGTGTTGGTAATTATTCGTGACGTCGCTTGGTCTTCCGACACGGGTTTAACGAACGTCTACCTATTGAAAATTTCAGCTCGGACCGGCTGAAAATTGAATAGAGTTGCTAAAAGGGTCCCCAATTAAATATAAATTAAACGCGAAATGCGTCTTCAATTATAAATGAATTACGTCTAGATAGACGGGAAATCTCATAATTCCATCATCTGGAGTCGGGTCGAATGCAACCGCTGCCGGATTAGAAAGAAGCGACATGCTCGGGTTAAAGAATGCTGGGTGAAAACTATCCATGCTGATGGTGGGGGGAGACAGATTACGAACTAGTTTACAAATTTGCGAAATGTGTGATAACTACCGCAAAATGACTGGATTGAAAGAATTTGCGGTAAACGGATACGTAACAAATTACGAGGAAGTCGACGATTAGTAATTTAGATTTCAGTTTCTTAGGAACGATGTTGCTACTGTAGTGGCAAATTTTCTACGAAGAATTTCGTTCGAAAAATCTCCACTAGGTCTCGAGTCTCCCTCCACTCCGTGACGGTCCAGTCAGAGTTATCGATTTCAAAAAAGATTTTTTTTCAGTGTTTTGACAACGCAACGATATATTTAAAACCTCAATATTGTAAAAAAAAATGTAAGATACAAAATATACAGAGCGTATCTGAAATACTCGCCAATTTATGAATCTTTTCTCTATAACATTTTGCAAAATTCACAAAAGTTTTCCAAGATTTTTTACGCATAGGCGGGTATACATTTTGATGTCTAATTTATTCCAAATTTTAAATCAATTTGTAAAAAAATTCAAATAGAAAAAACGTTTCATTTAACAAGCTCTGCTACGTGTTAAAATTAACACACGCATTTTAGATACACCCTGTATAAATATTTTATTTACACCTTCTCAGTAAATGACACTTTACAGGCATTTGTGTGTAAATGAGTAGTTACGGGTACAGCCCTGTAATATTTTACAGGCTCGTAGAAGAGAATTTTACGATGCTCATCAAAAAATAATTAATCAAAACTAATCAATTGATTTTTGAAAAAGCTTATTATAAACACAAACAAATTTGACTATCAATTTTTGCAATTACATACGTTAATAATGCATTTTGATCCATTTTCGATAGTCCTTTTCATACCGCGCTTTGGATCGAATCAGTAGAGAACCGCACTTAATTCCTTCCATTAAAGCCATTCTTTCTTTTCTTTCTTTTTGCAACAATTTTCACAAAACTTCTGACAGTATTTCATTACAAAATATCCTTTTATAAACATAAATAGCAATTAAATAACGATGTCTGAAGGCTGAAGGTGGAAATAAAAGTTTGTATGCAACTCGCTTAGCAATTAATCTTTACTGGGCTCACCGGATTATGAAGACTCGCTCCTTCGTCGCTCGTCCCCACAAACCTCCCAACTCATTCGTAAAAATTAATTTACTAAGCGCGTCACATAAATAACTATTTATTAAATCGACATACGAGCGAGATTCTTCATTTTCTGCCCCTGACGTAGAAAGCGTTGACTGACAAATCCAAAACTGTTGACCAATGGATGGTTATTTAGTCAATTAATAACGTGTCTTTTAAAATTTATTTGTGGGCAAGTGGCCTGGTGCTTGTTTTTTTTCTGTTACAGCTTCATCAGCTGTCAAATATTACGTGAAGCAGGAAGCGTAGGACCAAAGAGTGGAAGTGGACGACTTTCAATACGTACTTCCGAAACAGTTTAAAGAGCTATAGGAATATATGTAATATCAAATGAACTAAAAACTTCCATTCGTCAATTATGGCAACAAATAACCAAATTGAGGTTATGTTATCTGAAGGAATTGTCAAAGCACTCCAACTAAAAGGACGAACTACGTTTGTAAAAGAAAGAGACCACCACGGCCTGCTCGACCACAAATTAAACACTCGTTATGTACGCCAGTGAAATTAAGACACTTTTGTTTATGTCAGTATCTTCTTTTTTCATAATTACAGAGAAATTAAATAAGTGAGATGAATAATGCAAGATGCAAGATCAACTGTGAGTGGTTTGTCACTCCGCTAAATGTAACAGGTTATAAATTATCATTATTATGATTTTGAAAAAAGAATTATTGATACATTGTGCTTGTGAACGAGCTTTCTTGCATAAAAATTCTGCCAAAAATTAATTTTACAGAGAAAGGATAAAATCAGGACAAAGATTTACAGTACTAAACAAAGTTTCGGTCAAAATGAGTTCTAGAGATAACGTTTTTTTAAGCATTCAATATGCTTTAATTAGTCATGGCGAGATCACAAATAAAAAATGCTTTTATTTCTATTCTACCGCATTCCACTGAAAACTGAAAATGTTTACCTTAAAAACGTTAACAGCAAAATAATCATATTTAAAATACAAAAAAAAAAAACGACACAAATGTTAAATACAGCGAACTAAAAGGAAATTTACCAAATGGAATTAAAACAAATCCTCACTGGAATATTATTTTTGATAAAGGCTTGTTTTCATCGCAGCAAAAATAAACTTGTGAAATAAGTTAATTAAATTTTTCTCAAAAAAAAAAAAAAACGCAAATTTTAAATTAGCATCTTGGATGTGCGCGTCGAGACAACATGCTTTCTACGTCAAGGACAACAAACGATGACCCTTGTATTTTAAATTTCTACACTACACAATCTCAGTATTCTATCGTGTGTTCATTTAAATATATCCTCAAAGTGGGCGTTGAAGAATCAATTGTGAACGTACCACGGATTACAGATCACGGATCAGCTGTTTAAGTCCAACCTCACTTTTTACGTTGTTGTGTTTTTAGTGTGCTGACTGCCGAGCGGTGTGTTCACAATCGACTCTTCAACGCCAACTTTGAGGATAAATTTAAATGAATACCTGATATGTATAATGATAATTTTTTCTCGATTTAAATTTAAAAAAAAGAACTTTGCTCTTTCGACACTACCAAATGTCAAAAATTGAAATGCAACAGTCGTTTTATAAACGTTCTGTGTCACACAGTATAGATCTAAAGATCCTATCGCGTGACACTTGAATGTAGATCGAAGCTCCGTCCGTGTTCCTTTTTGTTTTTAAAAGTTCGACGTTGTCAAAACAGTTTTTTTGAAAATCTGACGGGACCGCGGACGACAGCGTTTACAAAACGAAATAAAAATAAAATAAAATAAACACTCCGCTCGGGGCAAAATCACGTCTGGATGTGTTTCGGATCCTGTAATGTCTGCCTCTTGTGAATGTGCAGGTGAATGCGTGACAGTCTCGTTTTAGTAAATACAGCACGTGACTTATTAACTCCAGTTGTGTGGAGGGCGCGACGCTCATACTAAACTGATGCGACCCTCCATCCCCCGAGCCGAGTTAATAAGCCACCCTTAAGTCCTGGTGTTATTCGTGTGTTATGGCACTGCACGACACTGGTACCTTCACTTGATCAGGGGTGTTTTCCGATGATTAAAGAATCTGAACTGCAGTCGCAGTGTTAAGTCTTTTCGAACTGGCGGGAGAAACAGAAATATCACTAATGATGGACTAAACAGGTTCACGTTATCTAGTTTAGATCAATGTAAAATGTCGCAGGTCGGGACGTCCGCGCTGCCACCTCCGGAATGTCTAATAATCGCCCGGGTCGAGTTATGTTCGCGGGATATTGTCCTTTAAGGTCCTGATGGTTCGCGCTCGGGCGGAAAATAGGTGCATGGATGGTGCCTCGGTCGACGATAACGTCGGTCGGGGATCACCAGCTCCGAACGGGAAAATGGAAAAGTCGAAGCTGAGGCACGTACGCCCCACACTTTATTAAATTCAGACCGCAGAACTGCGAGAACACCGGTCTGGCGTCGTCAAACTATTTTACGAAGAACGCGGATTCTAATTGGTGTAATTGTCTGACGGAATGTCGTCGGTTATGATAGCAAAACGAACGAACGCCAAAGTGAAACATTTTAACAAAAAGAAAATCTGCTAAACTATTCCTCAACTCCCAACTAGTTATCGGAACGGTGTTTTTTGTTTCGTTGATGTAGGTACACCTTAACAGGAATTAATTTGTGGAAATCTCTCTAAATGAATCCATTAAAAATGGTGCCACACTTTTTGCAGAAGTAGAGGTTTCGAGTAAATTAATTTTAAAAAATGACTAGGAAGCGTAAAATTTAAACTAGAAATGTTGGTCTTTTTTTTTGTGAAATCCAATTTACTACCCGAAGTACCTATTTTTAACAGGATTATCCGCCAAGCAAATTTATGCAGATATGTTGACCACAATGAAGAATCTGAAATGATCCTGGTATATTCATGTTCCTACAAATTACAGTGTGATCTAATAAAAACAGGCCAGAGTTGGTTTTGAAATTTCTTAACGTATGTCTCAGATCTTAAAAATCGATTGATGTGTATTTGTTTTTTTTTTTAAACAACCGCAAAATAGTGACATAATGCTTACGATTGAACAAAAAGTGAAGTTATATCCTAAAAAAAATTACATGTTATCCAAGACATACTTTCAGAAATGTCACGGTCTAATCTGTCGCGTTTTTATTTGATCAGACGGCATATAAAAAAATACATTTTTTTTATTGTTTGTTTATTACTTCTTTTTAATCAAAAACATACAGATTGGCAAATCATGACATTTCAAAATAATGATGACAAATGAATATTGTGCCACTTTTTAGTTTACCCGATAATGAAATGAAATTTTGCGTGATGTAAGAAGACATTACTCACGGCCGTGCGTAATAAATATTATCACTAAAGAGTTAGATTTTTTTTTATTCGGTGATTTGGCAAAAATGTTGCTATAATCAGCGCTGCTCATCTGAAGGCTGAAAATATGACTGATGAGATTTTATATCGACGTCCAAATTTTCAGAACATAATTCGAAAAAAAATTTGCATCAAAGTTATCACCTTACAATATACAGGGTGTATTCAAAATGGTGCAAAATATTTACATCATACGATTCTATGATGAAATACAAGCAAAAATGATTTTCAATGTAGATTCCCATGACATAAATATCGAGCGATTATTGAATTTGTTATTAAAGTTGGCGCTGGAACTGAAACCGTAGGTCTTTTTGAATCGATACACTTATTGTACAGTCGCGAGCAATAAATTTTGGTCGTCAATGTCATTCTTTGACGCAATGTAAAATGCTCCATTGTAAAACGGTCCTAAATTTCATAATGCGGTTTCCTTATTTTAAAGCATATTTCCTATAAGTCACTTCGCATTGGCGTACATTTTATAAAACATGATAAACAAGGGTGTATTTTTAAAATGTGCCGAAATTTTACCTACGAGGTTGTGGAACAACGTGAAGACTAAAAGCAATAAAAAAAAAATTGTAGCTCAAAAAATAAATGTCATTTTATTTTTTGACATAGAATTTTTTAAATATTTTTTCCGAGTTCTACATGAAGCCAGTAGCTCGTGGTTAAAATTTCTGCACATCTTTCAAAAACACCCTGTATATAAATTAATATAAATCATGATACAAAATGCTATCATCAGTGGAGTTAAACGAAGGGCTCGTTTGTGCTTAAATAAACGTTACCATTGTAATTTTTCTCTTAATCCCTCGAATCCTTAATTAATTCTGTTTTACAACTGTCATTAAATGTGACGTTTGTCGCGACAGTTCAAAACTAGAAATGCTCTGACAGTTCCAGCGCCAACTTTAATAACAAATTTAACGGATCGCACGACACTATGCGCCATTTTTAATACACCCTGTATAATGAATGTATATGAAAAAAACTTCTGAAAAGGTCTTCGATCATATTAACATCGACGAGGAAGATAAGTTTCACCGAAACTTCAACAAACAAGTCACCAATACGATGAATATTTTGTATTTTGTCTTCTGGAGTGAAAACCATTTTTTAAAATAAAAAGTGTCACGATTGGCAAATGACAGACAGTTTTCCATAACTTGTCCCATTTTTGTCTGATTTTTTGTCGACCACATTGCATCATTCGATTGGAGTAGAAAAATACATACATTTAAACTTCTTCAAAAATTATTACAACAAATTCCCCTTTTAAAGAAAGTGAAAAACTTTTTTAATCCAGTGCACTGCCTCGTTCGCATTCTTTCGAAATATTACGATTCGAATTTTATTCGAGAAATTATCGAGCTTTCCTCGCTTTGATCTCCACTTTTAGCCGAAAATCCATCAGACAAAGCAATATTATTACGTTCCTGCAGCAGAATTTGTTTCCAGTCAAACTGAAACTTTCCGACAAAAAAGTACGAGCAGTCAGTGCGGCGAACACCTCACTCACCTCTCCTTACACACAACGATTCAGCTTCGGCCTTTTAATTGTGGAAGAGGGCATTAAAACCACGCAACTTTTGACCTTTATTTATTTTATTCCAACCCGAAAGCTCTATTAATAGCGCAAAAAAGAGCCCGAATAAAGGTCACAGCGTTCGGGCCGACCGCAATGGATCATAAAATTAGTAGTTCATCTGCTGCACGAAACAATTTCCGATTTGAAAAAAATTAAACCGCACACATGCGACACGATTTTTTGTGTGTTCTTTGCAGCGCTGCGATCTGTTTTATTTTAATTCGATTCCATCGGTAGCACCTGATTTCCGCCTGGTTGTTTTTCCAATCGCTAATTCGGCTTGTTTCGCGTTCGATCAGTTTTTTTTTCTTTGAAAGTACAGTGTAACATGTCCCAGCAAGGCCTCAATTGCTGGTGGGTAGTGCGCAAGATTGCATCAGGCACATTCATAAACCAAATAAACGAACAAAAAAGAAAAACCCTCGAAATTCGTTCAAAGCGCAACAAGGGCTCTTTTACTGAAAAATCCTCCGGGCACAACCATTACTCACGCCATCTGGTGACAGAATTAATCGGTATTCACGATTTTAAGTGCGTGGCCGTCCGAACCGAGAGTGATCCGGTAATTCGCTTTCACACTGCGGCAATCTACAATGCGATCGGAGAACACAAATAAAATAACAATAGATATACAGAACAGGACAAAAATGTTGTGTTTGTGTCAGTGACGTATCTGTTGTACGAGTGGCGTGATTGGGCGAATGTCGTTGTGGCGGATCCACCGCCAAACTCGACCAGAGAGAGTGTCAAGTATTTTATATTGGTTGGACGAAGTGTACTATCGATGTCAAACAAGACAATGTAAACATGTAGGGTATGTTTTTACCTCGAAACAGTGAGCTGACATGAGCAGCACTAAATAAATACCTATAAAAATAAAAATAAAAAAAAATAAAATGTTTAAATCATAAAGAAAAATAAAGTAGGTACAAAAGTGGAAAATGTGTCGTTATTCGACCGAATTGAAAAAAAAAAAAATTAATCAAAAGTGGATTTTTCTTAGGCTAGGACTTACTGGTGTCGATGTTGCGTTGCAGGTGTGAGGCGATTCGGTGACGAGCATCGTTGTATTCTAAATGCAAACCCAACCTCAGCAACGTCGTGTTCTTCTCTATCAACTGCGTGATCTCCATTTCTATCTTGTTACCCAAAACTTGTGATCTCTGCAACATTTTTATTTTTCTGTTTAGCCAGACGGGATCAAGAGGCATGGTTTCGCATCGACAGGAACATTCAAATGAGAAAATAAATTTGCTTTTGGACAAATTGATTGACAAGATCTTGGTCGTATTGCCAATGATGATAAAACAAAAGACTAACTCACAAGTGATGGGATTTTGGCAGAAATTAATTTTTAGAATAGGTCTATTATTGTATTCAATTTGGAGTCGTTTATGGCTATCTATTAAAGCACTCGTGGTTTAATAGATCTCCCAGAAAATTTTTATCAATATTTCAGTGTATTATTGTCATTTACAGCAAAAAACTTCCAATATTAATGTTCAAACTCTACTTTTTAACATCTGTTGCAGATGTAGTTGCATCCATTACTTTGAATTACCAATTAATACAAAATTCCTTAGAATTTGAAAATTTAATTTTTTTATTTAAAAATTAAAACAAGGGTGCAAATTCTAAAAAATAACATAAAAAAACTCGTTTTATAAGGGCATTGGCGCACTCGTCCCGTACAAAACTCCCCTACGGCTCGTTTTCTACACTTGGGACTCGTGCGCCAAATCAACTCTTATAAAACTCGTTCTTTAATATACTATTGGGACACCACATCAAAATTATGTAGCAATTGTTTGTTCAACTACAAGTGGTAAAATCAAGATTTTTTTATTATTTCGGTTAAAATTTTAATTCTCAAGGTGGCCTTGTGTTTTTGTCTCACTCATTATGTTTCATTTATGACATCTCAAATAAAAAATGCTTTTGTTTCTGGTTGCAATGCGTTATACCCAAAGCTGAAAATGTTGATCTGTACTGTCAAAAAATTAGAAAATAAATCCTATATTAAAGTATAAAAACAATGTGACACTCGCGTTCGGTGACCCCAAAGGATGTTTTAATAAATAAGATTTAAAAATAATCCTCGCTGGAAAACCGTTTTTTTTTACAAAGGTTAATTGTAAATTGAATCGGCGTAAAAATAAATTAGTGAAATGTTTCCAAAAAATAATAATACACGATTTTCTTGATACGCTGAAAGACAACTGAAAATACGTCGGAAGTCCCAAAATGACCGCAAAGAATCTTATTTTATCTAACAGAATTCCCAAGAAAAAACTCTTAAAACACTAAAAGATCAGATCCTTGAGTTCATTTAGAATTTTATTTTTCCCTTTAGTATAACTGTATGATAACTCCTAGGATACGAAATACGTAAACATGTCCATAACAACCATAATACAGGACGTAATAAGAATAAGCAGGCGTAATAAGAATAAGCGGACGTAATGAATTCATAACGCCCTCATCAATTCAAAATTGCAAAGATGCCATTTTTTTTTATTTTAAGAACAGGTATAGTGAAAAATAAAATCTTGTATGCACCACGGCGTCACCGAATGATTACGCCCATCGAACGATATCCATCTCTCGGGCTAAAGGCCTCGAGCTGGATTCATCGTTCTCCGGGCGTAATCATCGTTGTAACGCCCTTGGTGCATAAATAGCTATTGAGACTTTATAGAAATCTGATTTTCTTTGATAGTTTCAAAAGAAGTCTCATATATATAACTTAGAAGATTTCTCTTTTTCTATTTTCTGTTTATTAAATTCACTCTATTTGCCAGCGGTAATGATGAAAGTGCAATGAATGGTTCCAAGCACATACAAAAGATATTTTCAAAGAACATCAAATCCAGTTTTTTTATTATACCAAAAGTAACGAGCTTTTCAGAAAATTGTATTGCAAATTAAATAATTACTTTAAAGTAAAAACAATAATATTGCACTACGAAAATCAGGAAAGCTCTCGTTGAAAAAAAATGGTTTTTTGCACACCACGGTTTGTTTGATGAATAAATGACCTTGATATATGGTTTGACAGCTAATAAAGGTGCGTTAACGAAAATAACTGCAACTACTAGGCCACTTGACCAATTTTTTTAACATTCTTTATTACGTGTTAAGTAACCTTCATTAAGAAACAAAATCCTTTGATTTTTCTTAATATCTTGCTTCTATATCTCGAACAATTTTCTCAATTTTTTTCATTTATGTATTGTCGTAAAATGTTATCAACTCTAATGACTAATGAATACATAACAGTGTTGTTATTTTCGATCTTTGAGAAACAATTTTCTAGAATCTAGAAGGCACTTTAGTGACGGAAATCAAACAGTGTATCCAACGCTAAAAAAATAAATCATGCCCTTCCATCATGCATATGCCAAAACAACGTGAACGGTGTTTAACATGCAATAGGTTATGTCCGTTTCACACTATGCACTTTCCACTGTGTCAAAGAATGACTATTCTAAAATCAAAATGTTGTTCCTCATACCTTCCTTCCTCAGCCATAATATTTATTTATCAATTCAAATAAAGGAAAGCCCGACGGTTACTGATCTTTACAAGAACAAGTCAACAATTACAGTTTGAGTTGGCAATAAAAGTATGGTGACTTTTTTGCGTCCCTGTTGGCTAGATTTGTCACATCACCGGAAGTGAAGTGAATTTGATAGATCGCTGAAAATTAGGTTATGTTAAGTTAGAGCCAAGGAAAAGGCATTTAATTTAAAGGTGCTGTTCCAAATGACTCCAATTATTATCATTAAAAGATTACAAAAACCAAAACGTTTAAATTTGTAATTTATGTCAGCTGTCAATAATGACAATGAAATAAACGATAATAGGTACAACTCAAACAGTAATTGTTGCTCACCATGTATAATAATTTTATTTTTCTCATAATCTATGAACAATCAAATTAATTTGTAATCGAGTCATCCATGGATTGAATCCGTATGTCTTTTTCGACTGATATGTCGAGATCTAACCTGTGTTTCAAGCTAGCGTGGAGTTCAAGTAACGACATACGATTTCGGATTCATGGATAACTCGATTAAAAATTAATTTGATTGCTCTTTACAAACTCAATAAAACCAGTATCTCTTCCAGATATGTACCTGGGGGTCATTACTATCTGCCCATTTGTTAGTATCCCTCTACGGTTAGTGTACATTTTACAAAACCGAATGGCGTAAGTTATGTTTTGGGGACAATTTTATCATATCAAAGTGTCAAATATTACAAATGTCAAAGGAGATAGTATGAAGTAGAAATCAGAAGAAAAGTATGTATATCTACATGTAATTGCAGTAACTGTCAAATATGCATATAAAAATTGGTTGAATATGAACAGAAATCACAGCTGGCAACCATATTAGTAGAAAGTAGGTACTATCTATAATCTGTTTCAAAATCAAAAATCCACCACCTGTTGAATTATGTTGGCAGAAAAAGGATATCCCTAGAATAAGCTTGAACCCAACCTCCCGCCAAAATTTGACATTCGGTTTGTCACAAACATCAAATTAGAAAAATACCTCGAAAAACGAGGAATCTTTTAACCGCTTAATTAAAACGAACGCTCATTAACTGCTTCGAAGAATTTGAAAAACACGATGAACTACGACCAAAACAACTGTCAACAGTTTTCATTCATAACACCGCTTTTTTCTGACACTTGCAAACACACTAAAAACAAAAGTTGGCGACGTTGTCGGTCGTATTTTCGAGGTAGAATGCAGTGTTAGTGGATTTTTAATTTTTTATCTACTGGACAGATTGTAATGAACTCGACATTACAAATAATGAATCGTTTGTTTTTCTTTGTATTTATTAAAAATATTCTTGAATATCATTTCACGTATGTACTTTTCAATTATAGTCCGATGGGGTTAGTCCGAATCAAGAAGTCGACATGACCTGCTCCTGCTTTTGACAGCAATGTATGGTATTGCCAACATTTGAAAATTGATGTTGGCAACTTGAGACAGATGTCATTATAAATTTCAATTTTTGAGATTTTGAATTGTGTTCTTTCGTGCTTTCTTGATTTTTCAGCAAACTCATTCCACGGTTTACATTTTGTTTTTCAAAAAACAGTAAAAACAGGAAGTTTTAAACGTTCCTGGGATAACGGCAGCGGTAAATGTGCCAAGCACACAGGTTCTGAAAGGAAGCGGTATATTATTTTGCATGCGGAATCAAGGAATGGTTTCATAACAGGAGCTGATCTGATGCTTCAGATAATGAATAATAAATGAGGCCGAAATTCTCGGCGTTAATTTTTGTACATATTCAATTAATAAAAAACTTCCAGTCGTGTAAGTTTCTGCGCAATTCCAATATTATTTTTGCAATTACAAATTCTGCAACTGAATCTGTCAACTTGCTGCGTAGTTTTTCGTTGGCATCATACGGTGGAAATTTCAAGTAAAATTAAACAAAATCATCACAAATGTGGTTAAAACCTAACCTAAAAATCTGACGTCGCTAAGTAAAGTAATGAACGTTCAACTCGCGTCTTGCTCTAATCCCACATGCCAAAGCGAGATGCATAGTGGGACGGGCTTAATACAATACGTACAAAGAGTTCAATAGCTTGTTTTACATTATGTTGAAAAGAGATAGCAATATAACAGTTGTTCTTACTAATTGATACATCGGACTATAATTTTAAAATGTACTTTAATTAAATATATTACGAGGCGCTCATGACCGATAGTCTGCTTCTTTACCAACCCATTCCCATACTTGATAATATGAAATTCCACAAGTTCAGCCAACATAACCCACGTGCGTAGACCATCCAAGACACTTTACTCACCTGATTCGACGCTCTGAACTCTTCCACGGATTTCGTCTTCAGCAACGACTTGATCAGACGTACGATCCCACTGGGCGTGATCAGATTAGTTTCTACATTAACCACCCTTAGAGTGTTATTTTTCTCTAGAGCTTGCGCCAACTTGTCGGCCACTTTGTCAGTCAATCCCACATTCGCCAGCGACAACGTCTCCAGATGCGTATTATTCTCGAGGGCCTCGAACAGACTTTCGAACTTCTCGTCCGATATGTTCTGCAAAATGTCTCGTTACGAACCGAAACCGAAACGTTTCCCGCTCATCTACCTTGATGTTGTTCCAATTGAGGTCGATGTATTTGGGGTCGTCGTCCTGCACTTTTTTTATTGTTTCATCTGGATCTGTCATGTTGGGAGGTTCCATCGGGTATATTTTCTGTTTTGACGCTTTTGTGATGCCGTCCCAGCCCAACCCAATCGGCTGACCTTTGTTTAATAGTGATGCGTGATACTGGTCCTGGTTCATCATGGAGTGGAAACCCAAAATAGCTGCGATAAAGGTAAATAATTAGTGATCAATTCGCCAAACTGACAGCTGCCAAAGCGGGAAGAGTGTTTTTAATTAAAAAGAAAACGCGAACCGAAATAGCGGCTGACGATGTGTGAAATCTAGACCGAGTGTTTCCGCGAAAATTGCTTCCGCATTTACAAAACAGGGTTTCACAAAATTGATTTTACTTTGCAACTCTGGGATTCCCACAGTCTATTTTTCCCATTTTACATTAAAATAAAGAATAGATACTATTTTGATAGGTCTATGTTATAGAGTTATATCACAATATACGAAAATTAGTTGGATTTCATGGTTTTTCATTAATTTTCGAATTATCGATAAAAATTTACATAACCTCAAAATCGATCTCTATCAAAATTTTACTTTTATGCTATTCAGAAAATAAAGGATGCAATTTACTTATACTAGGATATTCATTTAGCCAACACAAATACGTAGAAAACCCTATTTTAAGAAAAATATGTTCATAAGTTTCCATTACAGAAATCTGTAAATTTAGACTCTCTCAGTGCACTTGAGTTTAATTGGTTGCCTACCTTACACATTGGATGTAAATATTACATCATTGTTATTTAAATCTAAATTGGTTCAAATTAGTAAAATTGTGTTAACTGCATGAATTACCAATAAACCGGACCAATACTTGGAAGGGTTGACTCACCAGCTAAATCAATAATTTCCTCTTGTGTTGCTAGGGACAAAGCCTGTTCATACTCATCCCCTAAATCTACTGCGATTTGCTCTTCTGCTTCTTGCTCTTTAACAGGTGGAGGTGGTGGAATCCACTACAATTCACACACATTCATCCTTCCTTAATGTTAAACTTCAAATCACATACCTTCTTGCCTCTGACAGTTCCAGCAACATAAGGTTTAAGTTCTGGTTTGTCAGGTTCTTCAATAGCTTGTTTATTGATGTGATCGATCAGTTGCTTTCGATTTAGAGGACCTGTGGCTTCCTTCTCACAGTCATAACTACACCTCTGTGATGGGGGCAAGAATGTGTCCTAAAAACACATCTCTCAGTTATACATCAAGCTCAAACAGTGTCTGTTAAATAAGCTTAAACTGGTAACCTCTAAGTGACACTTACATCAGGGTCTACTTCTTTGGCTAATATGTTAATTTCTTCGGCTGATAACTTATTCAACAGCTCATCTACATCTATTTCATCGTATTCACTGAGATCTCTGCCATAAAGCTTGGCTGGCGTGGTCATTGTTGTTGTTTTCGTCGTGGAGGACGTCTGCAAAAGACAATTTGGTTAAACTAACCTGCTAAAATGGGCGTAACATGGGTGGATACACATGACAATTGCTTTAAAAAATTGACCATTCATGCGGGTTTGATGTTCGTGGGACTACTTTACCTGATAGAATATAAAAGAAATTTAGGTTTTTTCCACACCCAGAACTCTCTTTGACCCTAATTTTCGTCGGCACGATCGATTGACGGATTACATTTACAACAGATGACAATCGGATCGATGCATTGGTTAGAATGAAACAGAGAATGTTTGGTTTTCATTAGATATAATCTTCATTATCACGAATACGTCATTTGACAGTGCTCTCAGTGCACATAATTGACAGTTCTCTCATATACAGCGTGTTCGCAAACGTAAAAATGGTCCCAAGTGAATGAATCAATTAACGTCGACATTGTTAGCATTTTGTTCTTTACAGCAGCAGAAATCTCGTTGGTTCAAAAAGTAGTCAAAAGTGTTTAAGGCACGTAAAATGCAGGATTTTGTTATTAGTTACTTTTAAGGTTAGATTCAGCTGTCATTCTAAATAACAAAAATTTAATTTATTAATTCCTAAAGAAAACAGTTCTCTTTTAGTGGAGAACATGTTGAAACGTTTTATGGCCTTTACTATTACATAATTGTATTTTTTTTCTTTGAATGATTTAATCTTCATGGCTTGGCCAATGGTGCTTGGTGCATTACTAATTAAAAGGGTGAAAGTTTACCGAAATCGCCCCTACAGGGGACAATACCGTGTCACGTTTTAGTTTTATGCAACATTAATATTCCCGCATTGTTGGGATTAATTTTTCGCAGTCCTGGCGCCTCCTCCACCACGGGAGCTCTTCGCCGCCGACACAAACAACAGCGCCGACCCAAACCGAGCACAAATTTATGATTTCGGTGCGTTTCAAGGTCACGCGTCTGGTAGTACACCGTGGAAAAGCCGGGCGTGGGGTCCGGGGGCCGGAACAGAGGCCGCTCTGGCATCCCTCCAACGCGCTATACTTGGAGATTCGCTCGAAACCGATTATTTATAGTACGCGCCGTGCGGCCACTGGCCTTCCTGCTGCAAAATGGCGACGCCCGTGACCTACAGCTTCATTCACGGCGTTACCTTCGTGGAGGTAAGCGAGAGCGAAACGAGACGCACGTGTTCGCATGGGATCAACAGACGAAGAGATTTATGGCAGGAAGTAAGAAAGCTGAAAAAAGGATCACTTAGCGCAAGAACAGTAAGTTGAGTTGTGGAGGATTTAGAGTTGCGACGAAATGAGAGGAGCGAACGCGAGCTTCGTTTGGGCACTAGTATTTGATGCTGGATTGAACTTTTTGGTTGCGCTTGAAAGAAGACTTTACGTAGACGATTTGAATCACTACAGCGTGTGAGCTGACTGTCAGATAAAACCATGCCTCACAATAATGGCTAAATAAGGAAAGTGCCATTAGTACTATCACCTCTGACACAATTAAATTACATTTCTCTTATTTTATTCTACGAGTAATTATTTGAACGAATGGATGGATGTTGGACACGGCTTTGATCCTACCAAGAACCAGAATTGCTAAATATTATTAATGGAGACACTGTTGGAACTACACAGTGATTCAGATGTGACAAAGGAAAGCCAAATTGTGACACTTAAATGTAAAAATTGCAGAAAATAGAATCTATGTATAAAACAGGAGTTTACGTTACATTTGGCTGGATGTTAAACCATGTATTCAAAATTTCATTTTCATCTCGCCGACGCTTTAATATTATTTGGCGTTGCCACACTCCATGGCACACACATTCCAAAACATTTCTAGGGGTGTGAAATCTGGTGGTCGGGTTGGTCATTTGCAAACATTAGCTTCTTTACCTTCCTCCTACGTTTTTTTAAACGACATTCTAACATGGACATAGCATTAAGTACTTTCTGAACTCTTAAGCACAAATTTTGCTGTTAGTTCATTTCGGCTGTGGAGTTTTGGAATTTAAGGAAATTACTTATTGGGTGCTGAAGATTTAGAATCAACCAATGTTTGGTTAGAACAGCCCCAATGCCATCTATTTGTGTTGATTTTTTAAATAAAACTTCACTAGCAGAAGTGCAAGTGCAAAGCAAGAGCAAAACTGTCTTTACTTTATTAGTAAGACCAAAAAACAGAGGCCATTAATAAGCCCTGGAAGAAAAAGAATTAAAAGTTTGATTCCATATAGCAAAGAAGGAATCAATGAGTAAATTTAGATAGTACATTGATATACAGTGTCCCAAAAAAAAAAGACGAGTCCATAGCTCCCTTATTTATCGGAGGATTTTAATTATCTATACACCAAATTAAATGATTGTGAATAGGCTACAAAGCGGCCTACTAAATTCACGTATAGCTCCAAGGGCTTCAAGGCTAAACTGTCAAAATATTTTTTTTCAAATAGGAATACATATTTTTTTGTAGTAATTCTGATAGAAATTTTTATTCTGAAACAACAATGTATCACAAGTATAACTTCACATAAAAAAAATAACACTAACTTTTGAAACAAATGACGAACACCAAGCGAGAAGCTATCAAACTGCATTGCAATGTAATAACCAAATTAAGTTAGCTGGAAAAACAAATGACAAATAATAACATATGGGATTGCGCAGATATGCGGCCAATGATTAGCGCAAAATGGAGTATAGACGATAGTAGCGTTTTTTACTTTTTTTTTTGTATTTTTGGTATGTAAGTGTATATTTGTGATACATTGTTGTTTTCAGAATAAAAACCTCTATTAGAATTACTAAAAAAAATTATGTGTTCCCATTAAAAAAATTGGTTTTGACAGTTTAGCCTTGAAGCTCTTAGGGCTATACGGGAATTTATTACGCCTTTTTGTAGCCTATTCATAACCATTTAATTGGGTGTATAAATAATTAAAATCCTCCAATAAATAAGAGACTTATGGACTCGTCTTTTTTTTGGGAATACCTGTATAAAGTTTAAATTTTTATATTTTCATTAAGTGCCAAACTGCCAAATCTTGGGAATCTTTAATAACTTGTGGACAATTGTAAGCTATAGATTTATCAACAAGAAATGACTCCCTAGTCCCTAGGCTTTAGGGACACTCGTTACTAGGTTGCCATAAATTTGGTTGGGTTGGAGGATGTGGTTTCTGGTGACAAACAAAAGATATCGTAACCATGTCAAAATTTAGGTTAAGTTAGCTTGTGTTAACTATTACATATTAATTATTCCTTGTAGCAGTTGCAAATGGCTAATTTCGCGCTAACTGATCGATGTTTCTTCGTTTTACAAATCAGTTTTGGTTTCTGGCGGTATATTTAGTTGGACTTGCGCAAAGAATCTCTCAATTGATAGTTGACCGAATACGTCAATCGTCAACATCAGTGGGTAACCAACCTTAAGCATTCAAAATTCCTTTTGAAAATTCTAGTTGCATACAACATGAAAAACGTAATTTCCCTAAAAGTTCGAATCCTAGGGAATAATTTCTTGTTGATATTACTTTATGGTTGCTTTGTTGTGAATACAACATGATCAACAATGACTGAGTCTGTTGGCAATGAAACAATTGAAAAATATTGGTGTTTTTTTTTTTGTCTCGTAACTGGTGTTCACCGAATGTTTTAACTTGATACAACATTAAAAAAAAATTAGGTTATGCAAAGAAGATAGCTGGCACTCGGTGGCAGCCAAGATACAATAAATGTTGAAAATGTAAAGTGTACAAACGTGGAAACGCTGCAAGCATTCGGGGCACTTTTCCAGATACCGCATTATTATCGGAAATTTTTGCATTGTAAATCAAAAACGTTATGTAATTATGTAATTATAGTGTTTGCCTTTGCGTTACATGGAATAGCTGGAGCACAGACAGAAGTGTCCTTGACCCTCTAATGTTAAGATTTTGAAGAAAGAGTGGTCGATAAATAAGCTTACTTGTGTAAATGATTTCAGGATTATTTAGGACAGCACAGGAAACAAATCAAAATCATATCATGTCTGTCTGAATTAGAGAAGAAATTCTGAAGAAAGAATTATTGATATAGAACACTGATGAATCAAGTCCCTTTGATAATGCGATGAAAAATTTCAAACACTTACCTAAAATAAATCTAAATGTGTGAGAATGATTCAGTTTTGAACAGAGAATTTTCCACCACCCACATTCAAGATTCTTTTTAAAATCTTCCTTCTTAATTTTTGGATCTGTATTCTCCTTGTTTAAAAACAATTTGAAATAACGTCACTTGAATTGACTCATGATTTTTAATAATAACTTTAAACAACGGCACAAAGATAAACTGGTTTAAGTTAATACAACTGTAGTGGCGAAACGGAGTTGAACTAGTTCACTGAGCTGTGATTAATTTGTAATAAAAATATATAAATTTAATAAAACAAAACATGCGAGACATAAGCGATAACGAAATATGATAAGATTAATTGCCAGACGAAAAGTAACATTACAATCTACAGAAGTTGGGGAAAAAGATAAAAATTAAGAGACGGTAAAATAAACAAATTACAAATTGCTATTTTCAATAATATGATGCTAATTACTTAAATTCCAACATCTAAAATGCATTCATGTTATTTTGGCATAATGGGAGGCCATGGAAATTTAGCATTTAATTTGGTAGTAAAGCTGTCTGTTGAATTAATTTATGTTTTTCTAAGTTTGAGGTTATAAATAGCGTCAATGTTTAGTGCATTGTTGTCAGTTTTACTAGTTTGCAATAGAAGAATACTTAGACATCGCGGGAAATTCAGCAACATGTTAAGTTCATTTTGATAGATCCGCATGTCAGGCATTTTAGTGACGGTTCGTCCAACGTTCAAAAAATAAATAATGGCAATCCATTATGCCAAAACAACGTGAACGGTGTTTACAAAGAGTGTTTTTTTAAATTTGGCGACGAAGTTGACGTTGAAGAGTCGATTGTGAATGAACCACTTGTCTTAAAAACACAGATTTTTCAAACTGCAATTAAAAACAGGCAAAAAATGAAGTTATATTTAAACATCTGATCAGAGTTGTAATCCGGTGGTGCGTTCACAATCGACTCTTCAACGCCAAATTAAAAAAAACACCCGTTATATTCTCAATCAAATTTAAAAAATTGCCTTACGTACGGTCGGTGGACAAATAAAACTGGGACACTTAAAATTTAATCTATGTAAATCAGACCATTGAATTGTCAATATATTTGTCAGTGTCTATATAATATGTCTTACTAAAGTTAACCTATTTGTGATAAAGCCGTAATTAAACGATGCAAATTTGTAAATTTTGACTTATGTGATTGTCATTTTTGTCCCAGTTTTATTTGTCCATCGACTGTACTTTAATTTTTTTTAGATTCGGTTTTGAACACTGAAAAGATACTTTGGTAAATGAACAAATCTTCATTTGCAGAACTTTCTGTTGGACCATATTATTGTTTTATCAATTTCGTTGTAGGTCGTAAAATTTTATTGCATATTATGAGCGATTAACGGGATTGGGTTTGAAAGGGTTGGGAAGCGGCGCGTGCCATTTGCCGTATACAAAACAAATCTGCAAAATGTACAATACAACCCTGCTTACATTGCTTAAAATATTACCTGCTAGTGGTAAACTAAGATTTATAAGCCTCGCAAATTCTTTAACTTAAAGTACCATAAAATTTTACGCCCTACAACCAAATTGAGAAAACAGTACGACTATAATTTCATTTATAAACAGCACATATCACCTAACAACCATATAGATTATAATCTATAGTTATAGACTGATTTCATCTGCAGATGATTTGATAAGTATTAAATTAGTAGGTATCTTTATTGGTGTGATAAATTGGAAAAAAATAAAGGTGTTACATTTGTATATGATAAGATAAGTAACCAATCAAGCGTTAATCGAAATTTGTCTAAAAATAAAACATCTCTGTTTTAGAATGATTAAAAGTTCGTTTTAATAATTTTTGGACAAAAATGTTAGAGGTGTTGGAATCTATATTGTATCCAACTTGAATCTAAATCTGACCTTGGTAAATTGGCGATCTTTATTATTTATTTTTGTGTATTGAAAACCATCTGTTGACATATTTTACGGAATATAAATACCAAGAAACACAGTTTAAAGTGCATACATGAAAATAACTTTTATAAATTTTGTTGTTCGAAGGTCGGATACCAAATAATAAGCAATCTCACACTTGATCCTATAAATAAAATGACGAAGTCGAAAGTTTTTGTTTTTCCAGTAATTTTCCAAAATTGAGTGTCGACTTCCTAGACCCAGTTTTCTGGTTTCTGGAAAACCGCCATATTTGTAAATCCGTCGTCGACCGCGCACCCGACGCTTCCCAAAATCATAAACCATTTTGAAAATTCGATTCGCACCAACGCCGGTCCCGTACAGTGGTTTGCGGGAAGCGGTTCTAAATTTAGGCGAATATAAACCGCGAACAGGCTATTTACGTGGGCCTAGCTGCAAATTCTTCCGATGGTCCAACAGGTTGTTACGCGAAAAAATTTTGATTTGACAGTCCAGGAAATCGTTTCGGCGCACACGATTATTTTCTTATTTACGGTCGGCTTGTTGAAATACAAAAGCGACTAATTCGGCCCGACCCTTGTCAACGATTTGCCAAAAACTAATGGCTTGCGGGTCAGCAACCTCACGGTGCCAACTTCCAATATGTATTTATGGTGGATTTATTCATAAATCACGGCTGTAACAACGAGATTCGATAATGCTTATGGGAATATATTTTTATTTTTGTTGGCGGGGCTCCATCCGGTAGCCTAGGCCGCATTCTTCAACTTCACGAACAGATCTACAACTATCGTATTATATCATTTTCCACAGAAATCGTCCAAAGCGGATTATTTAGAAATTAATAAAAGTGGAGTAGTTCCTCGGTAACAGTTTTAGTTTATTTACGAATTTCTGAAATTTTTTGGAACATCAAAAATTTTATTTTTACTCATAACTTCGGAAATATTTAAACGTCTTGTTGACCAGAACTATTTTTTATGATTTCTTCACATCTTCATACTTTTTTATTTTGTTTTTTTGGAAATTAAGCCTCACAGTAAAAATGAAATTATAACATTTTTACCAACTGATCCATGAAGATGTTTTTTCTTCACTTTTCCATTATTATTATCAAAAACTCACGTTACTGTAAAAACGCTTTAGATGTGCATTATCAAACTCAAGGTCGCTTAATACTTATGACTGAACTGTACATACATTAGTGAGAAATCTGTCATAAATTCCAAATACCTTACTTATAAGCGCGCCTCGTTACTTTTCTTGGTAGTGCCAACTTAACGACAAGTCCCCAATCCACATCTATAAAGTTCCGACTATACAGGGTGTTTTCGAAGTTGAGGCGTTCCTTTTAACATGTGATAGTATGCGTTGTTCTAAAGAGTTTTAGCCAAAATCACCTTAGTAAAATGTGTACGGCAATGACGATACAATAAGTTAATTTTTTTTAAATGTTTGAAACCGGTCCTGCTCAAATTTGCGCTGATTTGTTAGAAATTAAAATGGACAAAAAAATCAAATAAGCATGGACGTTAATCAAAAATACTGTCAGAGTTGTCACCTAATTAGTCGGAATGGCTTTATCATTACGAAAATAATGAGCTCACAGATATGTTGCTAATGTATGTGGGCAATGTTATCAGTCACGTTATCAGAATGCAGCGGCGGCGTCCAGAGAGTACGCAGACCGATTTCCAGAAAGACACCATCCTGGGCCACTTCAGTTATTAATCTAGTACCTAACTCAAAATTTCAGAAAACAATTAAAATATACAATCAATTATCTCCGTTAATGCAAACATTTTACTAAGAAGATTTAGGCTAAAATTCTTAAGAATAATGTATAGTACCTCGTGTTACAAGGAATCTACACCTGTAGATATGTCAAACCTTAGAATACAATTTAAAAATTAAAAAAATTTGGACGACCAAAAAGTAAATCCAAGTCAAAATTTTTCATGCAGAAGCTAATTTATTTATTTATGCCATTTTCTGGCACTATGATTAGGTATACAGGATATCCATAAATGATTGTCGGATCAAGCCAGCTTTGGAAAAAATATTATTGTACCGCCTTTTTGAAACCGAATGCCCAATTTTAATTTATTATTAAGTGTCACTTCTGAGATGAATGGCGTTTTATTCGCGCTTTTCAATAGTTTCCGTTCCTTATATTCGTTTTATCACAGTTAATAAACACCAAAAATCTGAATTTTTCAAAACAAATTTGCAAATACGCCCGGTTTCAGAGATAAACAGACTAGCAAAATTTGTGAGGGTAGGATTTAGTCAACAACCTAACCTGAAAATGTGACATTCAGAATTAAGCAGTAGATTGAAAATTTTACAAGTTTTCATAGCAAGCTGGACCAGACAATCAATTTGTCGGTACCCTGTATAAAAACTTAAATTAAAAATATAAAAAATGGAGGTTTTTAGTAGAAAGAAAACACATTAAAGGCAGATGAATCTGTCAAAAGATGGAAAATTGAAAATATTATGAATATCTGAAGACAGAGAAAAACTTAAAACAAAAAGGGAAGAATGATAAATATAAAAAATGTTTAATGTTAGAAAAAAAAATGAATAAAGAAATAAAATAAAACATTTTAGAGGGATCTGAATGTATCAGAAGAAAATTGAAAAAGTCATAAATAACAGAAAAGAATAGAGTAGATAAAAATAAAAATAACTGAAGAGATGATCAAATAAATTTTGACAATTTATCCATGCCTGACTTTTATTAAAATTAAAAAATAGACGTGAAAATATTTTATAAAAAAAAACATTAGTGGAATGCCAAACTTTGTAGGAAAAATTAAAAATCTGAATATAATAAAGAAACAATGACAATTTGAATTATTTTGGTACCACTGTAATCTAAATGCATTTCCGGTTGTCAACTTTGACAGTGTTGACAGGCAAATTTGAAATTTACCATCAAAGGTTCATTTTTGTACACAATAGCATAAAACATAACCGACATAACCTAATTTTTTTTAATGTCGTGTCAAGTTAAAACATCCGGTCAGTGCCAATTACGAGACAAAAAAAAAACACCAATATTTTTCAATTGTTTCATTGCCAACAGACTAAGTCATTGTTGATCACGCTGTAGTTATTGTAAAATAAAATTAATGAGATTAAAATAAATAAAATGTAATGTTTATATTTATATTTAGCCATTCTCTAGCATTCTAATTGTATAAAAAATTTAAAGGAAAAATATAAAGATAAAAAAATGTATTTTGAAAAAAATACATATTCTAAGAAATGTAAATCTGCCAAAAGGGAACGAAGAGAGCGTGACAAAAAACTGCAAATAAAAAAAAACAAAATAAAACAATAGAAGGAGCAAAAAATGAGCTCTTTGGCTTTCTAATTGTCAAAAATTCTTTAAAGAACAACGAAAAACAGTAGAAGTATCAGAAAAGAATAGAAAAAGTAAAAAATATCAAAAACAAAATAGAAAAAAATTAAAATCGTGAAAATAAGCAACAAATCAATTTTGACAATTTTTCCTTCACTTCTGAATTTTTGAAAATTATTAAATCTGTGGGACTTTTTTTTGTGATACATTCATGCAATATTTTTAGCTTTCTTTTAAAATTGAAAACGAAATAAATAATTGGAACAACCTGAATCGGATAAATAATGAGAAATTGTTCAGGAAAAGATTAATAAACTAAATTGCGATATTCTTAATTTTTAATAGTTAAGTGTTTTAGATAGCGTTTTATCCTCGCAAGAATGTTTTTAAACGCGAGACGATAGTCGAGCGTTTAATTTTCTTAAGTGGATAAAACGCGACTATCCACAATCACACTCATTTAGAATCAAAATCGCTGGAATTTCATGTGATTTTAATATCAAAAAATGATTTGACATTTCGCTCTGACAACGATTGTCACCTCAAAAATCATTGAAATTAATTTAAAAAATATCGGGAGTTGTTGAATGGTTGCTATTTATTTTCGATTGTTTATCGACTCCGTTTGTAAAAATTTGTCAAGTTGGTGAAAAATGCAAGAAAGTTATTCTGTTCCTGATATAATCCTTGAGGAAGCTGAAGGAACAACTCTCCAATTATTGCCTGCGAAATCCGGGGAACATTATGAAAAAATATTTTCTGAATTTAATTAATGGAATGAAAAACGGGACGTAAATGAGGAAGTCCTGTTATCGTATTCCTTAAATTTGAAGAAGAAGTATGCAATTTTATCCATGTGGTCGACGTACTGAAACAAGCTTCTTATTAATGGAAACGAAGTGAAATATGATAATACAAAGAACGAAATGTAATTGATTTAAGATTGTATTTTTCATTATCCCACTAGTGGAATAAAGTAATTTCATTATTCTACTAGTGGATAAACTGGTACTTTAGACGGTTCATAAGTGTGGATAAAATTATAAGGTGATTGTTGATTAAAAAAACCTTTAATATCAACAGAATAATAGGTTAAAGTACGTATCCAGAGGTGTCCCGAAAATGGCGCACTCACTACTTACTACCTGATCGAGGTAGTATATGAAAAAAATTTGAAAAAAAATTTTCAGACAAAAAAATCAATTATTGCAAAAATGATAGTACAATGTAAACAAAGATTACATCATTACCTTGCAGTGTTGCCTTAGTGGATTTAAAATAATTTTTACGATTTCCTAAACTTCTAAATTCTCTATTATGCAGGATCGAATATTGGTAGTGACTGATCTTGTACTTTGTGATAATATATACGATTAGAGGTAGTTTTCATGACAATTTAATACATTTATTTCGAAATAATTGACCTGTTAATTGCCACTTTCAAAGACCGCCAAATCAGAAAATAAGTACAATTGAATTTTTTTAACATTTTTCTCACGTTTATGGTAATCTCTTCTACACCGTAGTGCATTGGAAGTGCGCCATTTTCGGGACATTTTCGTCGAAGAAAAGATATCAAAATCAAAAGGAGAATTAGAAAGAGAGCAATTCAGGAGAGATGATAGAGCGACCCGAAGTTGCCAAGAGGGAATTGGATATGTAATAAATAACTGAAAAAAACCAACAATAGAAAAAAATTAAAATAAAGATAAGAATAACAAAATTCTTTAACGTATGAAATCTAAGAAATTTCCGAAGTAGAAAATATTTTTTTTGTTCGACACTGTCAGAAATTGATAATTTTCTCCTGTGTGAACGGATTTTGATAAATGTCGTCACAACTTGTCAAAATGAAACGTCAAGCTAATTTTAATAAAGATTTGGAGCCTTTAAGGGGCTCGCCGAACAAAAAAATGTTGTATTCAACTCGTTCGTGTGTAAATTTGGGTTTTTTGGCACGAGTGTAAAACGCGAGTGAAACGAGCGTTTTAAAGGCCCACGAACTCGTCAAATAAACTACTATTATCAGTAGCTCTGTTTTTATTTACTTAGGTATTTGTAGTTTTTTCAGATTTTGACCTTTCTTGACAAAATTACAAAATCCTCTTAGATACTAATAAATTACGTAAAAATTCTTGTGATCTTTGCTGAGTACCCTGCGACCTTTTAATAACATAAATAAAATTGTTTCCTTGAAATATATTTTCGAGCATGCCCTGAAAATCTACTTTTCACTTAGAGATACGTTGAATCCCTCTTTCATCTATCGAAATCAATTTAACAAGACGAACAGAAGAGGTCCCCAAACTGAACCTCGAGATCCACACCACTTCAAAGCCGGCCTAGAAAAACCAACGCAACTTTACCACAATATGACGCCAAGATTAAAGACAGAAATTTTCTAAACAAACGTTTGTTGAGCAAACTCCTGTTTAATCGTGTCAAGTGTGTAATGGCAATTTCGTAGAGTCGTAACCCGATTTAATTGATCTTTACCAATAGGCCGTCGCAGTATAAATTTAACGGTCGTGAAGTTGAAAAATTCGAAATTATTGCTAAATGTCATGTCGATGGTGTTCTATTTTAGTTTGACGGTATCGCAGTCCACGCAACAAAACAAACAAACTCCTTTTACTAAAAATACATTTCTGATTCTGTATTGACAGCGCTGCAAATAGAATCGACCGCAATGCAAATCGAGGATGTCGAGGAAAGTGGAACGAGGAAGGAATCTCAGTTGTCAAGTTTTTGCACTAGGGGCGACGGACATAGACACGGAGACCGGAAAAGAAATTAATTAGAAATAGATGGTGCATCTCAATTGTGGTTATTTTTGGGTTATTGGAGATTTATTTTTGAGAACTTGTCAACTGTCAATCAATAGTTAAGCTGGCTTAATGATGTTTATGTTGGGCGGATTGGTGGAATTATGGAATAGCCAAATTGCAGTGATCGTTCGTTTCGCTTTGAGCTTAGGCTAAAATTGTTTTATTAGTACGTTGCACCGGTCCACCCATACAATGTCTGGTCAAAAGTTGGCAATTTTGACAAAATAAAGTTATGGATGGTTGGAATCTATTTCGATCGAGCTGAATCACTTTTGAAAATAAATTCCGATCGATTGACAGTTAGTAATCGTAAAATATTTGTTAATCCATTAGTCTAAAATATATTTTCGTTTCGGGGGTTCCCGTATAGTGATTCGCCGATTCCTTGGGAGTTAGTGATGAAAGTTTAAAAGGGATTTGCGGCAGATTTTTTATGGCGTCTCATACAGAGGAATTTCTCAAGTAAGTAAAGAGTGCCTAACACACTTGTATTGTTATATGGGATTCGCGAAACAAAAGAAGAACTCGTGGTATAAGTACATAGAAGGCAGGAAAACTGAAAGTTGCCGGGAAAAAACATCACACCCGAACAGACATTTCTATTCCCTTTGAAGATAAATTTTAATTTCATTGTGGGCATTTTTTTTTATTTTTTCGGTTAAATTTAATATCAATCAACGTGATCATAAAAAAGTTGAACACAGTCTATATTAATAAATTTAAAAATTAATAAAGAGCAAATTCTGTCACGAGTTGGTTCTACACTTTTTAATCCACCTAGACTCCAGAACAAGACTGTAATAGTAATTAAAAATAATCTAACCATTGTAAAAGTTTATAAATTATAAAACACTGGATAAACATAGCATTGTCTGTCCTCGACACTTCGTTTCGTGATAATTTTCTAACATAATGAATGATCCAACAATAGTTGTTTGTACAACTAGTTATGAAAGTCATACTTTTTTTCATGAATTTGCAATTTGATTAACGAGGACGTAGCCCGAGCAAATGAGTGAAAACGTGTTGTAACGATATTTTTTTTAATATCGTAAGTTGAGAAATTTGGCTTAAAAGTATTTATGAAAAAAAAAAGTAGGTAGGTATGCTTTGACAATCTCCAAGGAGATGGAATAAAATAATGCAAAAAAGTACTACTTTCATTATATAGGATTTTTTATTAAAAAAAAGTGCTACTTCATTACAATATGCAAAAGTCTTTTTTTTTCGAATTAAGTTCTTTCTCTGTGAGCTAGTTTTCCGTTCTTTTTGTCTAGTTCAATAATTTTTTATTTTGAATGGATATTTTTAATTTAAATATTTTTTTCCGGCGATCAAAAAGTAAAATTAATTAAACAAACAATTTTCTACTGGAAAGTCCGTATACAAAAATTCGCACGCGCAAATGCAACCGCCAACCATGCAATAAAGTTGTCAACACTGATTCCAACGTCAAATAAAAAGTACCTACCTTGGCAGTTAAGTAAATCGTTAAAAAGTGTGGTCGTTCGAAAAGTATAACATACAGCACGCTCGGAAAAGATGTTTCGCACTCGTGTGATTGAGCAACCCTCATGTAAAATATTCACTTTTTAGCTCAAGTTGTACAATATACTATTTATTTTGTCTTCATCGAGTTATTTGTTATTTTAATTATTAAAAATATAACCTTAAAAATTTTGTCTTCACCGAGTTATTCGTTATTTCAATAATTAAAAATAACCTTAAAAATTGCATGAAACAACCAGTATCAAAATTTATTTTTTCTTTAATTGATTCAAAAAAATTGGGATTCACGCACAGTTATCTATGCGTGAAGTGGGTCATTTTCTTACATATACTTTTTTTTTTGTTCGACGCTGTCAGAATTTGAGAATTTTCTCCTGCGTGAACGGATTTTGATAAATGTCACAACTTATCAAAAGTTAATTTTAAAGATTTTAAGCAATTTGGAGCCTTTAAGGGACTCATCGAACAAAAAAACGTTGTATTCAAGTTGTTCGTGTGTAAACTGGCCCACTCGTGCCGTAAAGAGCCTAATTTACACACGAACTCGATAAATAAAATACTATTTTTACTTTATTGTAAGATTGAAACTATAGAAACAATACATAAGAGTTTTTAGTTAGCTTTTTTGTTTTTCACTTCACACACTGTTGTCTATTAGTACATATGGTCACTGCCGTTGATACTTCAGTTTCCTACAAAAATTTGAATTTTAAAATTTAGTTGTGAAAGCAATTATAGAAAAAATATTGTTTTTCGGCATCCGTCTAGAAAAACTGATTTTCCATTCGTCTAAATCGTCTGGAAAATGCCATTTCCCTAGCCCTGCTTAGGCAAGAAAATCGAAACAGGAATTTTTAATGAAAGATTTTAAATTGGCAGCACAAAATGTCAATGTCATGTGGAATTTTTTTACAATTTTTTAAGTGTGAAATATTGATTTCGGGTAAATTTGTATCCTTTATCGCAAGCTGCACATTATGTAATTCAGTAGAGGCCAAGGGGTTATCAAGCGATGGGTTAGGAATACCCGAAAGGACGCCAACGATTTTGAATATTTGAGGAATTGATTGACTTTTATCACTTCTTGGATTCTTTATGTTGCCAATGGAAGAAAAATAAATTCCCTATCCGGTATTTTTTTTACTGCCTCGACCTGCGTCTCACCATGAAAGACCTTTTCATGCACAAAAACATTCACTTGACGCACTTAATATAAAAATAACCATTTTTATTCTCTTATTTTTCCTTTACTGCAGTATTTAGGTACCTTTTTTCATTGTTTATTTCTCTCTTATTTTTTACAGTTTCTCATCCTTCTGACATAATATGTTTCTAGACTTCCTTGTGACAATTTAATTTACATCAAGTTTTCCTTTAATTTATCTTCTATAACAACTTTTATTGTAAATTGCTTATTTTTTATACAGGATGTTTTCGAAGTTGAAGCGTTCCTTTTAACATGTGATAGTATGCGTTGTTCTAAAGAGTTTAAGCCAAAATCACCTTAGTAAAATGTGTACGGCAATGAAGATACAATAAGTTAATTTTTTTGAAATTTTTGAAACCGGTCCTGCTCAAATTTGCGCTGATTTGTTAGAAATTGGAATTGACAAAAAAAATCAAATAAGCATGGACGTTAATCAAAAATACTGCCAGAGCTGTCATCTAATTAGGTGGAATGGCTTTATTATTAGGAAAATAATGAGCTCACAGGTATGTTGCTAATGTATGGGCAATGTTATCAGTGTTATCCCGTTATCAGAATGCAGCTGGGGCGTCCGGAAAGATACCATCCTGGACCACGTCAGTTAAGAAACAGACAGGACCGGCTCAAAATTTTAGGAAACAATAAAAATATACAATCAATTATCTCCGTTAATAATAAAAACATTTTACTAAGAAGATTTAGGCTAAAATTCTTACGAATAATGTATAGTACCTCGTGTTACAAAGAACGCCTCAACTTCGAAAACACTCTGTATAATAACAATAATTAACAAACATCAATTTTTTTCTCCATTCTTTTATTTATCCTATACTGTCTTTTCCATTATTTGTTTCATTTTTGTTTCTTTTCTATAGCTACACATCCTAATATACATAATATTGTGAGATTTTGTTTTTACTGTTTAAATTAAAATCTTTTTCTCATTTCCTGTTGTCTATATTTTTTTTTGCATCTGTTTTGACCTGTTTTCTTATGCTGTATGTATAAATGAAAGAGACAACCGTAAAATCTATGTTCAGTTTTTAATTTTTCACTTTTCGAATCGTTAAGTATATCCTTTAGATATATTTTTTTATATTTCGTTTTATATTCCAGTTTACGGCTCTTTTGATGTTTGTTTTTTTATTTTCCTTTTTTGATTTCCATGAAAATCTAAGGGGTATTCAAATGAAAAGTTCATCAAGTTGGCTATGACTTTTTGTTTTGCGAATGCAACGTCTTTTTTTCAGTTGAGTTCCGTTTTCTGTGGAATTGAACGTTAATTAAATTTAATTTTAATTTAGTTAATTATTGATGCAATTGGCACTAAACTATTTTTGGCCACTGGAAATTCTAAAGCAAGATATTATTTGAAACAAAGGATTTCTCTTGCAATCCAACGCGGTAATGGTGCCAGCATTTTGGGGAGCTTACCAAATTCTCCAATTTTGGAAGAAAATTTTCTTTTATAATTTTTGTTTATAGTTTTAGTTTACGTACTTTGTTTTGTTTAGGTTAATTATGTAATTATTATTATTGTTTTCTTGTATAAGTAATTTGTAATATTTGATTAAAATAATTAAAAATTATGTAGTAACAAATGTTACTTTTTCATTTAGTTAACGCACCAAATCATCTATCCGACAATTGAATCCCTACCCTGTCACAGCCTGCAGTGTAGGAATTAAAGCCAGCAGATTCAAGAAGGTTACATCTTTACAATTGGCTTGTCAACAACGTAGACAATAATGTCTTGGTGTGCATTGAATCCTTTCAATATAAAAAAACACATCTAACCTATTATTGTACAGATTACACATCGCTGCGACTTTCGTTAAATTAAGAAGTTTTATATTCAATAATACCTACCAAATATGTAGCCAAGCCAGAGACATATCCTGCTCTAATTATAAACCTTTTTAGATAAGCTGGCACTCACATTACATAATATAAAATAAATTTAGTCAAAAATGTCACTTCTTTACGTGGTCCTAACCTAACTTTTGATATTGATCTTCTAAGACATAGGTACTTCACAATGTTGTGAAAAATTCAAAGGCTACTTGATGATTCAATTGAACACTCGATATTTTTTTTTGGTTTTTCGTTTTATATTTCAATTTATATTGCAAGTTAGAGTTCTTTTGATTTCAAAGAAAAATTCCCAAAATCCATTTTTTCATTTTTAATTTCTTTTTTTTTTTTAATTCTCTCTATTTCCAGTCATTTGTTTCTCTTACTATTTTTCTGTGTAGCCTCATATCTGTCAAATATACGCTTTTCAATTCTTTTATAATAAAACAAGCAGCACATTCTTACGTAAAACACTGATGAAAAATGTTGAGGAATTTCTGTTTTAGTAAACTTTGTCACACTTTCAGCCATCTAAAAATGTTGTGTTTACATCAAGCGGAATATGTCTTCCAAAGTATTTTTTTTTTAATAATAATAGCAATTATGTATGTGGCACTTCAAATTTTTTAAATCTAAATCAGGTCAGTTGAACTTTATCCAAGCCCCCAAGAGAAAAAATTCCTAGTTTAATCTAGTCTGAATTTTATCTCATCAAAAAGTAAACAATTTTTTACCTTAATTAAATTCCTTCTTTTTTAGTAACACAATTTTAGAATCTTCCAAAACTGTAAATTTCTTCTAGATTTTATGATTATTATTACTATAAATCTTTAAAAAATCTATTAGATACACTTGAAATTCTGTTTTAATAAATTTTTGTCAATTTAATTTCGGTTAAACATTAGTTAATGATCTCTGGGAGTTGCTCCAACATTAAAAAACTACCTCGCAAACATCATCGCAAGTACCTGCGAATGCGCTGCAGCACGAAAAAATCTGTTTACAAAATTTTGTTTTGTTGACTATTTATAGAAAAAAATTATGCCAATTTCACAATCTTTCGTCTTCTATAAAATGGATTTATCCAAGTGCTGACGTTTCCTCAGAATAGATCGACACTGAAATGCCGCGTCCCGTTATAACCCGACAAATCAAATTTTCTCTAAGATGTCCTGAAATAACTTGTGCAACCACTGGACATGTCTTTTCAAATGTCAAATCAGCTGACTCGTAGCACATGTTCGCATATCTGCGTTGATATTTTTGTAAATAAGTACGTAAATGCCGTCTGGAGATTTATGTTTCCTCTGGACACTTTCACCGTCCAAAAATTTCGCCAGTCGGCCAAGAAAGGTCCTGCAAAGGTCACCGAAAAAATTCACTCGTGTCAGATTCGATCAGATCGACCAATCGAATTAAACGTCAGTTTGGAGGCATCTTGGCCGCTTACCAAGCACATTGTATTTCGTGGATGTTACACAGATCCGACGCGATTACGCACTTTGCCGTGTTGTAATGACGATTTATAAATTTGTTCCTTGCCTATTGGCCCCTCTAAATCAAAAACACATGATCCTGTTGCGCAATTTATAAAGCGCGCACAGCTGGACTCAATTGTGGCGGCGAGTCCACCAGACCTGAGTCCCTCGTTTTGTCGGAGACGAAGGTTTTTCTGTTGTTCACACGAATCTTCGGGTTTTGGCAGCAGATTTTATTAGTCACCATCTGGGTACAGAATTTGAATCAAATGTGTAAAACACTTACGGGACATTTATCAAAGGAAGGACAGAATGGCACACTTTGAAAAAATAATTCAGTTTGGCACCAGGTTGGGCATTCGCGCTGGTGCATACACAACAAGAGCTTTAACGGATCTTCAAGTTGGCAACAAATTTTGACACTTGGGCGCAAGGCGTCAAGGCTGCGTCTGAACAGATTAGCTGCTGGAAGGCAACCATCAGACTGTGAAAGCTTGAGAACCGTAAAAAAGATTGTAGATCTTTTGCCTGTCCACCAAGATCAGGAAAGTGGCCAACTGTATGTTGCAAAAATCAAAATATTTTGTCCTGTGGCTGGAGAGCTGCATTCGCCTTCATATTAGGGCTCATCAAGCTCTATACATTAAAAAAAAATGCAAATCAATACGGAAATCTTGATCTTAATAAATAGAAAGGGTATTTGGTCATTTTGATTATTCTCAAACCAAGCACCGATTTCCAAGTGATTTCCTGAATAAAATAAATAATTAATTTGTTTCTTCCGCATGGAGATGTGGATGTCACGTGGTGCCTAGCCAATTCAGCCACCGTGCAAACCGCTGCTCCGCCCATCCCTTTCTCGCGTAGACAAAACCGATTTTATTTATAGCACGCTAATAAAATTGCTGACAGAATGTTGAAAAATGAAACCTGTTCTAATTACGCCGTGCAAAATTTGCCAAAATCTCGTGCACACCGTTTCTCTAATTAATACTTTTAATTTGTTGTTTGTATTGCGCGGAGCGAAAATAAACGATGATTCCGACTTCCTGCTGAACTCCAGCCTCCAAATGAGATATTTTTTTGGAAAAGTCGTGCCAGGTCCTCTAATTTTTCGTAGGCAGATAGTGAATAATGCGCACCATTATTTTGATGTTTTTGTTGAAAGGAACCAGTTTAGATTTATTTACACAAGGCCGTCTCGTGTGGGACCCCGCTGAAATTCCACCGTCGCAAATTTTGAAAATTTCTTGGGTCCGCATCGGCCCCGATAAATTAATAATATGGCAGTATTTATAGCGTACAGTAGACGCAAAAACAATAAACGTAATATTCGTAAGACGCTATCGTAAAATCTGCAAGTGTTTATAACCGTTTTGTGATTCATTTAAGTTGGCAATCGATGTATCTACATGTAGCAGATTTGTATCAGGGTTATTTCAGAAAGCTTTGAATAAGGTTTTTTAATAAGAACGGTGCAATGTTACGATAGCATTGACACCAAAGTGAAACAAAGCTCTGTTGTTATTCTGGGGGCAGAAATTGAGCAGTCGAGGTCTCGACTTGTACCACTCCAGTGTGGCTCCATATCTGGTCTGGTCGATCCGAGCTTGGTACATTTTTTCCAAAAATGGCATTTTTCCAAAATTTTTGAAAAATTCCGGCAGCTGAAGCTTTTTCAACACTTGTTCCTACCTTCCGCACGGACGACCATTCCTGGAAGAACTCCATGGCCCATAGCCGTTTTTTGTAAAATTTTCGAAAAGCGACACAGTCCAAGCCAACAACCACCGCCACTCGAACCACCGGATAAAAAACGATCAGCCACAATCGCGAACAGCAGTCGACTAAAGCAGTCTCCGTATTTCAGGAGACGCATTTTAGTGGTGAATGCGAGTACCAGCGCTCTCTATATTTTGAATATACCACGGCGCACCTGGTTCATTGGATTACAGTGGGCAACCGTGTTTACGCTCCTCTAGGTCGCCGAGTGAGACGCAAATCTCCAACCGAAGGAGGACAAGAAGTGGATTTTTCCGCGGGAAATAAATTCTCCATTGTGAGAGGTTCCTCGCGACTAATTTTAAAACGTGTTGATTTCCACAAAGCACAGAAAAGCTTCGGCGACTGTTGACAGATTATGATCTGCTGGCGCTGCTTTTAGTTTATTTATGTACATTTTTCGCGTTATTTTCAAGCGATGATGAAAGCTTAACGTGCGCCTTCATTGTGATCGTTTTTCGAAAAGGAAGCTCTACGCAAAAATATTGATTTCTGTATTTGCGAACCGGCAGCCTGAGATATATTTAAAACCGATCCGCCATTGAAAAATATCCGGTCTATTTTCAAAACAAGACCAATAAAAAGTTGTCACGATGAAATACCGCTCGTCTGAGCTTACACAAAAATACTTGTAAAAATCAAAATGTCGAAGGACTCGAATTAATCGCCTCCGTGTTACATAAACACCCGACGCTGCCAATTCGCTTTTAATTGGACTTAAAGAACCGTTTACTTGTCGTCGCGACGTTAATTAACACACGCAAGGTCGACACATTTCCGATGCACTTTTCTTGGGTGACCTTCCACAATCGTCGAAAAACGAATTCGTTATCACCGCCGTCGGAAGCGACGCAACACAATCCGCAATAAAGATGTCTGAAATGATTGGGACACGTGACGGGCGCGAGATGGCGCTGCAGATTGCATTCGCATTTCGCTCCCTTGATTCGCTCAAGATGTGCAATTAACACTCGATAAGTGGGATTAATTAGCAGATTCATAATTGCAGATTTATGGAGGTTGTCGATTGGCTAATGGAAGTTTTTAATTGGCAAACGACAAGGAGTTTGCATCTGCGTTGCCATAAATCACCAAAGCTGTGACGATCGATGCTGAAAGGCTCAGCATCAAGCACAACTTTTAATTGCTGAAGCTGAATGCAACTTTGCTTTATTTTAAGTGCGTTGCGAAGTTATTTACGACTGTTAGACGCGAATTTACTCATCTTATTTTTAGTCCAATTTTGCAACCGAAAAAACTTATTATTATAATCATCAGTGATGATGATGACCATCATTATCTTTATTATGATTATTATTAAAGTGTCCCAATTGTTGCCTTGGAAGGGCGCGCACTCTCTATTGTAGCCTCAAATTTTGGACTTTCACCACTTTGACCCAAATGAAAAATTCTTCTAGAGTCGAGACAAGAAAAACGAGGTGTTTTTGAGTGGTGTTAAATTGAATTTTTGCTCAGTGGGTGGAAAATTTGCGATCGATCTATTTTGTTTTCTGTGTCGCAACGTGATAAATCCGGCTGGTTTTTGAGGTTAAGACTCTTTGAAAAGATGCACCGTGTTCTATATTTAGGCCATTTAAAATGCACAACACGAAGTTAAACAGGCCAGGTCTTAGTTTCTTGTTCGTTTAACAAAATCATTGGTAGCATTGAATGTGGCCGTTGACCGCAAGCACAAATGGGTATTTTGGTTGGGCCGCCACGGAAATACATTTAAAAGTGGAGACAATGAGCACCGTGGGTGCTTCACAAGGCGAAGTCGTTTTGTTGAATTGAACAATGAATATTGTACGTGATGGAGAGGAGCTTTTTACAAATTGCAAATTACAAATAATCGCACATTAATCTGTTTGTATGGAGGCTTTTTAAATAAACGCAACCTGTTTTGACCAGAGAGCTTCTGGGAAATATATTCCTGCTCACGTGTGTGGGCTGAAATAAGGTTTCAGAGTTTCTGCTGGAACTAATGATATCTGCAATTAATAACAGTGAAGCGCTAAGTATTAAATTAGGGAAAAATTCTAGGCTACGTGAAGTGACTCAACGTATCTTTCCATTAAAAAAAAAATACAGTTCTGCAGCTCTGACATTTTTGCTACGCAGTATAAAATGAGTGTGCTTAAGACCGCACGACAGAAGTGAAAACTTCTATGATGCTCGTTACTGATTTTAAGTAATACAGGTGTCCCAGAACTCGCGGATCAAACTTACAGTGCGTTTTCCTTGGTGATAACTGAAAGCAATAGCGTTTAAAAAAAAGGGCAGGGTATAATCGTTTTTTTGTAATGAATAATTAAAGTTGACCAATCAGAAGGACGCTGTTAATTTGAATTTCACGTAAATTTAACCAAAGGTTTGAATTGCTTAGCAACATAATTTTAGTAAGAATAGTATGGAATTTCAAGTAAATGTGAAGATTTTGACAACGTCAAGTTATAATTTGATTCGAAATTGTCAAACTTCGTATTGAAATCATGTATACAGCTGCAGAGTATGCCAAAATGCTCGTAATTTGTTGAGAGTACCGGCGCAATGCACGTGAGGATGCAAGGGAATATGCAATACGTTTTCCACGACGTTTGCCACATCCAAATTATAACGTATTTCTATGGTTGGTGTACCGTGCTCGAGACACTGGGTCCTTGGTGCGTACCTGACAAGAAATTGGTGGTCCCCCGCGCGAAGTTAGAACGCCAGAGACTGAAGATGCTGTTCTTATGCTTCAGTCCTTTCATGACGACGGTAGAAGCATATTTGAAGAACTATATTTACCGCGAACCTATCAATATTTTAGAACTAAATGACCAAATTCACGAAACACTGGCTACTGTTATTCCTAATATGTTTAGACTGGCAAAGGAAAATTTAATAAAACGACCTCGCCTATTCCTTCAGATGAAAGGTGGTCATTTTGAACACACTTTATTTTGCATGTTTCTTATTTCATTTGTTGCATTCTACATCGTTTAGTTATAAAATTTGTCCTTAAATTTTTAATAATGCTAAAATAAATAGGTTAGTTCAATCCAGTTTTGTCTTCTGTCTTTCAGAACTGCCACTATGCTTGATCTGTTGTTCAAAACCTACGTGTAACTCCTTTTTTTGCAATGTCAAGAATGTTCCTAAAAGTCTTTTCTTTCATTTCGACGATGAAAAGTCCCGCTCGTGTAGCTCCGCTAATACGTTGCAGATGCAGAGAGTGCACAGGGGTCAGGATAAATTTCTTGTGATTCCGATTCACTTCACAGGCCCTGCATATTTCACTTTTTACTAAGATTTTTAAGGTAGTAATATTACTCACTTGACGCTACGTCGCCATTTTACCTCCCATCAACAAAGGTTCAATTCATCATATCCCTCCCGTTAATTTCCCATACCCCTCAAGGTTACAATTGCTCTGGAAATTTTCACTCATAACAAATTATATTTCATTCATTGCCCGAAGAAGAAACATCTTGTGTTGCCTGATTTAGATTCTATACATTTGTTCACCTCCTTTTGGCGAAATTATCCCATTTTTGGTTATTTCAAAAGTACCTGTCACTTTTGACGTTTGTTCCGACAAGTCGACCAGATAAATATTGAATATAATTTTATGATTCTTCGAATTATACGTTGCTTGGCAATTGAGGGAAGGTACTCAATTTTCTCATAAAGGGAAAATTAGATCGAGCTCTATTGGTCAATTTGATTAATTCATAACTAAAAAGCTGTTGCACCCTGACTATTTTTCTAAACGTTTTTTACCTTCATTACGATCAAGGAATATACAGTTTAAATTTGATCCGCGAGTTCTGGGACACCCGTATATACCTATTCTATAAAAATATATCACTATGGATGACTTGGTGGAATAAGGAGCAAGGCATAAATAATTAATATTATTTAAATCCAAACTGGAAATACGTCCGCTTTTAGAGGTACACTCTGGCAAAATTTGTGAGGTTAGGTTTGGATTCTGTGGTTAGGATGTTTAAGTTTTATTTTCTTGACGATGATATTGAACACAACACAAGTTTTCATAGCAATACACTGTATTATGATAATTTGTCCATTTTCCTCTTCACATTTTGCAACACAAATTTTTCCAATAGATGAATTGTTGAAACCATACAGCCATACAGGGTTATTCACGAAAGGGGTACTTCTGAATTTTTATTTTGCCGCAACCAACAATACCAATGACAGTAACTACTAAATCAAATGTGTTATTTCTTTTAAATTAGAAATCAAAGTAAGTTGGATAGATTTGTGAGAAATGTCAGATTGGCAGATAACCTGTATTTAATTAAAATTCAACAAATAAATAATAGATATTTATGCATTAAGGGAGATATGAACATGATTTTTCCCTGAGGTTGATGTGGTTATAATCCGAGGGCCTTTGGCCCGAGGAATTATAAGTCAACCGAGGGGAAAACATGAATATCTCCCGTGGTGCATACAGTATTTTATTTTTTAGTCTCTGTACTTAAAAGTTAAAATTTTATTAAAAATATTTGCAGAGAAGATTGCGTGAATATGTGGTTGCTATAGTTTCGTTCTCATGAGTTTGTTGTCAACAATGTGGAGGGCGAAAAAATTTGACAAATCCCAAGGAAGATATGAGTTGTTTTTCACAATCTGTATCTATGACGAAAAGAAATAATATCGTGTTACTAAAAAATAAACAAATTAAGTTAATGTAAAAGGCGTTCGAAGTGTATACCATCGGCTTCTAAACATCCGCAGCGGCGACAGATTTCTTTCCACACTCCATAAATGGGGGCATGTTGGTCTTTTCGTCGTTATTGTAAAAACAAATTTTTCGAATTCACAAAGATTTTTTGTTTTAACGTCAACCGTTTTACCATTCCGAATATTTCTAGACTACGTCCACTGATAGAATGCCGTTTTTTAAATATCCTTAGATAACAAAATCCCCAAACCACAACATTAAAATATTAACAAAGTATCATAGATTGTGTTGGTAATATCTTGAAACATTCGCGCCACTGATTCTCATTGGTTGTTATGAAACCCACGCGAAAAATAAATTATATGACATTTCAAATTTGAAATTGTCAGTGCTGTCAAATGGTTTGAGCATTTAGATTTGCGATTTTTCATCTTTAGAGCTTTGTTCTGCGTTTCTCTGGTTTTAGAAGTTATTAGTTTTGATCGTGTTGATGTTTTGATCTGTTCCGTTGCGATTTTTTGTTGATTTTTTTGAATTTGTGAAGTGAGTGCGTGCCTCAAGAATCTAGCATTATGAACACTTTAAGTGACATTACAAACATCGAAAATAATACAGAGGTAGTTTTTGTTCATGCATTAAATATTAAATAATATCAATATCAAAAGAATAATTGACAATGACTTAATCTTTAATTCATCTAGGGACTTGGCTCGTTTTAAGGCTTTGCAATGCAGAGAATCAGGATCTTGGTTACATGCAATACCTTCTCCTAATATTGGTACTCTTTTAGATAACACTTCCTTCCAAGTTTGTATTGGTTTAAGATTGGGTTGTAATCTTTGTACACCTCATATTTGCAAATGCAATGCGAAAGTTGATGAAATTGGTATTCACGGTCTAAGTTGTTCCAAAAGCAGTGGTAGATTTTCAAGACACACTGAAATTAATTCTATTATCAACCGGTCTTTGACTTCTATTCATGTTAATTCAACTTTAGAACCAAACGGACTATCTCGTGATGACGGAAAACGCCCTGATGGGATGACTTTAGTACCGTGGAATAAAGGTCAACCTTTGGTTTGGGACGTTACTGTCGTAGATACACTTGCAGACAGTTACGTATTGAAAACATCTGAAGTCTCAGGTTTTGCCGCTGAAATGGCTTGCAAACGCAAACATAACAAATATCGTTCAATTATTTCGTCAAACTACATATTTAAAGGTTTAGCCTTTGAAACCTTAGGCCCTTGGTGCAAAGAAACAATAGATTTCATTAATGTCATCGGAGACCGACTTATCGCGGAATCAGGGGATTCAAAATCTAAGAAATTCCTTTTTGAGAGGATTTCCCTTGCCATTCAACGTGGAAACGCTGCAAGCATTCGGGGCACTTTTCCAGATTCCGCATTATTATCGGAAATTTTCGCATTGTAAATTAAAAATGTTATTTTATGTTAAATTTTAATAAATAACTTTTCACTTAAATAATCTCTTGTTTGTGTTTAGCCATTTCCGAAAAAAGCTGGATATTTTAATTTCAGTAGTCAGCTTTTTTTGGGAAATTCGAAGATGTATTGTGGGTTGCATTTTTAATTCCGTCGGGCTATCACTCGTGAAATACCTTGTATGTACTATGGCGGCCAAAAAATTTCTGCCGTCATTTTTCCGTCATTTCAAAAAAATCGGTGTAGTCCATTCCTTATTGTCATTATGATTGATGTTTTTACTTGTCACTTTTGAAAGTCAAGCAAAATGCCATCGGTATCAAATTTTAATAAAATCAAAATAGTAACTCTTGCACAAAGAGGAATGTCCCAAGCTCAGATTTCGATGGACCTTCGTATACCTAAAAGTACAATTTCGTCCATTCTTCAGAAATGGAGACAAAATGGAATGGAACTATTGAAAGACGCCAAGGCTCAGGGAGGCCTAGCACATTTACTGCAGAAGAAGATAATATGCTTCTCAATAGATTACGCAATAGCCCTTTTATGACGGCTGTTGAAGGGGTAAATACAAGCAAATACAACGGAAAGGAGCGGTCGATTTTCGGCAAACATATGGGCATGGATTTTAGTAGATAGACCTGGGCTAATGTTGTCTCTAGAAGATCGGCTCAACAGTGATGTTTATGTTAGGATTCTTGAAGACGTGATGATGCCTTTAGTTTCAAGAATTTTTCCGAATTTTAACTTCATATTTCAACAAGACAATTGTTCAATGCATTCAGCACATAGGGTAGCAGAATGGTAGCATAAACGTTCTTGATTGGCCAAGTCGCAGTCCAGATTTTTGGTTCGTAATTTGCAACAACGACAAGTAATTCGGAATAGGGCAGAACTTTTAACTGCGATTACTAATGCATGGCAATCATTACATAGGAATTATCACAGAGATTTATGCATCTCCATCTCGCGTCGTGTAAGACGAGTTATTGACGCCAATGGAGCAATGACCAAGTATTGATTTTAAACTTCATTCATTTTATCTTTTGATTTAGCTAAGTACTTAAACAAAAATAAATGTTTCATTTCCTTGTCTTTGCCTTAATGTTTTTCGTTTGATTTTTTAAAAACTACGGCATACTCGTGTAATTTCCACGGTTCTCTGTTTGGTACTTTAATCCAAAAATAGCCGCAAGTCTGCCTCTAGTCTCTAGTGCCACTAGCGACTAGCGGTCGTGTGGTAATTGTGTAAGAGTGGAACTTGTCCTTTGTATTCACAAAATTTGAACTGATGGACTGAATGACAGATTGTCAAAATGACAATAACGATAACAAAGCGAGGTTATTGGTGCTTAAGGGTAGTTTACACTTCATGTCAGGGCCTTGAAAGTGACGGACGAAATTTTTTGGCCGCAATAGTACCTATTAATAAAACCTAATATACAGGGTTAGTCACGAGAGACTTCCGATGAAAATTTCGTTATATGCAACAGAAACTACAATTTCCAATGGTTTCTAGCTGCCTAAATTTATAAAAAGTAATACTTAAATCAACGATTGCTGGCCCTTATTGTCTGTCATGTCAGTTTTCACATTTAAATTAACTTTTGTTCATAACCTCAATAAAGGGAAGGTGTCATGATTAATCTTAGTCGCCAAGCTACTTGGATTGCTAACTTATTTCGAATTAAACAAAATATGAAGTTCTAGGGGTTTCTTGTATTGTGGGTTGCATATAACGAAATTTTCATCGGAAGTCTCTCGTGAATGTATTACTCCTACTATACTGAAGTTTTCTTTCGTCTTTCCTAAATGCAAACATGCATAATAATAATAATAAAACATCACGTGCAAACCTACTCTTTCCATTTTTTAAATTTCGCGCCGGATCTATTTGTTGTAGCGTAGAGTGAACATTTTTAGTAACATTTATGTCAAGCAATCTACAAGTCGACAGAGTTTATCAAGCAATGGTAACTCCTTTGAAAGTTCTATTTTTTATTGAAGTGAAAACTTCTTTAGGCGCACCTCATCATTATTATTCTCGGGCAGTGAATTAGCTTTCAACCGTCACGCGTCAGGCCGTCACGTCACACGCTCCGAGGTGGAAGGCTCATCCGAGTTAGTTCGGGGTAGCCGAGTTTATCACCCATCCAAACACTGACTGCGCTGGACATTGCTTAACTTCACTGAAGATTTCTCGGAAGATTTATTATGAACAACAGGACCTGCAAAGTGGTGCTCAGGTACAGTGTGATATCTAAAATTTTGGGAAATAATCTCGAAAAGTAGCCACAAGTTGGACCAAAATGTTTACTTTTGCTAAAGATAAATGTTAGAGGAAGAGATAACGTCAACAACATAAGTCAGTAGTCCGGGTGAATTATTGGATAAGAAGTAGTAATAATAACAATAATTATAAATAATAATGACGTTAAATAATACGAGGCAGGCGGTAGTGCTGTGACAGCTTTATTTTATGAGGTTGAATTGATGGTAAGCAGCCTCTGTAATATGTAATGCAGAGTCATTCCTCTCCTAACAGGAATAAGCAAAACATGTTACTGAACTGTGTTTTATAGTGCGTACAGTTCTATTTCGAGAATTTCAAGTTAATCTAGTCTTAAGATAGAAAACTGTCGATGGCGGGTCTGGTGACTCACCGAAGAAGTACACGATCGTTAGTGAAAAGTGCGTGCTTGGGCCACAAAAATCACATTTTTTCTCAAAAGCTAAGAGTAAAAAGACTCACGAATTTGAAAAGCGTAGTCAGTACCATGGTGAGGCCCCTGAAATGCACCGTCCGACGATCACTTACGCACTGAATTCTGAAAACTGAAATCTTCCAGTGTTTACCTCCCCAGTTGCGTTGAAACAATAAATTGGTCCGATATTTTTATTTGGTCCAGACGCGCATTTCAACTGCTCTCTTCGTCACATCTTGTCGCATTATTTACGGCGGAGCGACGCTTATTGGCCTCGTGGAGTTTATTTTATCATCGGGATTATAATTTAGCGTTAACTGCCGTGGCGGAAGTGCATTGGATTGTTTCAATTAATTCGGTTGAAAAGCGACACGGTTTTGGCTGCGGCAGAACCGCACGCAAATCCGCGATTAGTAAACGAACGGGGAGATTAATGAGGTGGACGGTTTAGATTTTGGGGTGGGCAGTTAACTAATTCACAGGAAGGCTTTATGGAACAGATAAGTCTGCGTCAGTCCTGGTGCTTTAAGGTGTTTAGTCTCACAAAATTTTGACTGTATAACTGAGAACACTGGAAATTACATTAATTATTGATAATAATGAATGCTTTATCTTCAATGGTAAGACCCATTTTATCACTTTTAAACAGTAAACATCTGTAAACTTTGTCGAAATCGAAAAGTTGTTTTCTAGGTTAACAACAGCACATCGCTGACGTTTTTTTGACATTTCCGCGAAAAAGCTGCTTACCAGTGGCGTCGCGTTTAGCAATAAATATGGTAAATTACCCATTTTTACCAATGTAAAATGTTGCTTTTGTTTATTTTATAAATTTCCTCCATTAATGCAACACTTTTTCGGACAAATGCAATACATACTTTGGTTAGATTTAACTGTCAAATATTCTTTTGTTTTCAGTTGGTTTACTCCGTTTTGTCGGTTTCGTTGTTAAAACTTACTAAACAGATCAACAGATGGCGCCAGGGTTCAGCGTCCGAAAAAGAGTTACTTTTCGTCCGCTTTTTGAGGGTGCCTAAAAAAGATTTTTTTTATAGTTTCATCAAATTTCCATGTAAGCATCAGCTTATACTTTGTCTCTTCAATTTTTCATATATTGGCTTTAAAAATGTAAACTAAAATTTTAATTAATTTTTTTGATTGATGTTTTTTTTGAAGCCAAACGCGTGGAACAGAAAGTTTATATTATTTAACTGTACATTTTTAAAAGTCGACAAGACTATTTTTAAATCATATTTTTAAACATAATAACCGCACCACCATTAAATTTTCCGATGGAGTTCTATACTTAACCTTTATTGCTCCAAACATATTTTGACTATTTTTATTTCCCTCAATCGTTAATAAATCTTGTTTATTTGAAAAACTAGAGACATCCACATCACATTTCAATTATGACAAGTAGTTAGACGCCTGTCTTGACCAGAACTACCAACTGCTTCTGCAAGCCAATATATTCCCTGCTTTTACTTTGATTTATGGCGGCAGAAGTGACGAAACCGATAAGAGTAAGATGGAAAAACGATTTTGTTAGAAAAACATATCACAAAGAGGAGTCGTTGGCTATTTCGGTTAGTCAGAGCCTATACGAAAATAAAGCTGATTTTCGTAGACCATCAAAGCTGTAGAATGATGCTGTACAAATTGGCCACTTGATTTTATCTCCTGGCTTTTGGCTTGCTATGTTAGCACGAGTGTGAAGGATAGAGTAGGCGCGCCATCGGAAAAGATTTATTTTGTTTTCGATTTTTTTAAACGAATCTAAAAGGAAAAATAATTGTTACTTTGCAATCTTTGCAACTCTACCCACGCACAGAAGAAAGATAATGTTTACCATCAGCAGTGGACACAATTGATTAAGCAAATTACACTGCACTACATCACTAAAAGTAGTAAAAGAATGTACCCAGAACAGATCCCTGAGGGATGAAAACTGTTGAGGTTCGTATCCACTATAGTGAACCTGAGTGAACCTATTCAACAAAGGGTCGTAGACTTTCTTTCTTGTCGTTTCAGGTATAATAATGTCGAATTGTTATTATATATTTTGTTTCTTTTTTTTTCGAAAAGTTATTTATACCAAATGCAACAATTTTAAAAATCAGAAACTCTTTACGTGTACACTGATTTCGACACATTAAAATTTAATCACAAAGATCATCTGAAGATACCTAATATGTTATTTGTACTTGTCGTACTGGTGCACCTCAAGGTTCTGACCTGGCTCCCATTCTTTTCACATTTTTAGCAATAAATCTGTATTGTTTTCTTCTTAATATAATGTTTTTTTCTTTTTTCTTTCTTTCTGTGTCCTTTTAAAATTTCTTTATTGTCACGCGGCACCCTAGATTCGAATAATAATTATTCTCATCAGTTAAAATAATGATAACAAATTATTTAAAGAGCAGCAATTCGACAATTAGGTTATTGTCTATTTGCAAAAATGTTACGGTTCGGTTGCAGAATTGCTGCACTTTGGCAATGATCCAGCGTTGTCTTTTGTACTCTTATCAAAGTAGTTTTGTTGTTTTATAAAAAGCGAAAAATAAAATCTGGACGAAAATTAAATATTTACAACGCCGAAAAGTCGACGTCCGTTGCGACACAGCATCCATTAATTAGAAAAATATTGTGGATGTCTATTTTTAGCAGCAGATGTATTTAATTGATCAGAGAGACAAGTGGCATTTATTTAAATAAATAAAAAGCAACAACTGTGATTGTTATGTGTGGAATTGTTATGCAAACGGCTAAAAATACACAACGCGGAAAAAATTTGTGGGAACTAGGAGTAGGCCACCCAAAATTCACTTCGCCAAAAATAATCTCCGGAATTTTTTTGAAAATTCTTCGCAAATTCTCGATTCAATAAAAACGTTAACACAGCGACCTCCAGTCGATCCTGAATCACATCCATTCTCGTTTGTACCATCATCATTATTTTTAAGGAAGTGGGTCAAGAATTTTTCCGATTGAAGGTGAAAAAGCGAAGAATGTGGCATAACACGAGACCGCGTCCAAGGCGCATTGTTTCTTTCGAAATCGAAGCGAAATTTTTGGCGAAAATTCAAAATCCTTGCATCCACCCGACACATTCTGAATTAATCCGCACGAACCGTCCGTCCGGTTCGAGCTGCGACGCGCTCATCAAATGACATAACACTAAGTTTCGATGATGAATTTGGGAATATTTATAAATGTTGGTTGGAGCTGGCTCAAAACGGTTGAAAAAGCCCAAAAAGCTTGCGTGTAAATCATCGGGATTTTGCTACTGCGACGACAGTTTGTTATTGCTTACTAAAATTACGGTGCACTTTGCGGTAGGTTATAAGGATCGTGTTCGATATCCGGTTAGGTGTTTTGCGAATGGTGCAATAATAGATTCGGTTTATTTATGTGAATGAATGCAACGCGAAGCTTACGAACGAATTTAACTCGTATCGATAGCTAGGTGCACCGTTATTTTTATCTGGAAACACAAGATGAGACAAAATCGTGGATCACCGGGAAATACGCTCATATCAAATATTTTTTTAACAACAACTACAACCTACAACGTCATTTAAATAATTTTCAGCTGACAAAGAAAAGTTGACTCGTAGATTGATGCATACAAGTGTCACTGTACAACCAGAAGATATCAACACATATCTGACAGAGAGTTGGATAACTTAATCGTTCAAAAATTATTAAACTAAAAAACGAAAATGTTAGTAATCCACATTCATTTTGACAATTAATCTTCTATGAATCAATCTACGACTCGACTTTTTTTCTTGTCAGCTAATCTAAATTTTGATGTTTATATTATATCGGGTATTTATTTCAATTTATCCTCAAAGTAGGCGTTGAAGAGTCGATTGTGAAAGCACCACTGATCAGCTGAATTTTCAATATAACCTTACTTTTTGCATTGTTTATGTTTTTACTCTGCGGACTGACAAGTGGTGCGTTCACAATCGACTCTTCAACTTTAAGGATAAATTTACATGAACAACAATACAAGCCCATTTTACAGATGTTTCTATTGTACCTAGTCAAAGTGATACTAACCTTCGAATGGATGTGGATGGAATTACTTTTAGCTCGTTACTTATGTTACGCAATGACAGTAGAAAATTAATGCTACTTGATTTATATTTTGAAGGTTTATTAATTTATTATTTTCTCATGAATAATTTTATTTTACAGACAATGCTGTGGCAAAACGTTATATGGGCAATTTATGTATGCTGCGTTCGTTCGTGTAAACTTCCCACTGTAATAAAAGAGTGGTTGCATAAGTGACTATTATCGCTTTTTCTCCTCTAAACACAAGTCTAACGCTAAAGTCTTTGTTGTCTTCACTATGTTTCTATGAAGAAATGTTTGGAAATTTTAATTCAATCACAACCTTACAGCAACTTCATTCAAAATGGCTAAATCAGTTTTTTCTGCGAAAAGAAAACTAAAGACATAAGTTTGTGAACTTACGAGTCGCTTTCACTTTCTTTTTTAAAATAAAATTAGTCTTGTAGGAAAATTATTAAATAATTTTGGGAAACGCTAGGCTGAAGTGATTCTAGACTGTATGCTTTTGTAAAAAAATCTTAAATCTCTATTATATTTTCATTTTTCATTCCTTTGTAAATTGCTATTGTTTGGATAAAATTCGGATAAGCAACGTCACTGAAAAAATGATCTGCTAACCTACAATATCGTTGGCCTCTGAGTTTTACAAATATTGCATAATCTCTCAAACAGTAAAATCTTAAAATTAGAACTTCTACTACTAACAATACGTTTTCCGCAATTGCGTCTTTTAGTGAATTAAATTGGTTTCATTTGCTGAAACTAATGCATTATCATCGTTACAACTACTTCTTGAAATAATTTAGAAAAATAAATATACATGCTTGTTACCGTAATCATAACTACGCTCTATAATAACGGCTATAATACTTTTCCACGGTTGAGAGCTTTCAGTGAAGGATTCATTACAAGCGGAAGCCTGCGCAAATAACAATAAACACTTGTAATACTTTTTTGTGATGGCTGAAAATAACCGTGGCTCAAAAATAGCATCGATTTTCTAAATATGAAATGCTGTTGATAAATCTTTAGCTTAGCAAAAAGGTAGTAAGTATTTATTACAACAAATTTTTTAGGCATTTTTAATTAAAACGGTAATTTTACATATTCACAAGGGGCCGAATAATAACTTTTTTTGGGTCGCTGACCGTGGCGTCATCTGTAGGTCTGTTTAGTAAGTTAGCAACGAAATCGTCAAAACCCATAATTGTCCTGTCACCATAAATTATGTAAATAAGTAATTGTATTGCAAATAAATTTCGTTTTGTTGGCAAGCTGATAAAAAATATAAAAAATCGACCATGTGTATTAATAAATTTATCTACATACATATTTGGAAAAGGTAGATACAAAATAAATTTGTAATTTTTCCAATTATGTCGTTTGGTTTGTAGTTTGTGCGGTCGCCTAGAAAATTTAATGTGTACCTCTGTCAAAAAGTGCCTTTTGTCCTCGCCTGTTTTCAAGCCTCGGCTGCGCCTCGGCCAGAAAACTCATACTTGGACGAAAAAGATGCATTTTTTGGCCTTGATACACAAATAATTGTTTATGTACTCGACATAATAATCTTTGACTTTTTATACTTAGTAAAAAAATTGGCCATCCTAGTTTGGAAAATACTCTTTCACAGTACACAAGTACTGTGTACAAAAAATTAATGAATCAGAATGAATGAATGAATATTGGACACAGAAACAGATCTTCCAGCAGAGCGTTCATCTCTGATTTCAGGTCTTCCTCTTTTAAAATCTAGGGAAGGACATGGATCCTTCAACACATCTGCATCTTGGTTGGTTAGACAAAATTTTAAAAGAAATGTCTGGCGTGTTTCCTTCAAAAGTCGCAATAAATAATCACATATTATATCCCAAGTGCAAAATTTTTTTGCTAACGAACGAAAACATCCATAAATGAGGTCAGAAGACCAATTATTAGCAAATAAGAGCACGAGACGAAGTCGAGGGCTTTTATTTGATAATAATTGGTCTTCTGACCGAATAATTTATGGATGTTTGAGTTGATTAGCAAAAAAATTGCCGATATTAAAATTTTGCACGAGTATACGGCTGATTATTTCTTGAATAGAATGAAACCAAACGCATTATTTCCAATCCTTTTTATTCAAAATAATTTATTAAAAAAAAAATCAGGTACCGACATTTTTATCAGATTATTGCCCATGTGCATTTTAGAGAAATTTTATCGGGTTATTTTTTGTTTTCTCATTTTGATTGGTCAATATTTGTCACGCAATTGGTTGCTAAACACATGAAGGAAATAATCAGTTAAATTATTATTTCCAAATTTGGTGTAACTATTTGTCGCATAATGAGAAACCTTTTAGCAAATTACATATCAATACATCTCTCGCAATCTCGCATAGTCATTAAAAATAGTTTCTCTGTTGTATCATTTTGATGTTATAAATTTAATTAGTTAAAATTTAATTTGAAATTCATTGTACCGTAAATTAACCGTAATTATAACTGAATTTGCTGCCACTATTGTCACTCACTTTTTAAAAGAAAAAATCTTGTCGCTTTAGTTAAATACAAAGATCGTTTAAATAAACACATTATTAAATATTATGTTCAAAGTCGTTCAAGGAAAAAATTAATCAACAGGTGTGCTGCAGCAAAATCTGATTATGATTACAGTCAACATAGCCACGATAACAGTAAAGATAATTCGATTTAAATCGTTACAGCAATTTTGTTATGAACAGTTAAGTTTGAGTCCTCCACTTAAATAAAATTGTTTTTAGAGGATTTCATCATTTTGGTGCATTTATATATTTAGATTGGTCTTCCCGGAAGATTTAATAATAGTTAATTTTCCGTTTTACAATCAACATGATTAACAGCGTATCAAAATACTTCATTTTGGCAAACTAACAAGGCGAAAATTATGATTGCATTCAGTTTTGTTGCATCAGAAGGAAAAGGGTATTGTTAATTTTTAAATACATTTTTAATTATCAAAAGTTTTCAAGAAAGGGTGGTCAATCATGCAAACAAAAACATCATATTAAAAAATTCTCCTTCACATTTCTTTCGCATCATATTTGTTTCTGTTTTTATTCGTTTTAATTTCCATACAGCTATTGTCTTGTTTCTTCTTCTTTATTTTCACACCATTTCTTCACTACCTCCAACATTTTATTCAATCGTAGATTACTAATTATTGTGAGAAGGTCAGTCTGAAATTTCTGTTGTAATATCACATACGTATGTCACATCAACAGCTGTTACAAGTTTCTGAAATTACTAAGACTGTGGGCGTCTCAGATGAACACACATTTCATGAATTGAAGAACTATTTGCTGCCACATTTACCTATTTAACTCTGCATGACGTCCAACTATTCCAAACCTCAGATTTTGAACTCAAAACTAAAGTTAACTCTAATGTCAAGATCTTAAAAAAACTAGACGAAATGAGATAAAGACACAAAGTAGTGCTGGATAAAGTGTAAGGAGGTTCGTGAAGATTTTGATTTTGAAGATTTAATCCGTAACGTGTGCTAAAATATGTCGAACTACGGCGAGATTTGAAATTGAGAAACTTTGTAATCTCCCGATTTGACACCACTCGCACACCCTTGGGGGCGATTGTTACTGAACAAAACCAGAAACCTCATCGCTTTAGCGACAATTTCCTTATCCCAAAAGTGCATTTTCTCAAATTAGTGTGTATTTCCTTTGGCCGAAAATATGATTTGGACCAGTCGAACTGTCCCGATTTACGAGCGACGGAAAATAACAAGCCGAGCATCAACAACGCCGAATGACACTTAGCACCCAACGCAAATAAACAGCATTTTGCGCAAATGCATATAAGTTTCATCGACTCCCCTCACCACATTTCTTTCACCCTTTCCGCGTTATTTCCAGACACCTTGATCTTGCCTGGCCCCACTGCATTTTTGTTCACGCATATTTTTAGATCTCTTTTATAGAAGTCGTTCGTGGTCTCCACACGTACATGCGTCAAACAGGCGTACATGCACGATTTTCGAAAATAAACATCCATTGAAACAGTACCAGTTGCGCGTCTTAACGTGGCGACCGGATATTTTCCTTCATAATTCACATTTATGCGGGGAACGGCTTGCAATAACTGTTGCGAAATTTCACTGTGGTGATGACATGTGGTCCAATATACCGAGTGATTAAATCAACTTCGCAGTCAAGCGAACACGCGTCGAATCAGTAGAGTTGAAAGACAAACAATTTTTTTTGTGTTTACAAAAATAAGCTAACGAAGCGTTTACATTACACTTTGCTCACTAGTGAGAAAATATTTTTTTCTCACTAGTGATTCAATTGTCATCTTTGCTCACTATTTTCAGCAAAGACCTCTGAAATTCGATGATCATGGAAATAATAGCTCCCTTAAAGATTTCCGGAAGTTACACAAATTGTAATTTTACATTCATTAGGAATTTTAAATAACCACATAAAAATAAGCAAATTTCACCTTTTTATTCCGGCACGAAAGTACCACGCGAGCATCAGTTACTCTTTGAGTTGGTAATAAAACTATGGTGATTTTTTGTGTCCCTGTTGGCTAAATATGTCACATGACCGGAAGTGACATGAATTTGAAAAAAGCGCAGAGATTACTAACGTAAACAGCGACGAGTGAGTGAGAGATGCTAAGCAGAAGGCAGCGGGTAAGAAAGAGAGGGCATGACGAAATCGCCGAAAGTAAAGAAAGAAAGCAGCAAGAGAGAAGGAGGAGAGGATAGGACGTCTGAAGAAAACAGAAAGGATACGGCGGGAAGAAGAGAGGAGAACAAAGTACTAAGAAAGGAATTAGCGGCAGTGACAGAGGAGAAGGGGGAACTAAGGAAAGAATTAGCGGTAGTGACAGAGGAGATGAGAGGAAGAGAAGAAAAATGGCAGGCGGAGGAAACAGATTAGATGAAAAGGATGAAAATGATAGGGGAAAATATGGAACAATGAGAATAAGAGGAAATGTAGAGAGGGGGTGGAAGAGTGATTAAAAAGGGAGCGAAAGTGAGCGTAAGGGAACCATTTAAAATAAATAAAGATAAGATGATGCTGGCAAAAATAGAAAGTTGGGGGCAAAAGAAGAACATTATGCTAACTGAAGGAAAGAAAAGGTGAGGGGATGTTTATAGATGACGATTTGACAAACGAAGAAAGGAAAACACAAAAAAAGTTAAGATAGGTGGGTAGAGAAGAGAGAGATAGGGGGAAAAGGGTGAAAATAGGATAGAGGAAAATAGAGATAAACGGGGAATGGTCTATATGGGATGAGAGAGAGGAGAAACTGAAGAAAAATTTTTAGAAGAAAGAGAAGAAGAGAAGACGAATCGGCGAGAGAAGGTATAAAGAGAAGGTGAATAAAAAAAGTAGATGGACAAAGAAAACGGAAACCGGAAAAGAAGCACAAAGGGGAAAAGGAGAAAAAAAATGGGAAAGTCAAGGGACAAAAAGAGAAAAGAAAAAGGGAGAGCTACCGTGAGAATAATGACAAGGGTAAAATTGGGGATTAGCAAAAAGTGACAAGAAAATGGAGAAGAAGAAGGATGCATGGAAGGAAAAGTTCATGTAGGTGGAAAATAATGACAATATACAGTAAAGAGATGAAAACAAGAAGAAGATGTGTCGAAGAGGCAATGAAAAAAAACAGGGAAGAATGTATGCCCAGAAGAGGGGACTTTAACGGGAGAATAGGAGAAAGAGGAGCAAGAAATTGGGAAGAGGAGAGGATGGGGAAAGACAATCCAAAGACAAGGTGGAGAAAGCAAAGGGGAAGAGACTGGTGGAATGGATTGAAGAAAATGGATGGGAGGTATTGAACGGGAACAAACAAGGTAGCAGGGAGGAAACAGTGATAGATTACGGAATAGTGAACGCAGAAGCATGGGAAAGAGTGGAAGAAGTCAGAATAGGAGAAACCATCTCGAAAAAGCTTTGAGGAAGAGAAGGGGAGAGAAAGAACAGAGAAGGAAAGGGGTGGAGGATAGGAATAAAACTCTTTGTTTTTATTATTATTTTTAGAATTGCTGCTTTATGTGAAAAGAAAATGTAATCAGGAATCTGAAAGCCCACAATTCAGCAATTTTTTGCCCAATTGTAATTTTTGAATGAGTAGTACTTTTTGTCCAAATTTCTTAGTAGACTAAAAGTGTAATAGGTAAAAAGTTGTGTCTTTTCAGGACCTTCCTTTTTTCGTCACAAGTCGTACATCTCCTCGGACAGATCTAGCTCACGCTGCACCACACTAATAAATTGCTAAACACTAATAATCCAATCTGTCATCAAGGAAGACATCGTTAAACACAGAAAATTAGCAATCTGAAAACCAATTACTTTCAAGATCCATTAGTTCTCGTCTAAACGGCTGTAACTTCCTGAATGTTTACAATCAATCCCGACCCATCCATACCGGGTGTTCGTTTTTCCCCGACTCGTCTGTAAACTCCATGGTACCGTTCAGGAGGAGTCGGGCGACCAGTTTACAGGGCCGCGACAAAAATAGCGCCCAAAGCGTCGCTACGTTGGCGCGACGTCATCCGTCTGAAACCAGCTGTTCGTCTAACTATCTCCAACACAACTAGCAACGATTTTTTATTGCTTTTCTATTTTAATAGTGACGCGCATCGATTTAATTATAGTTTGTCGAAAAGCGCAACAAGGAGATTTCGCACAAAAAAACTCCACTTCTGATTGACTACTGCGCCGAAATAGAGCCAAGGTTGGGGGGTCAGATGCGGGTGGTGTCCAAACAAAAGTTTCAACTTGGAGTGTACCGAGTCCTGGTCTTGGAGGCTATTTTCAAAAATTCCTTTTAAGCGCGTCCAAAAATAAACGAATTTTTCCGTGTTGGTCGCGATTAATCTCGAAATTTATTTAATGGTTGAATTGTTTGAAAAGCTTGTTTTTCGATTCTATATTGACTGCGGTGAATACACGACGCTTGCCAAATATTCCCTTGTATTTTTAACTATTCACTGTAAATTTGTTTGTTTGTAGTAGCAGCTCCATCTGAGCCATTAAGTATACATCGAGAATTAATGAAGTCACTCATGTTCTGCCAATTAAACTAGATATATCGGTTCCGGATTTGAACATTTGGAAATTACTTTTCCTAATAAAAGAAGAAGTGAAACTAAAGAGAATCATAATTTTCAGAGGCTGGAAATAATTTCTGTTGCGAAAGATTTGGCTTGGTTTTAACTCGTGTAGTCTTTCGGTGTTTCAAAGGCCTAATGTTTTGTAAAATAATGGAAAAAGTCACATAAGTTATGGAACTAAGTGCAGCTATAAACAAAATAAAACTACTTTATTTAAAACAATACCTACTCAACTTTAAAAAAGTAGGTAACACTTAATTCAATTTTTATTACTTTCTGCAACTGTTTTAAAACAATGATTTATAAACAATTTTTTATTACAATGTAAAATGATATTTAGCAGGTTCCTAAGCCTACTCAGTTTATATTTTGTAGGTATTTACACACTACTATTTCCATTAAATCTTTCCATCAAAGACTAATTTTTTACTGTAAAGAACAATAAGAGTAGAAGTGAGCCTTTTTGTGCTAGGCCCAGAGATTGACAACTGGGCGAAGCAGAAAAAAACCTTCTACTCTGAATGATATCTACTTTTTCTCATCAAGCGGATCACAAAAAAAATCGGACATGAACTAATTTATTTTCTTTTGCTGCGGTTACAATAAAATGACGACTGGGTGCTAGATTTGAATTTGATTTAAAGAAAATTATTGCTTTATCTACACTTAGTCAAACTTACAATTTTCAAATTTTAACGCACCAGTAATATTGTTACAATATTATCAGTACTTGAAGGTTCAATAATATTAGTAAAGTCTACTAAAGTCGAAAGTTTACTTTTTAACGTTGAACGGCTATCTTGATATGTATTTATAATTTTGACATCTGTCATCCGTGCAACTCGTATTACACCACAGTGGTACCGATTAAATATTGGGTAATAATTTCGTTATTTTTAGAGGCTTTCTTTTATTAGGGATAACTTAATTTTTTCGTATCCCACCTCCACCCGGCGGCACGGCAATTTTGCCGGAGTACATACACTATTACGGATAATACTATCAAGTAATAGTGCAGTGCTTATCAACATAATTACCGGCGTCTCGCCTCCGCATTTTGACTTTTTTGTGTTTTAATTATTAAATATTCCATGTAATTATTGATAAATAAATCGTGAGAAATGCTTCAAATGACTTTTGAGTGTTTTAAGTCCCGTTACAAAAAAAAAGCCACTTCAACCGCTTCTATAGAGGTACACAAAAGCGCGATTTTCGATAGCTTGAAGAAAAAATATTTAATTCAGCATAGAATTTCCACATTTATCCCAAAAATTCGTAACAAAAAGTTTTCTACTACTTTATAAATTAAGTGGTACAAATGAAGGTCCCTGACTTTGTTTGAATGTTTATAACTTGCGCACTATTTGAGGTAATTTAATTATTGAGACACCATTTATTGGGGAGTTTAATTCTTAATAAACTCCATCATAGCTTGATTAAATTTGGAGTGACAATAAAGAATTACGAGACAAAAACCTCGCAAGGGTAATTTCAACAGACACAACATATAGTGTCAAATTTGAACGTCTATAACTTTCCTTGACCAAGTTCAGTTTTTCGGCCATTATTTTAAAGATAATTTCATTCTCTACAAAATCGTCTTTCATGAATGTAAAATCGAAGCAGCAGTTTAACAACAGGCAGCTCCAAATATGCGGCGACATTTAGGTTGCTTGGAACATGTCGCGTAACGCAATTAAAACTTCTAACGTCAATATCGTGAAAAGTATTAGTCCAGTAAAAAAAATTTATCGGAAATTTTTTTGCTAATGAACGAAAACATCCATAAATGAGGTCAGAAAACCAATTATTAGCAAATAAGAGCACGAGACGAAGTCGAGGGCTTTTATTTGATAATAATTGGTCTTCTCACCGAATAATTTATGGATGTTTGAGTTCATTAGCAAAAAAATTGCCGATATTAAAATTTTGCAAGCATTATTTCCAATCCTTTTTATACAAAATAATAAAAAAAAAAAATCAGGTACTGACATTTTTTATTAGATTATTGCACATGTGCATTTTAGAGAAATTTTATCGGGTTATTTTTTGTTTTCTCGTTTTGATTGGTCAATTGTTGCTAAACACATGAAGAAAATAATCTACAAAAAATGCTTGAGTCATTTTTACGTAGGACTAACACAAATCATTGTTATCTGACTAACACAGTCATTTGACTTTTCACCCTTCTAAGGGATGCAGCAAATTGAATGAGACTAAGAAAATCAGGAAAATCCAAATTTTAATCTACAAACATATGGTGGTAAAAGCCTTTTGTTGAAATGTTTTCCCGGATTAATAATTCTCTCTAGTAGAACTTATACAAATCTTTGAAAAATCACAAAAGTCGATTTAGTACAATTTTCAAGTTATTTCAAATTCTTAATTTGAAATTGTTTCGTATTTTAGAATCTAAATTTTTTATAAAAAGAATCAAACACTTTTAAGACTCCTTAAGATTTTTTTAAATGCTCCAATTTTATCAAGAACATTTTAATTCAAAATGAATGCATACGCGCCTAAGTGTGCCTAATTTATAATTTTAAAGCACTATTTTATTATCGTGGTAATCTATTTTAAGCAATTATTTGTTTATCTTGATGCCAGGATCTCAGCCTTGGAGATAATTCTTTATTATATGATGTACATATAATAATAATAATATTTTAATATATATTTTAATAGCCGGCGGAGCATACCTAGAGTTTTAATAGTATATTATTCACGAGCGGGTAATGATGGCTATTACACATGAGGATGATTTTGTGTCACGAGCCGAAGGCGCGTGACGAATTCATCCGAGTTTGTACTAGCCATTACCTGCGAGTAGTATACTATACTCTTTCTACGACTATAAAGAGAAATTGATAAATAAGTTTTATTATTAGACAAACTGAAACTGACGTTTTACAATGATTACTTTACATACTTGATACCATTGCATTAAAATTGGCGATTGGGCTTTATAAACTGGTTGTTGTGATATTTGCCGTAAGTTTTGAAATTATTATTCAATGGGCCGTGGGTAATCAACCCTGTTATCTAATAAAAACACATTTAATAATGACAGTATTATACAATAGGAGTAGAAAAAATGACACATTTCCTGTGCTAAAGAATTTTTTCCACTTTTCTCGAAAAGATCATTAATTTTAATGAAAAATACCTAAATCAACCTACTTAAAATTTTAGAAATCCAATTCACAAGTCAAGGTGTACATTTTCATTCTGTTGGGGAATTTCACACAAATCTTTTCTTGCTTTCGGAGATAATTTTTTATTATGACGGACAATAACAACATTTTAGCAGCTGCGAGAACACACTTAAGTCACTTAACGACCTCCATTTTTCACATTCGGATGATAAACTGGACCTTCGAAATTACACAGAGAAAGATTTTTTTCGCCGGAAGCGTCGAACATTTTTTTCAAGTGAACTCCCAAATATTAAAAAAATATTGTCAGTGTCTCGTAATATTTTAGATTGTGATCATGAGCGCGGCCAAAGCTTTGAAGTGATCTAAGGACAAGGCCAGGACTTGGCTTATTTGTCGTCCAGTCGATAAAATCCTGAATAATGTCATTACCAAATGTTAGTTTTCTTTTGAAATTGGCGAACACCTCATTAAGTAGTACTACGCATTGTAGAGCTTCGTTCTAGGAATTCATTGACGGTTTTTTCCTTCCGCTGAAAGAATTAATGACAGTTCATATTTTATGAGAAGCTTGGCAAATCGGTGAGGTGGAAAATGTGTCAGGAAGAGTTGTTTTGTAAGACAGCTAAATCTGTTGCAAACCGAACAAAAAGAAAAATATCCTGAGGAAATAACAAGTTCCTTAAAAACAAACAAACGTCAGTTTATATTGTTCAAATTGATGATGCATCAGCTAGGCGTGTCCATAAATTAATGTGCAAAAGCAAATAATCGATTTCCAGTTTATATGGAAATGTTTACGTTGTGTTTATTTTAATGGAGGATAACGAATGGTGCCAAGAGTGATGTCTTATCGGAGAAGGTGGAACATTAGAAAACCTCAAGAGTTAGCCAAAAGTTATTGTTATTGGACTTAACACTAAGAAAGCTAGACTGTGAATTTTCCGACAAGCCTCGGAAAACCGCAGTTATTTTAATTATCACCATAATTATCAACTCCTGTGCTTTTGTGAACTTTTTATGCAGTTGTCAGTGTATTAATGTCCTAGTTGCGGTAAGAATGAGCATCAAACAAATTTTTGGCACGGTTTAGAAAACGACGCAGTAAACAATGACAGCATTATTAACATTAATAAGAGAACAAGTCCGACTGGTTAACAGCCTTTGGATAAAATTTGTTTACATTTCGATTGGCTATTTTTACTTCTCGAAAAAATACGAACGCAAGATCAAGTTTAATTTATCAATAAATCGATAATTTTCGTCCAGAACTAATCAAAGATCTGAATTACGAAGATAACTTCTTTTTTTAGATGGATTTGTTTAGAAAATGATTGATTTAGACACCAAGAAGTCAACACAAAGTCACGCATAAGTCGAATTAAACCCCAAAGTGACTATGCTCAAGTGGGTGTAGCTCAGGGGGACTATGTGGTGTTCGATTATTCAGTATTAAGTGGTCGATAAATACTTTATTTTACAGTTTGGGGAACTTTATTTTACATTTTGGTACACAAATACAACAAATCATAATATTTATAAATTTTGCTCAATTTGCTACAGAAATAAAGAAAATACAAAACGAATTTCTCTGCGTTATCTCTTTCACCACAGTAGTCACTCATTTTATGGAAATAATAGTACATGTGCACACTTCAACATGTTGACAGCTTAAGGTACTCAATGACAGTAGAAAATTAATATTACCCGACTCGCCCAGTTGTCGACCTCGACTTCGTCTCGGTCTTCAATCTCTGGGCACAAAAAGACTCCCTTCTACTCTTAATGATACAGGGTGTTATTGAAAGTTGTACAGATATTTTAACCACGAGCTACTGTCTTCATGTAGAACTCGGAAAAAATATTAAAAAAATTCTATGTCAAAAAATAAAATGACATTAATTTTTTGAGCTACAATTTTTTTAAATTGCTTTTAGTTTTCTACGTTGTCCTACAACCTCGTAGGTAAAATTTCGTCACATTTTAAAAATACACCCTGTATATCATGTTTTATAAAATGTACAATAACACCCTGTATAATTTACTATTGTTTCGTTCTTTCAGACTCAGTTCTCGCAACTCGAACATGCAACTTTATACCTTTTGTCGTTCTCTACGTCGCTCCATGATAATTATTTTTAGTCATGAGTTTTTAAAAATTGTTTGGAGTGTGCTATTTTGAAAAATTGTTTGATTTCCGCACAAGGTCAATTATTGACTTAAACCAAGCCTCTTGAAACAATCAATGTCCTGGTCTAAAGTTAATCCAAGGTTGATTTGGGATCATCAAAACATTTAGCAAAATTTTTGAAATTCTCTGTGAGCGAAGAACTGGACCATAGCTACCTAAATCTTCGGCCAAGTGATTTAAATAAATATTTGGACAATTTGACAGCTCATTTGAGCTCACCTGGATGGCAGTATTTTATAAAAGAGAGTAGGTGGCGCCCTAATGGCCATCATTGCGATTTGCGTCCGCTCAAATAAATATGAACAAGTCATCTAGATCGAGACGACTCCAGACGGTGCCACAGAAACACTTAATCTTCTCTCGAGGTGCCACATTATTTTTGTTTTTCTACCCTCCGCCTTGTCGAGGAATAAATAACAGGATGGAGGTATTTTTTATCCTACAATGGCGTATTTTTAGTGCTACCTTCTGGCACTAAACCTTAAGCCCCGTTTAATCTAAAACTGCACCGGGGCCACAAAATTGCTTTAATCGGTGCGAATCCGGCGCCAGTTTTATTTTTCGCCCAAATCAAAACACGACCCCGGACCGCTAAGCTGGCGTAAATTTAAAGCGAATTAGTGAGTAATTGTGTTGTGGGAAAACTCATCGATCTATTTTTACCAAAACGGTCAGCTAGAGAGTGTCGAAGTGTGAATTTTCCTTGTCGATTGGGCTTTATGTAAGAGGAGGGCACGTGGCCCGAACGACACCTAGTTACTCCGGTTACATAAAATCGACTTACTTCTTCGATCTTGATGCTGCGCCGGATGACCTTCCTCCGGACCTCCGTCTCGTAGGTTTCTTCGACCGTTTCGGCCATGGCTGCACCGAATGTCACAGCTTAAAACAGGGAAATGCTCGCACAAAGTCACCAGCTCCTGTCGAACTATTCGCCGTCGAAACGCGTGCAAGACTGGCGCGTCGAGCTAAAATTAATTTTCTTGACTGAGCGGAAGTTGACTACTACCATGTCCTACTACTTGTATTAGTCTGTCGACGGCGGCGTACGCCGTCTCCTGTGCCGAATAGCGGATGTCTTCGTTCTCAATGAAGACACGGTACGTGCACCGTTCGATCTGCTATCGACGAGATTGCCGGGATTTCGTAACGAACACTACCGGATTCTGCCGTTACGGATGCTCCAAGTACTGTTAACTTCGCTACAAGACTGATTGTCTTCTGTTATGAAAGACATTTTTAGTTTACTCACTTCTGACGTGCTCGCCTTTCGACCATTATAATTAAGAGGTTTCGGTACTTTCGTAATGAGCACTACCAGTTTCGCTTCCTTCCGAATGTGGTCTAGCGTTACGGAGACTGAAAGTACTGTTAACCGTGCTGAAGACACAAAAATGGTGTTGCTTCATAAAAAGAAATCAGATTATATCTGTATGTGCTTCATTTCCCAATCATCTAGCATCATAAAGATTCTCATTCTCCAAATCAAATAATAAGAATAGGCGGGAATAAGAGAGGAGAACAAAGTACTAAGAAAGGAATTAGCCGCAGCGAGAGAAGAGAAGGGGGAGCTGAGGAAAGAATTAGGGGCAATGAGAAAGGAGATGAGAGGAAGAGAAGAAAAATGGCAGGCGGAGGAGGCAGATTGGATGAAAAGGATGAAAATGATAGAGGAAAAGATGGAACAAAGAGAAAACAAGGAGAGGAAGAATAAGGTTTTAATAACCGGAATAGGAGGAATAAGAGGAAATATAGAGAGGGGGTGGAAGAATGATTAGAAAGGGAGATAGGGGTGAAAGTGAACGTAAAGGAAGCATTTAAAATAAATAAAGATAAGATGATGCTGGCAAAAATAGAAAGTTGAGATCAGAAGAAGAAAATTATGCTAAATAAGAATAAGTCGAAGGAAAGAAAAGGTGAGAGGATGTGTATAGATGACGATTTGACAAACAAAGAAAGAAAAACACAAAGGAAGTTAAGAGAGGTGACTAGAAAAGAGAGAGATAGAAGAAAAAGGGTGAAAATAGGATACAGGAAGATACAGATAAACGGGGAATGGTTTATATGGTTTTTTTATATTGGATGAGAGAGAAGAGAAACTGAAGAAAATTTTTTAGAAGAAGGAGAGAAGAAGAGAAGACAACCCGGAGAGAAAAGGTATAAAGAGAAGCTGAATAAACAGTAGATGGACAAAGAAAACGGAAACCGGAAAAGAAGCTTAAAGGGAAAAGTCGCTACCGAAAGAGTACAAATGGGAAGATCAATGGGCAAAAACAGAAAAGAAAAAGGGAAGAGCTACCGGGAATAATAACAGGGGTGAAATTGGGGATTAAAGAAAAGCGACAAGAAAAAAGAGAAGAAGAAGGATGCATGGAAAGAAAAGTTCATATAGGCAATAAATGGTGAAAAATAATGACAATATACAGTAAAGAGATGAAGACAATATTAAGACGTGTCCAAGATGGAATGAAAGAAAACAGAGAAGATTGTATACTCTTGCGAGGGGACTTCAACGGGAGAATAGGAGAAAGAGGAGCAAGAAATTGGGAAGAGGAGAGGGAGGATGGGAAAAGAAAATCCAAAGACAAGGTGGAGAATGCAGAGGGGAACAGACTGATGGAATGGATTGAAGAAAATGAATGGGAGATATTGAACGGGAACAAACAAGGGGACGAAGAAAGGGAATGGACCTATATAGGTAGCAGGGAGGAAACAGGGATGGATTACGGAATAATAAATGAAGAAGCATGGGAAAGAGTAAAAGAATTCAGAATAAGAGAGAAAGAGAGAGAGTAGAGTCGGACCATCTTGAAATAGCTTTGAGCTAGCGAAGGGGAGGGAAAGACTAGAGAAGGAAAGGGGTGGGGACTAGGAATAGAACTGTTTATTTTTTATTTTTTTGACATTGCTGTTTTATGTTTAAAGAAAAATGTAATCAGTAATCGGAAAAAATAAAGCATTCACAAGAATTGGCAGATTTCTTCTAAAATATTTTTTTTCCTTATTATTTGTTTCTGTTTTTCTGTTTTTAATTCTTGAATAAATGTAGTCGGTCTTCGTATTTCTTCTTCTTCTTTTATGTAGGTAATGCTTTCTTCAAACCATACTTCGTTGTTTTTTCCCACTTTTTATGCTGTTACATACAAATTTTACGTCCTCCTCTGGATGCTCCCTCAATTTGTACTTCTCTCTATGTAATTCTGAATTTATTTGGTTTTTGATATTCCCTAAACATCAACTGGACGCATGTGTGACGTAAAATCGTTGGAACACCAGCTTCAAACAAAGCTGAGACTGAAGAACTTTGTAATCACCAGATTTAACATCAACTGAATGCATGTGGGACGTTATTGTTGGCTGTTTGAGATAATTAAGTTAATAGCGTAATCCAAGCTGTGATCCAAGTGCAGTAAAATTGTTGTAGTGTCCTTCTTACAGGCCTGAGTTGGCACCTTGTGATTTGTTTTTGTAGCCAAATAAAAGACGAGCTGCTGAAATATTTAAAAGGTTTTTTTTTTAGGTAATTCAAAAGGTGGAATTTTTCTGTTCACGACTTGTCTCATCGACTGCATAAATATAATGAACTGAATGATGAAGGCTTTGTAAATAAAATTTCCATTGGTTTATTTAACCATAATTCATTCATTTTTTAATTTTTTTTTTTTTGAATACTTATTGTCTAATTTTTTTCTATTCCTTTATTAATCTGAAATTATTTGGTTAATACCATTTCTTGAGATATGATGAATTGAGACGAAGTTGAGGCTACGAGACATCGTAATCTCCCGACCTGACATCAATTGAATTAATTTTGAATGTTTTATTTCCCAGATTGAAAAACGAGACAATCAAACCGTTGAACATTAAAATTCTCACTTTGGCTTTTCAAATAGATTTTCTTCCATTAACACTTAAAAAAAATTTCATAGAAATAAAACAAAAATAAAAGATTTATACTTGAATTCACCTTTACGACTACTAAAAAAATTGTTCAACAATAGTTTAGTTTGCTTAGGTAATTTATTTATAACATCCTTTGTAAATCGTCACTTGAGTCTTTCAAAAAAGGAAGTAAAGTGGCACTTTTAGTTGCTTAGCCTACCATTGCTCGTGTAATTATTACCCTCGCTGCACTCATGCAGTACCTTCAGAATGAAAAGATGTACCTACTTCTTGTACTTGTCCATATAAGTATACAGGGTGTCTCAAAATTCGCGAATTCCGAATTCAGAACGTGGTAGGGAAGGACCCAGTGGAGCTCGAAAAATACTTAGAAAAAGAAAATTAGCTCTTCCTGAAGAAAATATAAGCACTTTAATTTTGTTCAATACATAGCAGCCTTTATATTCACAGTGACAAAATACTATTCTAGCTACGTTGCCGTTCCAGTGTTCCATTTTTAAGAAAAATTACAAAAATTTAAGATTTTTTTTTTACTCCAAAGTTAAAAAAAATTGTTTTACGTTATTATTTTCCACAATCATCTACACCATAAATAACAATAAACACTGAACTGTAGAGTGCACCTTCAGACCAATGTATCTTTGTGGGGGGAGTCCCGATTTTTTTTTTTATTTCCATATTTGGACTACTGAAGTGATCCCCTACAACGCTCTGAATTCAAAATTCGCAAATTTTGAGACACCCTGTATATGTATAAATATACAGGTGTCCCAAAAATGGCGTACTAACTACTTACTACCGTATCGAGGATGTTTAAATGTACACGAAAAAAATATGGAAAAAATTTTTCAGACAAAAAAATCAATTTTTATTATTATTATTATTATCGGTAATACAATGTAAACAAAGATGTAATCGTACAACATTACCATGGAATGTTACCGTAGTGGATTTAAAATATTTTTTTCGATTTCCAAAGCTTCTAAATTCTCTATTATGCAGGATTAGATATTGGTAGCGAGTAATCTTGTACTTTGTGATAATATGTACGATTAGAGGTAGCTGTCATGACAATTTAATATATATATTTTGAAATAATTTACCTGTTGAGTGCCACTTTCAAAGACCGCCAAATCGGCAAATAAGTCCAAGAGAATTTTTTTTACATTTTTCTGACGTTTACGACAGTCTCTTCTACCCGGTAGTGCACCGTTAGTACACCATTTTTGGGACACCCTGTATAAAATGTTATTTCTGTAGCAAGGAAATTGGGCACATGAAGAACTCCTGTAAAAATAGTTAGTATCAAATGGCTAAAATTTTATTAAAAAAACTGTAAATTTACTTTGTAAAAATTGCTATCCCAAAATGGCTTTTCATTTCTGGACTAAAGAATTTTCTAAAGGCGACCTCTACAAGTATATTCTCAAATTTACATTGTTCAATTTCTTTACGATTTTCTACACTTTATGCAGATTTTTCATCTATTCAGCCAACTTAAAAGGATAAACGGGAACTGTTTAAGCGCTTTTTCCTTTTTTTTTCTGTAATCTAACATCCAAGATCCTTGACTTACTTAATTCCCACCTTGATGATTTACCATCTGATAAATTGTCTATTTTCAAAGCTACCAATAAATTCCTGTTTCCTCATGGATTAATCATACTACGTCACAAGAATGTTATTTCGTGGGCGAAAATAATGGAGAAATTTTCACTCAATTACTAATTAAGATCGTAATTATTTTAATTTATTCGCAAGATTTGCATTACTTCCTTTGTATAATTGTATCCACGAGTGTGGAGTGAAAGTATTTTTGTAGCATTCTTAGAATCTGTATGACCATGGTCTTTCAACTTTCAGATGTTTGTCTGAATTTCTCATTAGGAGATATGAATCAAAAGCGCACAAAAATAGTTTCCTAAAAACACTAAGACAAAATATTTGCAACTAATTACAAATTCCATTTTGCTAAAAGCAAAGGAACCAATGAGAGCGAGACTGACGTAGCTTGATGCAGGATGTTCCGCTCCATTTCTGAAAATATAATAAGTTATCGAAGATAAAATAAGTAACTCCATTTAGAAGGACGTATTTTTATCACTCGCTTGTTGCTTGTGATGTTATCAACGAACAAAAGCCGTGTTCTTGAGGCGGAACCGTCGATAACTCCTCTTTGTTACGCTGCTGACAACAGCTTTGGCATTGTTCGTACAAATGATTTTGACCCAAGTTTAGAATTTAAATTGGTCGTGAAATGTACCAGAATAGGCCGCCAACAGCTACACCGTATATTTAGACAACCTGAAAGGGGAAATAAAAAGGTTTCACAGTCACACCAGCAATAACAATATTTCTGAGTTTCGAAATTTCAACCCAGAAAGATAATTCTCGAATTCGTCTTTTTTCAGTTGACTTGACCGTGTTGTTCGTACAAGAAATTGACAAAATTAAACCAGTTTCGTCCTCGTTACAGTCTCGTCAGTAGAGCGGAACGTTTCTTCAGTTCGCAGCTGTCTTGGTGTTTGTTGTATCAACAAACCACAGCATAAAGACATCGTTTAGCGCGCTTTAATTGGCCTCAAACGCAATTTTGACACTAATTCCTGATTTTATTTAAACTGTAAATCGTTGGAGTAATGATGACGAGGAGTAGACGGAGGTATTAAATTCTTTTATGATTATTTAATGCGAAGAGAGTGAGAACGCTTGTCACATTAAATCGTCTTCAATTTTTATCTTCTTTCTTCTACTTTTCCGGAGTATTTTAATGCGAGGCCGCATGGCTCGATTTCTCCCATCACAAGAGGAAACGTTTCGCTGGGTTAAACACGAATATGAAAATTAGGAGGAATTGTATGGAGTGAAATTTTTATAAATTATTTGTAATGCGAGTTGTGTGACTTTGAACACAAAGTTGAGGTCATTTGGTGTAAAGCGAAAATTGCAGACATTATTTAGGAAATTGTGGGAACAGTTTCCTAATAATTAAAGGGATTGAGTGTGCTGTTCTAGCAACATAATGCTCGATCTGACACGACAAACGTTGTAAGAGCGGGCGTTCAAATGAAATCCTAGGCTGGGAAGGCGTTGGAAACCGTCAATTGTTTTGCTTTATTAAAGTGGAAATTGACAGCTAACCTAAAATTTATAAAAAAAAAATCTTTCTGTTCTTCGAGGCAGAAACCCAACCCTAGATACTGGAAGTAGGTACCGTACAATTCCTATTCTCAATCTATTCTATTCTCGAAGCAAATATCTAAGGACACCTTTGCTGAAAACAAACACGTACAATCTTCAATCGTGTGCCGATTAAACATAAACAATTCAATTCAAACTTTACACTGTTCAAAATGGTTTAGTTTTTTCAACGCCTACTCAGCCCAGGTTTTTATTTGAACGCAAGATATGATACGGGGTGATCAAGAAGAACTGTTTAAGTTGGTGATACTGAATTTTATTTTTAAATGGTTGTACCATTACCATTGTACCATTGGAGTAACTTTCGGTTGTTGATGGCTTCACACCACTTCACACTGAACAGCCGCATCAGTGACAAGTCAAATTTGACATTTCAAATTAAATTAAACATATCGGTGAATTGTTCGAGAGAACAGTTAATTTATGTTTAGAGCAAAATGGGGAGCACTTCGGGAATTCCTTTAGTTAATTTTTAGATTATTATTCCGAATTCCAACTTTGATTTCCTTTAGCCATAACCTACCATTTTGTCGTTGTTAATGCTACGTCAGATATCTGTCAAATAAACCCACAAAACATATCCGGTTGCAGTGTTGTAAATAGCCGAATAATAAAATGTTCTTAATTATAGGTATTGCCAGCTTAAACAGTCCTTCTTGATCATTCGGTATAAATTACTGAATCAAATGTAGTGGGTTGGCATCCGTGAGTGATTGATATAACACATAACCGCCATCTGCATGTCATCTCTTGATTCATTTTTAGGTTAGAGTTTTCGGAGTTTAGTGTTATTATAAATAACCGACATTGTAAATCAGATTGTACAAAATAATGATAAAAACAAGGTTTTCATTTTCCAATAATAAGCCATTGCAATAAATGTAATGACATCTTTGTTTTATTTGACTTTTAGTTTGACATATTTGAATTTGAGAATAGGGTATGTCAACATAAAAATTAAAGTATGTTACCGACCTAACAAAAAACATCACAAACATTTATAGTCACTAAATGATAAATGTCTAGATCTGCTGAATGTTGCTGAGCAATTTTTTTTTTGTTAATTTATACGTATAACTTCTACAATATAAAGTCCATTCAAAAATCAAAAAACCACCAACCTCGCATTTTCCTCGATAATTACTATCGGCAACGCTGTCTAGTGTAAAATTTGGTGAGACTTGTAATTTTGAGGTTAAATGTTTATTAAGTGTCTTGTTTTTCTGGGCATGTTTAAGTAAAAAATAATAAGAATCAATAAATAAATGAAACGTGCTGCTAATAAAACAATATGAATGAACGAAATTCAAAGCAAGTGAATTTTATTTTGAACTAAATAAATGTCATAATTTATAGTTACCAACATAGTATACTCGAAATGTTTTGGATGTGGATTGTCAAACTCAAGGTCGCTTAAAACTTATGATTGAACTGTACATTAGTGAGATCTGTCATAAATTCCAATAACCTTATTGGCGCGCCTAGTTACTTTTGCTGGTAGTGCCAACTTAACGACAAATCCCCAATCCACATCCATTTCGTTCCGACTGTATGAAAAAATGTCTACCTAGGGTTTTTTAAATTTTACCAACCCAAAACAACAGGTGGTGGTTTTTTGATTTTTGAATGGACTTTAGGTACACTTTTTTACAATAAAAATTGATATTTATATGTCAAATTTTCTTTGTTGTAAATGGTGTATAGCGAACCGTCAGACAGATCCTCTAGGGCCACTATCTACTCTAGCAGAGCTTCTGAAATATAAGACAGATTACAACAGACATAAAAAGGAAGTAATTAATTGCACAAAATACAAAAATAAGACTTTTCAGAATTTATTGTAATTGTTTTGAAGTGTTAATAGTCAGTTCTGGCTCTTTCCTGATTTTATATTTTTTATGTTATAAGTCTGGACAGGATTACATAACTGATGCAACAGTTGTTGGTATAAATCACAATAATTTTTACGTGAGATTCGAACCATAAACTTGACTGTATTTTTAGGTCTTCCGGCAAAAAATACTAGCAACTTTCCACTTTGGAAAATTTCCAATAAATAGAGAATTAACTTATCAGCCTGCAGACGTGAATAGCATCACAATTAATTTAATGATTATTTTATGCAAGTGAAATAAGAAACAGGTACATTTTTTAGTTGACAGTTAATTTCATATTGACGGTCGGATGAACGTTTTGGAATTAATTGCGTCCCTAATAACTGAATCTTCGCAAAATGAAATCAAACTTGTTTTATTCATCCTTGTAACATTTAATGTTTCATTCAGATAATTACCTGAATACACAAGAAATGTGTTACTCAACATCTAACAATGAAACAGACAGGCAAACTCTTAATAACATTTTAATTAATGGAAAGTTGCACGCAGCTTAACAGTTTTCTACAAAAACATTTTTAAAGATTTTGAATCATCCAGTAATCATTCTCTTGTTAAAACTGATGATAATGTTGCATTTCTGCAGGAGGAAGTATTCTCTGGCTCCTAATAATTTCTTCCTGTCAGATAAATTAGATCAGATTGTGGCGATCTCTGATGAAGAAGTCCAGTGCCACCTTTACTTTACAAGCCATGCTGTTAGAATTGGCAACGTTGCCTGAACCGGTTGAAGTAGTCCGGCCGGCCGGTTGCCTGTGGTTATACGGTATGCGCTAAAATCACGATTAAGAACTAATAAGACGAATATATAGGTAGGTAATAAATAACTATTCAAAGTAAAAAAATATATATTGCTGACAATGTATAAATACTTGCTTTATTATAAATTCCTGTACAACATTTTTAAAAGAACATTAAATTGAAGACTGAAAATTAAAATTAAGGGCAGTTCGATTATTTTCTCATTTTATTGTAACAACAGACAACTGACTAAAATATTAATTAAATATAAATATATATGTACATATGTATTTATAAGATTATAATTTAAATGTATTTAATTTTCTCTTTTTTATTTTGTTTTCCACGGACTTTGTATATTTCTCTCTTGTAGCATCAGTTTTTTTTTTTGTATAATTATTTAATAATATATTACTGAAAACAGAATAAAAAAGAGGTACAATATTTTTTAAAGTTTCTCCACACATACATTCCAACTCGTCGAAAAAGTTACATTTTTCTAAGCTTGTATTGGTCAGAGTCATTATAATTTTTTTCTGATCAGGACTGTGTAAAAATTTGTTTTCTAACACACTGTCATTTATTATAAAATCAAATATGGCATGCATGTGAAAAAATATGGAAATTACAGATTCAGTAGGTAAGCTTAACCCACCTCGTTGAAGGGAATCAAAATAAGTGTCAGAAATATCGTCACCTTTTGACTCTCTTATAAGATCTTTACAAAAAGAGCAGCTAAGTCTTTTGCATACTGAAAAACTAGCATATCCACAAACATATAACGTTGAACCCTGATCAAGTGCACAGACTTCTAAATAATTACCGTCAAATATATAGTTAAATTCATTAATATTTGCTGCCAAATTCTCTTCTGAAACGTTTTGGGAAGAATCAGATATGTCTTTTATTGACAGAGTACCTGTTCTAGCAAGATCTAGAATCTTCTTTACGCGCAGTTTCTTTTCGGATTCAAGTATTTGTTGAAAACTCACGTTGTAGTTACAACCAGACAGTCGACGATACTGACCAAATCTTTTTTCAAGATTGTCAGTCTGAAATTTGCCTCCTAAGACATAACTAACCCCCAACTGTTGAAAAGAATATAAAACCAAGTCGACTAAAACAGTTGTGCTTCTTTCGATTGCAGCAGAGGTATCCTTTGTTAGTCCGACTCCTACATTAGACTCAGTTAATAGTCTCCATTCTCTGATCCATAAAACAAATTGCCTTAGATACTGTAATTTTGGATCGTTTAAATCATGTATTGGGCCAGAATATTCATTTTTTTTAATTTTACCCGCTATAACGCTTTTGGAGTTGACTATGTCCCACCAGTTTCTAATGATTTCAACAAAATCAGCAGTTTCAGCATAATCTTCAATTTCTTTTAAGGCAGCAATAGTTGATCTATGAAATACGTTATCTACAAGTGTTACATTTTGTCGTTCTATGTTGCTTGGATACAATGTCTTATTGTTTAACTTAAAGGCTTTTTTTATCAATAAATCTTTTTCATTGTCATTTATTACCCTTAAATGGTGAAAAGACGCTTTTTTAATAATACTCAGATCATTGAAGTCAGGATACAAAAAAGTACTCCAATGATTTTTTAAGTTTATCCAGTTATTACGAATATTTTTAAATATGTGGACAAAGTCATATGTGAGAAACACTTTAAGATTATTAAAATTGGGATTTTCTATAAAGTAATTTACAGGTGCAAAAAGTCTAAACATGAGTTGATTGATGCGATTATTGTCACTGATGACAACTGTGACCTTAAAATTAAACTGCTGAACAAAGTGAATTACAGTTAAGACTAAATGTTTCAATTGTTCCCCAGTTAGGCCACTGACAGGCACCAACTTTACAATTTCCTTAAAATGACCAAAACAGGAACTTATCATAAAACTTTGTACTGTTTTAGCCAGTTCAGTAGGGTTATTTTCAGCACAGCCTACAATTTTTTGTGCTTTGAATGTTAGACATTTATTTATATAAATTTCATCAAGTAATAATGAAACGTTCAATTCTCTATTCGTAAGACTTTTTGATATGTGTGACAAATAATGCTTTGTATTTGCATTCAGATTTGGATCTACATGAAACGCTGCTGAAATTGACTGTAAATACCTTTTATGTGGTAGAATTAAATACTCGCGAATAAAATTATATACAGCTGGTGACTGTGAAAAAATCATAAATGCAAACGTAATAGTCAGGGAATTGTAACTCTTCCTCTGATGTAATAATAATTTTAATTGATTTTCAATTAGCTCTAGTAAATCTTTATGCTTTGAAAACACGTCTTCTTCAATAAACTCTATACTTTTTTTTACAAATTTACATGCCTTATCTATATAGTATTCGAAACAATTTTGTTCCCTGTTGTTTATTTCATTAACATTTTTATATCTGATCAACAAATTTTCAATTTGACTCCAACGAGAAAGTTTTGAGTCAGAAGGAAGAATCCATTCTAGATCATGCTTTGGAATTTCAATTTGATTCAGACTTACTTTGACAACCATCTCATTTGACACCGAAATACTACAAACAACTTTTAGCTGATCTTCCTTCACGTCATTATTCTGCACACTGTCAACGTTCAGAGAGTAAAACCACACACACCTATCACTTATATTATGATGCCATTTGTCGATAACTTTTAAACGTTTTAAAAAACAACTCACAAAACTATCGAAATCACTTATAATATCTTCTTTTAAAAACTCCTCAATTTTTACGGCATTTCTTTTTAGAACCTGTTCCCTTCGACAATCTGGAGATGTTCTTGCTGGAGGTTCCTTTTTAGATAAATATGCAGGCAAATTATCAAAAACTTTTGGAATTGCATCCTCCGTCAACTTTGGGTGCTGCAGTAAAAGCTTCTGAATTTCTCCTGAGGTTGGGTTCTTGTATGGTTGATGCTTAATTATGTGACTCTCATGAAAGTGTTTGATGCACACTGCAGAATGTGCGGTGGGACTCCAATCAGCCCTGGGGATAGCCCGCATCCAAGCTTGCTTCTTCTTTTCATCCTTCGGAAACGCAAAAGTTGTCACAGAATTATTTTGTTTTAAAGTGCTATCGTAGTTCGATTTGCACCCTGGTACTACACACCTTCTTGGCATCTGCAAAATAGTAGGATAACATAGATCAACACATCTCACAAGTAGTCACAGCACAAAGTGAGGTTATGTAAATGCCAGCACTTTACGTTTCAATTTCAAACCTACCTTACAGATAAATAATACGCAGAAGGGTGAACAATTATTAACAAGTTTAATAAACTGAACTGCCCACAAAAAGTTTAATCGTTTTCACTGCTTTTGCTGTAAATTGTAAACAAAATACAACCAACGTAAACGCACTAACCAACACTAACACGAACTAGAACCGGAATGAGCCGGACTACCTGCAATGTTGCCAAACTTACAACAGCATGGCCTGTAAAGTAAAGGTGGCACTGAGAAGTCGCGACACCAAAAGCTTACGTCGTCGCTTCTCGTTGGCGCATTTTTTGTGAAGACCAAGACACCATCACCAGAACCCGAAAAGGAGAAAAAGCAAACTCTCTTCTCCTCTCGACACCACACACTTCGGACGCATATTATAATTTTATGGTATCATGTGATAACCATGTTTTGTGACATTGCTTTGTCAATTTTGTATCGGGATCCAACTTACGTTGTGTCTGGTGTTTTGCACAACTGGATGGTAGATTTATTCTTCTTCATAACTTCTTTAATATCGTAAACAAAGTTAGCTCCTAAATCTTACGCAGGTATGCCAACGGTTACCTACAGAAGAATGACAAATAGACTTGAACCAAATTAACTCCATACTTAAAGAGAAGTTCATACAACATCTCTTGGTAACAAATATGATCTGTTGGTATGTTCATTTTTGGGTTTAACCTTGTCAGATTTGTGGTGGCTGTGGCTGAGCTTTCGGTGGCCATGCTGTCACCTTCTTCAGAACGAATCTGAAGTGGATGATAGGATGGCCACCAAAAATTTGACACGGTTAAACCCAAAAACCAACATACCAGCGGACAAGGGCTTCGAAAGGCTTCACAAACTCGGATATGATCTGTTGATTATAAACATAGACATCAGTAGTAAATTAACGGTTCCCTGCCGTCTATAGTTTGTCATCTGAGTAACAAAATTTTATTTTTGTTAAGTTTGTTAAGTTCATTGATTTCTAACTTTTATTACAACTTCTATCATCACTTCAATGACATTTTAACAACATTCTGTACGATGTTCTCAACTTCTTAAAACTAAATTTACTTTATCCAGGAAGATGAGCTTGACAGTTCCATAGTGTTTTTAAAAAACTAGTCAAGAGGTCTACTGTAGTCAATTATGTTTAATAGAAATCGAAAGCAAGCAAATAATTTTCATGTTGATGAACTAAATAATAAAAACAAGCAATTCGACATGCTCTAACAGCTCAGACGACGCTTTTTCGTAATAAAACATGATCATGTAAACGTGACTGTTCTTATTAATTGGGTTTGTTTAATTTTTTTCAAATAAAACAAGCGCGTCCGATAATTAGTTGTAAATTGAAACCTCACAGTCATCGTGAAACATGAAAATCTCACCCTGTTGAAGATCTAAGACTAAGAAATCGGATTTCAGTCACTTTCTTTGATCATTTCTGCCGTTTAACTCTGGATCGCTTCAAGTTGTATATTTGTTAAACGTTACACTGTTTTATTTTTACTCAGGTTGAACTTCCAGTCTGCACTGCATTACACACAATCTGTTGAGATAATATTTTATCCATTCAATTAGTTTGACCAAATGGAGGCACAAATTGACAACATTATTATAACAAACGGTTTTATTAATTAGTTCAAATCTAGCTAGAGCAATGATGGCACATTTTTATCACTGGAACAGCAGTCAGTTAAAAGTACAATCACCAGTATCTGGTACACAGCAATTAGTGGAACATGATTCCTACATTAGGTACAATTCTACCAACGTTATTCACGATTTGCTAAGCTCACACCGCTTAAAATATCATAGCAAAGTTACAAAAATACCCAAACGATATACCTATGTAACAATTACACCGAATTATATCACTTTTCAGAGAAGGAACATCGAAGATGTCGTTTTACAATTTTTGACACCACACTACATTAATAATGAAAAACCAGTATTAAACACTAAGTAGGTATAATATAGCAAAATATATACAAACTCCTTCAAGTGTACACATTACAATCGCGCAAACTGGCAGTTGGAAAAGTTGCAAGTTTCAAGTGTCCTGTCCAAACTGTTGGACCAGGTCTTGCGGTCGGAAGACGCCCTTCTCGGTTATGATTCCTGCTATCAGGGAGGCTGGAGTGACGTCGAACGCCGGGTTCCAACAGGTGACACCTACAATTGCGTTTGATTTATTTTCAGACAGGGGAGTAATGATGATGAGCGTATGTCTTGGCTCATTTCATTACTGTCATCGAGTCATTCAAGCTCAGACACAAATGTGATTTACCATAACGAACGAAATCGATTTAACATTTACTCAAACAACTCGTCCATTAAATAAATGAATTAGGTATCTCAAAAAGTAGAATCGTATCAGTTTTTATCGTAATTTTGACGCAACAATTAAACAAATTTGAAATCAAGAGTGCTTGAATGTCAGTCTTCATTTTGGTTAAGTTGTCGTCAATGACGTTGTTGACATTTCAAAAGTCAAATGTCACCCATCACCTTTAGCGGCAATTCTGTGCTCCCCCACGTGGGTCATTTCGTGATCTGGACGCTCCTCGATCACAATGTGGTCACCACTGAGGATTTTCATATCAATTGACGTAAAGGGAGCCGCGACGTAAAACGCTACGCCATGATACTTGGCTAAAACTGCAATTTGATAAGTTCCTATTTTGTTTGCTGTGTCCCCATTGGCAGCAACCTTAAATAAAGACGTTTCATGATTGTTTTGCGAGACACATTCGAACTTACTCTGTCGGCTCCCACCACCACAGCTGACACGTTCCGATGCTTCATCAGAGCCGCCACCATACTGTCGACGATCAGAGTCGCCGGAATTTTATCATGAACGAGCTCGTACGCGGTGAGACGAGCACCTTGATTGTATGGCCTGGTTTCGGTGCAATAAACATGTTCTAAACGTTTTAATTCGTGAAGTCTTCTAATCACTCCTAATGCAGTTCCGTAGCCTGCGGTAGCTAAAGATCCAGTGTTGCAGTGAGTCAAAATCCTCACCAAACTGTCGCCGCTCACGCTGTTGAGGATTTCTCTGGCACCAAAATCACCGATCGCTTTGTTATCAGCGATATCCTTCTCCAGCATCGCTTCTATTGTACTTATAAATCTGCAAAAAACTCAAATTATATAAATGATTGAATCAAAATGGGGCGTTACTTTGATTTCATGTCCTGCAGCTCGGTAGACTCGTCTTCGCTCATTTTGTTGGCCAACATGATCAACTCGTCAGCGGCGATCTTCATATTGACTGCGGTAGGCCTCGAAGAGACTAAGTAGTTTAATTTGCCCTCAACATCTTGCCTGAGTTGTCTCTTAGATTCGAAATTTTCGCTCTGGAGCTCGACGGCCAGACTCAAGCAACCCACGATGGCGATAGCCGGAGCCCCACGTACCTAACGTCACAATCATGTACTTTCGAAACAGACTCTTGTGCAACTCACCTGCATTTTATTAATGACTTTCCAACCATCTTCGACGCCCTTCACTTGAATGTACTTGGACTGCGCGGGTAGGAGCAGCTGGTCGAGGATTTCCAAAGAGTTATTTTCGTATTTGATCGCCCTGAGACTCATCTCGGCCTGGCAACGATTCCTAACCTCAAATCTGATAAGGCTGTTGGAAAAGTGATTAAAAGTCACATGTGTGTGCTTTACGAGGAGTCTTGAAGGAGATTATCGTCAGGATGTGGCGGCGTTGTTGTTGTCGTCTTTAAATTAAAATTAATTGCACAAATAAAATTTAAATTGATCTGTCAATTTGGCATGTTAACATCACCGGAATGCAAATTAATTAAATAGTTTCTATTTGTTTATTTCTGATGCAAAAGTGCAAAGGAGAAGTTCGAGTTGTGATTTTTGCAATGCTGGTTTTGTTGCGGCATCGGTTTCCGTCGATTATTATGTAAAATCGAAGCTAAAAATAAGACCATTTATAGGTTAGGTCAGCTATTTCAGCCGAGACCTTCTATAAATAAAATTCGGGAAAGCATGGTTTAGTGCGAGAATCGAATCAAAAACACAATTGCCATTCAGATATGGTGAGTTTATCAAATATTTTGGCCAAATTGCGAACCCTCAACTGTGATTGTAGGCGCTCCTGGGGGCCCAGTTGGTGATCACTTTGGTGATGATAAGCGTCATTCAGAAACTAGGCCCACACTTTTCGTTCGCGCGCTGGTTGTTATGCTCCACCGGTTTGGTCAGATACTTGTACCCCACCGATGCTGAACTCAAACAATTAGCAAGTATACCTAAAGACAAGTTGAAGGCTAAGAAAGGGGGCAAGGGCCCACAGAACGGCAAGCCAAACGTGGAGACGTTCCACGTGCCTAGAAGTTTAGATGTCCAACTTGAGACAGCCAAAGTGACAAGACTTGACGTCATACATTTGCGGTACTATACTGAGTACCAATGGCTTGTCGATTTCACTGTGTACACAGTCATCGTGTACACTGTCACAGAAGTGAGTGGAATTTGTAAATTGAGCAATTTGTTAATTGAGTGTTTCAGGTGTATCAGACGTGGTTTCCTCTAAAGGATGAGGTCAATCTGAGCATGATGTGGTGTACTCTAGTCCTACTGTTCTCGGTGTATCCTTTGCGGCATTTAAAACGCGTTCGACTTATGCAACCGAAAATACACTCGTTTGCGTCGCATCCCGGAAATTAATTTAGACCAAAACAACCAAATGGTTCTGTTAAAAGCAAACCACTTTGAATTGATCACATTGTAGTTCAATCAAAGCTCGTTCCATTTACAGAGCACCCAGCATCGTTGTTTCTTGTAAAAATCGCTAAACGCACTCCTCTTTGATCTTACAAATCCTTAATTACCCTCCAGGAAATTGCTACTGTCTTTAACGGTGCAGTATTTCAAAGGAGAAGAGTCAGTGGGCGAGCGTTCGACGTGCATCGTGATGGGCTTCACCTACTTATTGATCTCGATGGTGATCCTGATCGTAGACGAGAACACCCTCGAGCTGGGCCTCGAAGACGCCTACAACAGCTTCAATAAAAGCGCATCGGCGTTCCTCACCAAACAAGGCTTGAACTCGTCGTAAGTGGTGTCTTAAGCGTGACTTCTCAGGACAAGACATGTTTTCAGTGGTCCCGCGTCCAAGATCGTTTTGAAGTTTTTCATAGCCCTGTGGTGCGGCATCCTGGGAGCTTTGTTTACATTCCCCGGACTCCGAGTAGCCAAGATGCATTGGGATCTCTTGAAGTACTACAGAGAACGGAAAATGATTCAGATTTTGCTCAATTTGAATTTCGCTCTTCCTTTCATTTTGATCATTTTTTGGATCAAGCCCGTGGCGAGGACTTACTTGACCGTTCGCGTCTTCTCGGGGTGGACGCAACCGCTGTGAGTGTCCCGTGGATGTAAATTTCTCCAATTTAACCGAGCGTTGTAGATTAACCCCCCATGGATTTGAGACTCTTCGAATCCTCGCCGTCGTCCTCGCGATGTGCCTCAAGTTGGTACTGATGCCGTCTTATTTACAAGCCTACTTGGACATGGCCTACAACAGGACCCAAGAACAGAAGAAAGAAGCTGGCAGGATCACCAACGTGGAGTTTCAGAAAAAAGTACGCACCAAGTCTTAGATTGGTTCATACGGTCTAGTCAGAAAATATTAAATCTGACAGAAACTGTATGTACGAATCTACGACTAGACTTTGTTTTTTCGCTGTTGAGTTCGTGATTGCTTGCAGATCGCCGCCGTGTTCTACTATTTGTGTGTGGTCACGCTGCAGTACGTCGCCCCCATAATAATGTGTCTGATCTTGTCGTTCATGTACAAAACTTTGGGGGAGTACAGTTGGGGCGGCCTGTTCAAGGAGCCCCCTGACCCCAACGAGTGTCCTTTGACGCCTCCAAATGACAAAAATACGATAGACCCGTTCAGCTCGAGTGAATCTATCGCTCAATCGGCCGCTGAGTTTCACCTAGCACTGGAGAATTTAAAATCGGTATGTTTGTTCAGGTGTATTTATGTTGATTGATTTTTAATTTTTTTTCAGGTGTTTTCAGCGGAAGTTTTCCGGGGTATTTTCGGCTTCTGGACGTGGTGGTGTTGTTTTGTTTATTTTGCAACCACGTCCGTAGGACTAATCTACCAGTCGTACTTCTCGACGATTTAGTCGTTCTGGATTGATATTGCGTGTTTCATGAGTTTTTGTGTTTTTAAGTTATGTGAAAGTAATAAATCAGGGCGACGAGATCTGTTTTTTGTTTTTTAATTCAGAAAGAAATGTTAAAGGCGTGTTGTGTGGGAACACATCAGGGCGACCTTTAATCATTAATCAGGATTGAACTATTTATAGAATGACCAAAGAATCAAGGAAAAGGTTGTATGTATTGTACGTGAGATAAACCGGAACTCGGAACGTTTCCGCTTTCTTGCTAAAATATTATAAGAATGTTCCAGTATGTTTATAACGAATTATTTTAACCGACAAATCAAAACCAAAGTTCCTAGAGGTAAACGAAATGTAACTTTTCTGGATAAATACGTTATAAAAAATGTTTTACTTTGAAGGTTGTAGATATGTACTTAGAAGTTGTATAAAACACGATTTAAAAGATCAGACTTTGATAATTTTGCTCATAAACAGAAATGATATTGAGTGTAGGTATTTATAAAATATTTTGATCACAGATATTGTTGGATAGACATGAACAATTTTGTACAATTAACCTAAAATTCCAAAATGGATTTGTTTTAATATTACACGTGTAATGGTGTAAGAACAAAGTATCTACACAAATTTTTAGTAAAAATTATTCTGTCAACGAGGTAATTCTTATTCGCAGAAGAATCGCAGCTAGATTTATTATATTACTGCAATAATAAATATAATTATTTTATTATTTTAAGAATTATCACATAGTTCGCAAGTTTTTGCAGTTAGAAGTATAAAGTTGACTAGAATAAGAGTGAGCTATAATACATTTAATTAATGATAAATCTGCAGTCAATTATCAATTAAATATCTTATCAAAGTTCTAGGAAATATAATTAATCCTTTATAACTGATAACTGAATCGCGAACAAAACAAGTCGCTATGGAGAAAACGAGGCGTAAATTGTGCAGAATCAGAGTGCTCATGGGAAAGTGAATATTTTTAGGCCAATTCCTTGAAAATGCGGAAAAATAAGAAAATCCGTTTTAAATTAATCCATCAAGAACATAACCTTGCCGTGACCACGTGGCCATCGTGACCTTTACATCCAGCAGAATTTGTCATTGTATGAACTCCCATTCCCATGTATATCAGACATGCATTAATGATGACTGTCCATATTGAAAAACAACGAAAAACGTTCACAAAAATGTCGACAATTCGGCCGTAATTCGTCACGATTTTGAATCGCGGCCAATTTGGCGCCTTCGTTAAGACAAGTTGACGCTACGGCTTTGCACCGAAAACCACAACATTTAAGCGATTTTTGTGTTTTTGCGAGATTGTAAAAATGCAGGGAAATTTTTGGAATCCATTTCGTTGAAATCGCAATTGTATTTTTTTAACGAAAATCGTTAGAAATCGTGACGTTTTCCGGAAAGTTCTAGACCAAACACGTAGACCAATCAGTGGCGAGTGGTAATTCAAATCTTGCAATTTGATTGGTCGCGGTGTCGAAGCTTCTAGAAGCATCATTGACCCCGTATATAACACGGCCGTGTACCCCATCGACTCGATTCCATCTCAGACCGCAACGTAAGTGACACGTTTTAAACAAATTCGAATTTTTTTGTCTGCAAACTACACAAACTCAAGGTAAGTCTTTGCATTCTACCCCGATCTAGTCGTAGCGGCGATGTTTTGTTTCAATTTTGAAGAATAATTCAATATTTGACAAGAAATTTCAACACGTGATTATCCCTCAATGTGAGCTTTGTATTGCGTAATTTCCGTCTCGATTGTACAGTTAGTTGTAGCGCCCCAGTTGGTACATTTTCGTTTATCTTCCAGATGGCTAAAGCACCCGCAGTTGGTATTGATCTGGGAACAACTTACTCCTGCGTGGGGGTTTTCCAGCATGGAAAAGTCGAAATCATTGCCAACGACCAGGGCAACAGGACGACCCCCTCATATGTTGCATTTACCGACACCGAGCGTCTCATCGGAGATGCTGCCAAGAACCAAGTGGCCATGAACCCCAATAACACAATTTTTGGTGAGTCATCGATTACGCATGACGAGAACTAGCGCTAATGACGAATCGATAGTGACCTTGATGCAAGATATTAGCACGAGAATTCTTATCTTTATTTGATTACGCGTTTACACAGATCATTATTGGTGTTTTTTTTTTAATTATCTTGTGGACGAACTATCGCCAAGCTGAAACCGCCGCCGAGTTTTAACATTCCTCAAACTTTGAAAACCTTCGTTTTGCATTTAATCAGCTGCAGTTCGCAATGCCAAGGTCTCTGAAGGTTTGCAAATGGCGTTTTTGACATTGCTGTTGCCAACTTAACTGATCCACCCAAAATCCCCCAAATCATAGTAACTTCAATTGGACGCCCCCTTTTAACATGATGATATTAAATGTCACGCCAGACTAGAGTTTATGAGCTACAACTGTGATTATTTAATCTTCTGAAAATAATGTAAACATTATACATCTTATGTTATGGATTTATCATGTGGATGACATGTTTTTTTTAAATTATAGATGCCAAACGTCTTATTGGGCGTCGCTTCGATGACCCCGCCATCCAGGCTGACATGAAACACTGGCCATTCGAAGTGCTTAACGATGGCGGCAAACCAAAAATCAAAGTAGAGTACAAAGGAGAAGCCAAGTCTTTCTACCCAGAAGAAGTAAGCTCAATGGTCTTGACAAAAATGAAGGAGACGGCTGAGGCCTATTTGGGCAAATCAGTCACCAACGCTGTAATCACCGTGCCCGCCTATTTCAACGATTCTCAGCGTCAAGCAACCAAAGACGCCGGTACCATTTCCGGTCTTCAGGTGTTGCGTATCATCAACGAACCGACCGCCGCCGCCATCGCCTACGGTCTGGACAAAAAGGGTACTGGAGAGAGAAACGTGTTGATTTTCGATTTGGGCGGCGGTACTTTCGATGTGTCGATTTTGACCATCGAAGACGGTATCTTTGAGGTGAAGTCGACGGCCGGCGACACTCACTTGGGTGGTGAAGATTTCGACAACCGCATGGTCAACCACTTCGTCCAGGAGTTCAAGCGAAAATACAAGAAAGATCTGACCAGTAACAAACGCGCTCTGCGTCGTTTGCGCACCTCTTGCGAAAGAGCGAAACGTACATTGTCGTCCTCGACGCAAGCCAGCATCGAAATCGATTCGTTGTTCGAAGGTATTGACTTCTACACTTCGATCACTCGTGCCAGATTCGAGGAACTGAACGCGGATTTGTTCCGTTCGACCATGGAACCCGTCGAGAAGTCGATCAGAGACGCCAAAATGGACAAGTCGCAAATCCACGACATCGTTTTGGTCGGTGGTTCCACTCGCATTCCTAAAGTACAAAAACTCCTCCAAGACTTCTTCAACGGCAAAGAGTTGAACAAGTCGATCAATCCAGATGAAGCCGTGGCTTACGGTGCTGCCGTACAAGCCGCCATTTTGCACGGCGACAAGTCCGAAGAAGTACAAGATCTTTTGCTTCTCGACGTTACACCGCTGTCTTTGGGTATCGAGACCGCTGGTGGTGTGATGACGGCATTGATCAAGCGCAACACCACCATTCCAACCAAACAGACACAAACTTTCACCACTTACTCCGACAATCAACCCGGTGTATTGATCCAAGTCTACGAAGGTGAACGTGCCATGACCAAAGACAACAACCTTCTGGGTAAATTCGAGTTGACCGGAATTCCCCCAGCTCCGCGAGGTGTGCCCCAGATCGAGGTCACCTTCGACATCGACGCCAACGGCATCTTGAACGTCACCGCCGTCGAAAAGAGCACCAACAAAGAGAACAAGATCACTATCACCAACGACAAGGGACGTCTCAGCAAGGAGGACATCGAGCGCATGGTGAACGACGCCGAGAAATACCGCAGCGAAGATGAGAAGCAGAAGAGCACGATCGCTGCCAAGAACGGCCTCGAATCGTACTGCTTTAACATCAAGAGTACCATGGAAGACGAGAAGGTCAAGGACAAGATCACCGACTCCGAGAGGACCTCCATCATGGATAAATGCAACGAAGTGATCGCCTGGTTGGACGCCAATCAGTTGGCGGAGAAGGAGGAATACGAGCACAAGCAGAAAGAACTGGAGAACCTGTGCAACCCGATCATCACTAAGATGTACCAAGGAGCCGGCGGTCCTCCTGGTGGCATGCCCGGATTCCCCGGCGGCGCCGGAGCGGCCCCAGGAGCTGGAGCTCCAGGTGCGGGAGGAGCCGGACCCACCATCGAAGAAGTCGACTAAACTGTTCATTCCAATTTTTTCCTTTTTTAATTTCAGTATTAAACAAGACAGTTCGTGATTTGTTTTTTTATGTTGATTACCAAAGAGATCACTGCAACTTTGAGTTGCCTCAACTTTCTCAATAAATTAATTCGGAATCCAATGGTGGCATTTTATTTTAACTTTATTACATTTTCTACCTTGCAGCTCAAGTAGTGAAAGGTACTGTTCAAAAACAATTATTGTGTATTACTCCTGTACATGGTACAGTGATGTGAGAACTACGTATATTATAATGTGACGTGAATAATAATAAAGTACGTGCAACGGACGTTTCTGAACGTATTTTATTTTTGGTTATAGTATGTTACTTTTGCGGCCACATAAAACGTCAGCAATTTTTTCTATTGTAATAAATTGACATCCTCCGTCAGTGTTATGTTGTGTTCGAGAAACTTCATTTTTAAAAGCCTGAATTACCAAGACTTGTTGCTCACACGGTAGAATACATTCTGTCAATTAGTATACACGTGTCCCAGAACTCGCGCCCCAGAGAAAAAAGGAGAAATCTTCATAAAAGGACAAATAAATAATCCCAATGAAAAATGTTTCTGTTGAACGGTATTCAAGAAAAGAACAGTTTAATTGGACCAATCAAAGCATTTTAAGCCATCCAGGTCTATTTCCCGTAATTGTTGCTACAGCGTGATCAACAATGACTGAGTCTGTTGGCAATGAAACAATTGAAAATACTGGTGATTTTTGTCTAGTAATTGGCACTGACCACGCACTGACCGGATTTTTTAACTTGAGATGACATTAAAAACATTCTTGGTAATGCAGGTTATGTTTATACTATTACAAAAATTAACCTTCGTTGGTAAATTTTAAATTTGCCAAATTTCATTGTTACCAACAGACTCAGTCATTCTTGATCACTCCGTATAATCTGTTTCAAAATCAAAAATCCACCAACACTGCATTCTACCTTGAAAATACAACCGACAACATCGCCAATTTTTGTTTTTAGTGTGTCTGCAAGTGTCAGAAAAAAGTGGGGTTACGAAAGAAAATTGTTGGACAGTCGTTTTGGTCGTAGTTCATCGTGTTTTTTATTCTCATTTTATTATTTCACTCAAAAGGTATGATTGGTACCTTTTTGTACATAATAATTATTTTGTGTTATGTAAATAAACTCAACAGTTCAATATCAAATTATGGCGGGAGGTAGGGCCAACCCAAAAAAATTAAACTTATTCTAGGGATTTGTTTTTTTCTGTCAACATAATTCAACAGGTGGTGGATTTTTGATTTTGAAACAGATTATAGCTTGCATATTTTATTACGTTTTCAATAAACTGACCGGCTATGAAACTTTTGAGAAACGTCAGTGTCAAAATTTCATTTAAATCACTTCAAATCGCTTTAGTACCGCCGGCCGGCGCCGTCGTGGTCAACCGTGCTCTTTCATCATGTATTCTGCAGCGGATTATGTGAAAATGTTGATAATTTACGGAGAATGTGGAAATGAAGTAAATCCACATGCTCTATTTTCAACAGCATTTCAGCAAAGATTTTATATAAATTTGTGGGTTGGTCTATTAGGGAATCGTGTGGTATGTCTTCAATAGAAATTAGTTTACATGTCAGCTAACTTCCCTCTTTAGGTAGGATCTTTTGAATTTCCTGCACGGTAAGCCCGAGACATTCACCCAGAACTTTGAATAGAGAATTTTTGAATGCAGAACTTTCCAATTTGCTTGAACACATTCCACATCTTTTTTGTGCTATCGGCTAGTTTCAACACGACGGCGCACTACCACACTTCAGTCGACAAGTTCGAGAAATTTTGGATCAACAGTATCCTCATCGATTGATAAGTTGTGGTGGTCCACGACACTGGCCTGTGCGGTCCTATTGCCTTATTGCTACAGGAGAACAATTCAGGAGTTGCGTTCAGGAAGCTTTTGCCACAATTACTCCTGACTGAAATGGTTACGAATTCTAAACTGAATCTTTTGCGACTGGCACGGTTATGCTTGCAAACGAATGGTGGCCACTTTGAGCACTTCCTCTGATTGTATTTATTTTTCGTTTCATAATCCCTTTTGGTTTATGTTATACCTTTTCTTCCCGTTTTGTACGATAAGCTCACGTGCATCAGAATAAACAAGGTTGTTTTCAGAACCGCCATTTGTTGTTTTATTAAAAAAAAACAGAATGTGTCGTAAAGACGCACGATAGAAGTGAAACTTTTGTATTAATTATTCGTCAATCACTTTTAAATAGCATATTCACAACAAAATTGTATATTTTAATGAAGAAAATAAATTATAAACAACGATAACACTAAACAATGTCAAAATGCATAACTCATTGTTCATTTTTAAGCCTCCAAATTAAAGAGAGGACATTATCGATAAATGCCGTGAGTGTGACAAAGACAGAAGTATACAGTGAGCGGCAAAAGTATGGAATAAATTCCTTAAAAATTAAACAATTTTTTTTTCAAAAAAATCCTTGGACAGGTCAATTTTAGTTTATAAAAATACATGTTTTAATATCAAAGAAAATTCCAAGCAGTCATTTGTTTTCGAGTTATGACGTCATCGATAGTTTTTTTAAATGGAAACCCCCTATTTTTTTCTTGATTCTGATAGCTCTTTTAATTGTCTAAATGACAGTATAAAAATTTTGTTATCTTACTAAGGAAATTTTTGAGAAAAAAAAAATTCATTTGGAAAAAATAAATTTTATAACAAACAAAAACAAGTCAAAAACTGTGTTAGTAAGTATTTAAAAATATGGAATTAAATGTTTGAATTACCATCCCCCAGCTTGTTGACAATAAGCAAGTTTATGAAGAAATTCCCCGTTTTAGTTTTATCTCAGCACCCAATCAAAATTAAAATTTCTATACGTTGTGTTTCTGTTAAATGAGTCATTTTCGAAAACGTTTTGTAAAACAAATAACACATATAATCTATTCCATCTTTAAAAAAAACGATAGGTTGCCATGCTTTAATTTTGTTAAATTGGCAGTATTGAGGAAAGTAGTAGTTATATTTAAATTCATTTTGGTTGTAAATCTTTTGTAACTAAATTTGAAGTGCTATGTTGCAAGATGATTCTAAAACAAAAAGTAAATAAAGTTATCAATAAATGTCATTTTGACGTTTTTCCAATTTATTTTAAATTAGACAACTCAAAGTAATAATTTAAAGGGTTTATTACAAGTGCATAATGCCAAAAGTTGTGTTTGTCGAGACAAAACGTGGTGTGTTGAAGGGCTAGAACAGATTGATGGATATCTTCAATGTGAGAACAATGAATTTGTATTCGATGAAATCCTGAACTGTATAATGAATTTATAGGGGGAAGAACTGTTATATATTGCATAATTACAAAAAAGGATCTGGAGGATACTAGAACTACAAAAAGAGGAAAATCAGAAAAGTGGAACCATTTTTTAAAATAGATCTGAACGAAATTATTCGTGGACTAAACATTAGAAGATGATTCGGAATCTAATGATGAAGATAATTCTGAAGATGAAATAATGGAGGAGATAAAGTGTAGGTGTCTTTTAAAAAAAGTGATTCCATTTTGGAGAACTTATCCGTTTTCTGCTTGTTAAACAAAGCAAGCGTTCTTGAAACTCTTTCAACGACTAAAGCCTCCACCAGATGTTTACATTTTGATTTGGATTTTTTTTCAATTGCTATTTTTAATAAAAAATGCTGGGTTCTCTATTAATCTCTTGTAATACAGTTTCAATCGATTCGCAAAAAAGCGGAACATAAGTATGGCAACACTGTACCTTCAAAATTTTCAAAATTCCTAACCAAACTTTTATTCAGATATACAGGATGAAATCTGTCAGATTGTCATGGCCAAGCATCGTTTTTTTAAAGTTGGAATACATTATATATGCCGTTCACGATTATTTTAAACACGCAGGAGGCCGCGATATTTTTTTGTTAGATTGGCGTCAGGTCCTGTCATATGACGTTTCGTTTTTAAATATACGCATTTTTTTTTTCAGGTAGTAAAATTTAATAAACAAGTAATAATTAAATGTACATATAGATATAAATCATAAACAATGCACTTCTTCAAGTGGAGTTACATAAGGCAGAGTGCCTAACATACTTGCAGCATTTCCACGTTGAATTGCCAATGAGATTCTTTGGTAGAAGAAAAATTTTGCTCTAGAATCTCCGGATTCAATCATAAGTTTTGCACCAATGAAATCGATAAATGTTTTACATTCCAAACTCCATGGACCTAACGTTTCGAAAGCTAAAGCTTTAAAAATATAATTTGCAGACTTTAAATTTTTATATTTGTCATGTTGTCAATTCCGTCATTAATTTAGTTAATAAGAATTTACCCAGAATTGCTCTACAAATATGTATGTTTTATTTCAATTACAATTTTACAATATAGTTCAATCATTTCGTCAAACTACGTGTTTAAAGGTTTAGCATTTGAAACCTTAGGCCCTTGGTGCAAAGAAGCCATCGATTTCATTAATGTCATCGGAAACCGACTTATCGCGGAATCAGGCGATTCAAAATCAAAGAAATTCCTTTTCGAGAGGATTTCCCTTGCCATTCAACGTGGAAACGCTGCAAGCATTCGGGGCACTTTTCCAGATTCCGCAATATTATCGGAAATTTTTGTATTATAAAACAAAAATGTTTATGTAATTATGTTATTAATATAAGCTCTTTTCTTATTTTACGATTATTGTTCCTAATGCCTTCAATTATTTAAAAAATGTAATAACTTGGGAGCAGTGTTCAGTTGAATTATAAGCTAAAAGAGATTTATTAAGACAAATCACAATACTGCCAACTAAAATGTCAGATTTTCATAGATAGTCCGAATTTGAAATAATCGTGAATGGTTTATAGAATGAAATTGACAGTAACATTTGACTGTTTGATTTACCTACTTGATTTTTTGACTTTTTTTTGACATTAAATAATTCAGTCTAAAAAATATTTGCAGACATTTCGTACAGGATTAACTTATGCTCTCGTTCTTTATCAACTGAAATACAACTAATTCCAAACAAATACTACTGGTAATCCTTATTATACCTACATAATAACTACATAATATGTATAAACTAACTGTCTAAGTACCGAGTGACTATAAATGATTGAAGGAAAATAGTGGATTGGCAACACTGATGCAGTTGGTAGTGCAAGTCTTCTCGTGCATCATCTGTCAATCATTCCTATTTAGGTTAGGTTAAGTCACGAAGTACATTGTCGATTTAGATTTTATTGACGTTTGTTTCAATTTTAAAAATTGCGTGTGTCATGCCAACGATGTTGCCAACTAAAGATTTCAAATGTGTCACCAACATAACAAAATAATTTTCAATCATTTATAGTCACTCGGTATAATGTACAATTGTACCTCCTCATCTGATGCACTTTATTTAAAAGGGTTCCCTTTAAATAAATTTTGTTATAAATATTTAAAATAAAAACGCAAGCATGAAATATGTTTCAACTACTCAACGGTGAGGAAAGTAGATTTTTCACACAAAATTTACATTTTACACAAATTCACTGTTAAGCAAATATTTTTACCTTGTACGCAACTTACTCGTACATAAAATAAATCGATAACATTATATTGTTGTTTTTTCTTTTTTAAAAAATATTTTTGTGAAAAACTAGATACAAGCGTGACTGATAGTATCCTCTAAGAAGTGACTTTTAAAAATTCCACTCTTAAGGCTCGCGTTTACCTAAAAGAAATTTCCTAGTTGATGTGCAGTGGGTCCTCTATTTACAAATTTATATTTTGGTCAAACGGGTCAAACAAACCGAGAGACGCAGGTACCTTGAATTAGTCACAGACGCTCAGTAGAGGGTAGAGGATTACGATCCTGTCCTGTTCCGTACCTAAATACGGAGATAAAATTTTGTGTTGGAAAGACAAGTCCTACAATGCCAATCTGAATTGGCTGCACTGCAAACTGTTGTTTCATTCCATTTTATTATTTATTAGCTGACCCGACAGACGTTGTCTTGTCCAATCCAAATTTCAGTAAATTAGTTTGTGATGATGATTTATTTTCTTCCATTAAATTTGAAATAACAATGAATCTCAAGTGAACAATCCGATAGCGAAATAAATTGGTATAGAAATAAAATAATTACATTTGTTGGACAGATCGCGAAACAACAGAAAAGTAAAAACGGATGTATTTTACGGATGTAATTAATTTAGGCTGGAATGCGTTTTTCCAGATTTTTCTCCAAATTTTCCAAAAACATTTTTTCAATTGAGTTATTTCCATCCCGGGAACAAACCGAACAAAAAAAAAATCAATTAAATATGTCGTCAGTTATGATCGAGAGTGCATACAAAAATTATAATTTTTGTAATTCTCCCGATTTTTTTTAACAAAAGGAACATTACATTTTAAAAAATTAAAAATATTGAGCTAAGAATTTGTTTTAGTATTTTTTTGTAGGTACATAATATACCTACAATTTGATCGTATAGGACATTTTTCTGACTTTGAAGGTCCGACTGATAAAACTATAATATTCACCAAATACAGGGTGCAGCATTGTGTAGTTGTATTTTCCCAAAGTATTACGATTAAATCTGCATTTACTCCCTGCAGATGAGGGAATGAATTTTAGTTCGGAGTTTCTACCTGATTTGTCAAGAATTATGAATGAGACAAAAATTACCCTTATGGTAAAATATTTTTTTTGTTCGACACTGTCAGAATTTGAGAATTTTCGCCTGTGTGAACGGATTTTGATAAATCTGACAACTTGTCAAAACGAAACGTCAAGCTAATTTTAAAGATTTTTAGCGATTTGGAGCCTTTAAGGGGCTCGTCGAACAAAAAAACGTTGTATTCAACTCGTTCTTGTGTAATTTGGGCTTTTTTGGCACTCGTGGACCTTTAAAACTCTCGTTTCACTCGAGTTTTAAACTGGTCCACTCATGCCAAAAAAAGCCAAAATTACACACGAACTCGTTAAATAAATAACTATTAAGTTAAAATTACAATGAAACGGTTGGTTTCATCTTGTGTCCCTTCGGTGAATAATTGAATATTATCGGTTTATTAGTCAAAAAAATTTGCTATAGATAAAGTATAGGATTATATTATGTACTCGCAAGTAACGATTTTTATTCTTTACTTATTCTGTACTTGTTCATGTAATAGTAATAGTATACTATTATTTCATACTAGAAGTCTGTTCTGTATCATAATTTTATTGCAAAAATAAAAAATCATATTATGTATTTTGTGAAAATCGCATCATCTTTTTTCCTGTGGTAATGGCCGTTGCTATTGTTTTTTACAATGAGTATTTCCTTCATGTGTTTAGCAACCAATTGCGTGACAAATATTGACCAATCAAAACGAGAAAACAAAAAATAACCCGATAAAATTTCTCTAAAATGCACATGTGCAATAATCTGATAAAAATGCCGGTACCTGATTTTTTTTTATTTAATTATTTTGAATAAAAAGGATTGGAAATAATGCGTTTGTTTTCATTATATTCAGGAAATAATCAGCCGTATACCCCTCGTGCAAAATTTTAATATCGGCATTTTTTTTGCTAATGAACTCAAACATCCATAAATGAGGTCAGAAGAACAATTATTAGCAAATAAGAGCACGAGACGAAGTCGAGGGCTTTTATTTGATAATAATTGGTCTTCTGACCGAATAATTAATTAAAATTTCCCATAAAAAATTTTGCACTTGGGATATAATATGTGGTTATTTCATTCATCATTATTTTCGACCAATCGTAAGGCTTTATTTTTTGAATTACAGCGATAATTTTTCGATAATTTTTTATTGTCCTTCAAATGTTTTTTTTTTTTTATTTTTAAGACAACGGCGAATACTAGTGTCACATTTTTTATTTTTATATCAAATGTCAACATGAGTCGTCAACTTCTGACGAGCAACTTGCAACCATTTTAAAAAATGACATTCCTGGTTGCTAATCAACTTTCGTATTACAACTCGATCATTTCGAAGCACTCAAGTGAATATTTTTCGACTTTTGCACTTTTCAATGTCAGATTTGATTTGTATAAATAAAACAGTCTCTGATACTGTTATAACTAACCTACCGGACTCAAATCGATAATGTAATCGAACATCTACCGGACAGTATAAAATAAAATATTTTAAATCGTGAATTTTGACATGAAATAAAGGAAAAAATTGTGCTTATTTCATGGTGTATTATTAAAGGAAATTATTATTGCACGTAAAAAAAAGGATAGAGATTTGCATAATATTAAAATGGGTGATATGCCGATGTAATTTGTACCCTTGTATAGTCCCCTTTCCGTAAGCTGTTAGCTCAGGTAGCATGTAGGGTTGGTTGTCTACAACGTGAAATTTTAACGTTGAGAAATGACTTCATTTTTTTCGTTTTTTTCAACTAATATTCAAGTAGGAAAAACCACTTTTCGTCTGCGTCACATTCATAACAATATCTAGTGAATGACGTGAGATATTTTCGATATCTCTTTTCATTTTGCCTACACAGCTTCCAAGCAGAGCATTTTATTTGTGGTTTTTCAACAGATTCGTCAAAACAAAATTATATTTTTCTCTTCATAGTTCACTAATAGAAATGTTCATAATTTATGTAGTAAAGAGAGAAAACGTTCATCTCGTATTGTTTTCTCAAAAAACGTGATCGAAAATCCACTTTTTCGACCGTTTCAAACTCAGGTAAACGCGAGCCTTAAGGGGATCCAAAGGGATAAAAAGTATTTTTTTTAAATTGATTTGGTCAGTGTATCGCTTGATTATAAGACTTTTATTACTTTGTCATGATCATCGAAATTAAATTGGTAAATTATTAAATATTTAATGCCCGATTTAATGGATTTTTCACAAGTATATTAAATATGTACAGCGGCCATTAATTTGGAAACACCAAGATTTTTCTATTGTAAATTGTTTGTCACTTTGATAATGTTATTGACATATCAATTTCGGCTGCGACAGTCTGTTGAATGCGCTCAACGATGACATGAGTGACATGAGTTCATGACAAAACGCTTACACTATCAAATACACTCCCCACAAAAATTATCGCACCACCCACAGTTGTGGTAAACCAAACAATGTGCCGCTACGATCTTCATTGTTGTGATAAAAGGGTGTAAGATAATACAAAAGAATAAATAAAAACAAAAAATCTACGTTTTGAAAGATTCTTTAACAGATTTATAACAATATAATAAATTGATTATGCACTATAACTAAATTAAAAACGAGTGCTTCCACCCCTGGCTTGAATGACAGCTTCCATTCTGTGAAGCATGCTTTCGTAAAGGTTTACAATGTACTCGTATTCTTGCGGTATGTTATGCCATTCTTTAACAAGAACTACTTCCAACTGTTGGAGAATGGTTAACAGCGAGTACTCTCGCCACGTAACGTTGGCTACGACCATTCTGTAGCAAAGCAAGTGCTTGGATAGCTTCTTCGTGGGTCAAATGACACATTCTATAAATAACGCGACTACAAATAAACTTGAAGAAATTGGTATATGCAGCTTTATCTCAAATTAAAAGAAAAGGTGCCAAAAAAATCTTTATCGGTGTTGGTGCTTGCAAATAAGTAAATAAAAACTGTTTCTACATGATCTAGACCTAGTATGTTGCTTTCATGCATATTCGTTTTGGAAAAACACCGATATTTCAGGGTGGTGCGATAATTTTTGTGGGGAATGTATTAGAAATATCCAGTAAAGTAGATTAGGCCTGTGTTTCCAAATTAATGGCCGCTAGTGTACATATTGAAAAAGAATAATATTGTTCATAAATTAATCTGTGTAATTACAGCAATAGTTTTAGTTTAACTCTAAACAGAATACGAAGTCGTTAAATTATCATTAACCTTAATAAAATCGACTAGTTATAAAACAAAGAGTAGTCGATGGTAGGTCACAGCAAATGCTAGAAGTGCTCCATTACTAGTGAGGTGTACAAGTTGCAATGCAATGGAGTCCCGCAAGAAGGTTATCTCCAACGGTAGACACTTACATTTCAAATTTTCGCTAGGCGATCACACATATGCGATCTTAAAGAAAATCTACATCGATTTTTTCTGCAATAAATTTACGAAGTTCTACAACGCGTTTTGTTTGACTTTTCATGCATTTCTTTGGTTAATTCAAATTCACTTCATGGTCAATAACTTTACCGTTGATTTGGTGGCCAGATACATCTGCACGATGGTGCTATCATTTACTGTAAGTCACTACAATACAGTAGAATTGAATGTAAAAAATCACTAATCATTTATTTAGGCTCAAGTAACGATGGGATATGCCATAATTCTTGAACCTAAATTTTTTCAACTGATAAGTAAGTGTGAAAACAGCTTTTGGTTAGAAGACAGCGCAGGTGTCAAAGCACGACAAAAAATTGTTACTAATTCGAAAATATTTTTGAAAATTAATTTAGTTTACCTTAGTACTGGTCTAGTTTTGTCTGTAATGATGTTACCAATATTTGGTGATCACAAAGAATGGTTTCTTGTGTCGATAATTTTTGAGAAACATTTTGGAACTTGGGCGATGATTCTTGATTGGATTTATTTTTCGACCGTCCCGTTTGTGATATTTTCTTCAATGAGGCTCGGGGGGGCTCTGTTCTACGCAACATTAGTCTTCCATGTCCAGATGTTTCTCATTAACGAACATATTTTGCAAATCTCTGGCAATTGTGACGGTACAATATCTCAGAAATTGCGTTCTTGTATCGACCATCACGTTTGCATCAAAAGGTAAAAACAATATTTAATTTCTTCGGTTATAACGACGTTTTTGCAGCGTAATAAAGATGCTTCTTCGAATTGTGCGTCTAGGGATGGGAATATTTGCGGTCCTTGCTGCTCTGTGTACGACTTCGATGATGTTTTTCTTTCTTAAGGCTCTCTATCAGTACCGAAAATGTATACGAGAAAACACCCATTTTTTACCGATAAATAACATCTTTAATCTTCAATTCTAAAGGGAGATGGATATTTATACAGGATGACAAAGGTGTTTTCTATGTCAGGACAGGTTAATTATTTTTAAATTTTGATCCGAACGCCTTAAAAAACACAATAATTGAAAAACTTTTCATACATTTTTCTCCAAACCTATTTCTTTGCCAATCTTCAGACTTACACCAAAATGACGAGCATCTTGCGAACTAGGTAGGTGTGTGTTTACTTTTTTAGTAAATGGAATATAATTCTCTCTATTTAAAAATAATGAATCGAAGCAACGTAACTTTTGCATCGAAAAATTCCTCTTCGAGGGGTGATTTATAAGCCCTCATAATTTATATTGCCCCCCTGGAGAGCGGTCGGACTCGCCGCCTCGCTACTGCTTTAAATAGACACAGACCTAGGTACCAATTCTGTTTGCCGATTTTGTCTACAAATACTTCGACTGCGTCTTTAAAATTTAATTTCATACTGTCCGGTAGATGTTCGATTACATTATCAATAGAGCATTAAGTATTAAAAATCGGTAAAATAGGCAGGGAAAAAGGCATTAAAAATTCGAAGATAAACATTGACAATTAAATGTTGCTATAAGTATTATTGTTTCAGTGATTCACTGTACATTATAGAAAAAAAAACATCATTTACAACAATCAAATACATTTTCTCAAAATTCACTGATTTTTGACAGATCTTACAAAAAAACAACACGAAAGCATCACTTGAAAAAATAAGACTTCTAAAGTTCCGCACAAATTTATTTAATTTGTCGGTAACTTTCGACATTATGACAGAAACGATTCTTATTGTAAAAAAATTAAAAGTGAACGAATATCACAGAAAGAAAGTAATTTCCAGGTAAAACGAGATAAAAGCAGAAAGGGGGATTTAAGTTACACTGTGGATTATAGGAAAACTCGAGTCAGGTAATGTAGATACCGTAATGGGATAGGATTTTCTATGAACTGTAGGTAAAGTTAGTTCGTTGCTGCTATGTATTCCATGAAAAACAAAATTTATGTCAAAATTGGCAGTTATATAAGCCAAATGGGCTTTTTTTAGGAAATGATCAATTTGAGTCCGGTAGGTGAGTTACAACAGGGAAGCAATACTTACCAGACTGTTTTATTTTTATAAATCAAATTTGACAGTGAAAAGTTAAAAAGTCAAAAAATATTCGGTCATTGTTGTAACATAACATATTTAGCCGTGACAACCAAAAACAAGATAGTGGAACGTATTGATATGAAAATACAGGGTGTTTCTGAAATAAGTACATTAATTTTAACTGGTAATAGAACTCATCAAAAGGAACAACTTTTCTCTCTGCCATTTTGGCGAAAAACGTTGCGTAATGGCTTAGGAAAGATTTTCCTAAAACCGTTCACATCTCCAAAACTAAGCTACCTAAAAACGTGAAACAACCAGATTCTTACGAAGTGGATTTTTTGCTATACGGGTAGATTTCTTTGAATTTCGATTTCTGCGTTAAAACACGTTTTCTGGATGAAAATGGACATTTTTTTCATATTAGCGCTGATCTCAATTAGCCATTGCAGTATTTAGTGGCGTAGGGCTATTTTAGTGAAAAATCTCTCCAATTTTTTTTTGGAATTAAACATCGTTTTTCGGCAAAATGGTAGATAGAAAAGTTGTTCCTTTTGACGAGTTCTATTACCAGTTAAAATTAATGTACTTATTTCTGTTACACGTTGTATGTAACTTGTGTTTCAACCTATGTTTATTGGCGCGTGGAGTTCCAGTATCGACATACAATTTCGGATTCATGGATAACTTGATTACAAATTAATTTGATCGCTCTTTATAAGATCACAAAATTCCAAATATATAATTCTTCTCGGAAGTTTTCCTAATCTGCCGTGTCCAAATTACCTGCCCCCTGGCTGTTTCGGCTAGCTAAAGGATCATTATTGGACGACACCGTTATTCATCCCCATTTCAGGTACAATCTTGAATATAAATTTGCTGTGTTTGTTTATACATATTTCTATTTATTTTGACTGCGTCCTAGTGACTAGAAGTTGTGTTATTATCCGAGTGCGTTTTAAAAATGGGTGTCCATGGTAAGAATAAGATTTCTACAAACGGTTACCGGAAAAGTATAAAACGTAGAATGAAGGCAATACGTAATAAGAGGTAAATATAATGAATATAATTTCTTTTTCAATTTTACTCTGTCTTACTTTTCGCAACTGTACGACACTTGCAATCTGCAGCTATGTTACTCGTATTTATTACAATTATGTTATTGTTACATGTTATTCTTATGCTTTTTTAGATCAAACAGTACTTTTCAATTGTTTCATTGCCAACAGACTCAGTCATTGTTGATCACGCTGTACAAAGACAAAAGCAAATAAGAATTAGTTAATTACTTTAATTTAAGCAGTAAAAAAACGTAACAGTGCTTTTGAAGTCAACAATGCCGAAACGGACAACAAAACTAAAAAATTATAATCAAGGTTCGCGCAGGGCAAGCAACAATATCATATGCGTAAGATTACTACTGGCGGGAATTAATCTGCACTGTGTTGTTTTGGAACTCGTAATGTAAAGTAGGTACGGTGTTTACCTGCATGTCACTATTTACAAAACATAATTACAGAGCCAAAAATAATGTATATGTATTTATTTAATTATGAAAATAAACTGATTTAGGCCCGTATTCACCAACGCCAGTTAAAGTTAACTGTAGGTTAAAATATACGAAAACATTGTTATAACAATAGGTAACTAAAGTAACGAAGTATTTTAACCTACAGTTAACGTTAACTGGCGTTGGTGAATACGGCCGTTATAATTTCAAATTTTTTTATTTTCTTACTTATAAATTTAAATCATATTCTGGGGAATCCGACGGAAATTTCGTAAAGCGGCTCGGGATTTAGAAACAGGGCAGAGTAGCAGGTAGTCTCCTTTGGGCGAAGTGCTCCTCTTCACACTAGGAGGTAACAAATACTAATCCCCTCATTATTAGCACTGCATGGTAGTGCCTGTCGTAAAACGGTCAGCAGGTGTTGTATGGTTGGTTGTATAGTTACGAAATAGATATTTTCGTTGGGTGATGGGCACCCTTAACGTAAGTGTTTAGAAATGTCAAGTTTCAGAAGAATTTTCTAAGTGTATTTCAAATTTCGAATCATTCGTTTTAGACTTTAGGAAACATGAGCACCATTTTGAAAGTTCGTTCGGTTCTAATGGTCACTTGGCTCACTCTTACTGTTTCCATCTTCTGTGTGGCAGGACAAATGCTTCTAAATGAGGTAGTTTCAACAGAATGAGCCAATTACAGGATATTTACCCGTTAATATTTCAGACTACTAAAATTTTTGATACTCTATCATCTTGTTCGTGGTACGAAGGAATGCAGAAAATAAAAAGATTCTTTTAATTTTTTTGTCAAATAGTCTAAAACCCGTAGGATTTATCTTCGCTGGAGTCACTTTAAACTACAAACTTCCACTTTTCGTAAGTTCAAGACTAAATTAAATATTTTTTCCGTTGACCGCTTGTTAATTTCAATATTAATGAATTATTTTGTCTAAAATATAGTGTATTAATGGACCTCATTAATACACTATTTTTTATTAATCAACGATTTTTGCGATTTTGACGTTTTGATGACATTTTGATGTCTAAACAACATCGAACATGCATTGTTTGCACTTACCAACACTGCAGCAGGTAGTGCAGCAAGGTTTTCTATATTTTATAGCTCCATAACTGCACAATTACAAATTCACTTTTTCAAAAGCCGACCTTTTTGGTTATAATTCGCATGTCATATTTTTCAAAGGTTTCCGTAGCAATCGTGATTTTTACGTGAAATTGAATGTGAATGGAGTTGACGTCTTCTGACAGTCTTTGTGGAAAAGTGAATAGAAAGTGTTGAAAAATTTAAAAATGGCCTACCCTCAGGGCAAAAAAAGGATGAAGGTATTTTATAAGATCTCATCTTTATCGAAAAAGATGAAATTGGTTTTGATTTGACTTTAATTTGAAATTTTGTCACAAAAAAAAGTTTGCGGTCAAGGAAAAATTTTTGTAATCAACTCGTTTGTTAATGCGCGATTAATAATCTCAACTATTAAAGGCACTCACTCGCTACACTCGTTCGTGCTTTAAACAGTTTCGATTATTATTAATCGCCTTCATTAACAAACTAGTTTATTAAATAACTATTAAGTCTAAATATTATTTACAGATACTTCGTACGGGATTCACTTATGCTCTCGTTCTTTACCTGTTAAAAAACAACTAATCCCAAACAAATGTTGCTGGCAATCTTTGTTATTATAAGAAAGCCCAGACTATACAACTGATCAAACCAGATCAAACTAATCAAGTTAGATATTTTTCATGTGTCCTATGATGTAACGTTGTTATCTCTATAATATTATATCGGGTGTTTTTTTTAATTTCTTCTCAAGACTAGATTGTGACCACAGACAATTAAATTATAGTATAATTGTTATAATTAAACTATAGTTTCATTGTCTGTGATTGTGACCGCACCACTCGTCAGCCTGCAGAGTAAAAACACAAACACTCAAACACCGCAAAAAATGAGGTTAGATTTAAAGAGCTGATCTGTAATCTGTAATCTGTGGTGCGTTCACAATCGACTCTTCAACTCCTACTTTGAGGATAAATTTAAATAAACACCCGATATAACCTAACTGTCTAAGTGTAATGTACAGTAGAGAGCACGGAATTTCGCACACATTGGACATTTCACTGAAACGTTGGCTACGATTGACATAAGATGTGAAACGGACCTTACGTAATAGTAGGTAACCTTATTTTTGCCTTTTGTCATATTTATTTGTCATTTTAGGAATGCACCACCACAGAACTGCCCAGAACAAAAACAAGAAGCTGTAATAAGACTTCAAGAACTCTAATCAAGTTATGAAAGTAGAATGTTATTTTTAGAATTTATAAACTCGTCTATAAATAAATACTCTAATTCAAACTCGAACAACAACTAGTATTTGATCTGTGCCCCATTGGCTTCTATAACTTTTGTCAATCTGGAGCGCATGGAGGGGCATACATTTCTATGGTAATCCTGGGGTAACGTACGCCAAGCATCCGTAATGGCAGTCAACAACTCCTCAGTACTGTGAAACACCAACGACCAACTGCCGACGTTTCAACTTCCTCACTAAAATGTCTCAAATATTTTCGATTGGGTTAAGATCAGGACTTCTACTCGGCCAATCGAGAACGAGAACGTTTATATTATGATCCTCGAACTATGCCGCCACCCTGTGTGCAGTATGGATAGGACAGTTGTCCTGTTGGAAAATAAAGTCGCCACTGGGAAAAACTCTTCTTACAGATCGAAGCATTACATCTTCGAGAATCATAATATAAATGTCCGCATTAAGCCGAGGTTCCACATGCAACATTACCCCAGGACTAACCGCCCACATATTGACACTGAAACGTCCACTTCGTTCTGTTTTTTGAATATATTGTTCGTCGTAGCGTGTATTTCTTCGCCTACACACTCTTAACTGGCCATTGGGAGACGACTGGAAAACTTTTTCGTCAGAGAAAATTACTCTGCTCCAGAAATCATCATTTTTGACTAGATGTTGTAAAGAACATCCGATTCTTGCCTCCATATGACGTGGTGTTAATCGTATTTTTTTTGCCGCTTTATATTTATATTGTATTTAAAATAAATACTCAAACATTAAATAAGACTCAAAGACAGTCGTTAAATTATGGTTAGCATGAATAAAATCCCGCAAATAACGAATAGTCGATGGATTTGGTACGAATTTCGTTACCGGCCTGTGGATATTATGTTGCCTGACCGATATCGATTAGTGACGAATAATAGTTATTTACTACGAGAGAGGAAGGTCAAACTTTTGTTCACGCGAATTGCATGTTCGGCTACGACGCGCAGCGGAGTGGACGATGCAATTCAAGTGAACAAAAGCGGCCTTACTCTCGAGTGCTGTATTTGGTTTTGTTCGATACCTTAGATACCTCCTTGGAAAATAAGTCTCTAACTTTACATAATAAAATTAATTTTTTGTTCGACACTGTCAGAATTTGAAAATTTTCTCCTATGTGAACGGATTTTGATAAATTTGACAACTTGTCAAAACGAAACGTCAAGCCAATTTTAAAGATTTTCAGCGATTTGGAGCCTTTGGGGGACTCGTCGAACAAAAAAATCACATTTTCGGAAAGATCTGTTGCTATGGAATAAAATAAAATCTAAAATAAACAAAGTTTTATAAAGTCATAAAATGATTGTGTACACGTTGTGGAAATGAACGTTGAAGAATTCTATGTTCCTGATGATGTCCTGGGCGAGGCAAGTGCCGCGAAGTACCAAATGGTGCCTACGAAATCAAAATTACGATACCAGAAAGAATTGGAAATATTTACACAAAGGCAGACCGAGAAACGGATCAAGGGAAAAGACGAAAATGTGATGGCATATTTTAAAAATATAGAAGCAGCATCAGCGCGGTCGTGATATTCAATGTTGAAGAGTACACTGTTTGTATTTCAAAACCTTTTTTTAATAAGCTATTAGTCGTTTTAATATAATAAATGGTACAGGTTCAGCAATCTCACCTCCTTTTTGAAAACAAAATGTAGAAACTATCAGCCCGAAAAAAACTGCAACTTTTTCAAGAAACGATGTTTGCAAGTTTTTACTGGAAGCGGCGGACCAAGAGTGGATCCTTCAGAAAGTTGTGCTGATGATGGGCATATTCGGTGGCTATCGTTGTGATGAATTATGTAAAATGATGGATTGTTATACATAGTTATTAGTTATTATTGGTATGTAATTATTTTCAATATACAAATTCTTTTTCATAAAATTGAATTTCAATTATGCGTGAGCGAAAGTGCGTGAGCGAAAGAGAATGAGCGAAAGTGAAACCTTCACCCACTGATAACCATGGATACAGACCTACTTTCTAGGGAGGTATCGAACAAAATAATTAGGGGAGCCAATATGCGAGGATTTTTACTTTTACACGTAGTTAGCGCTGATTGTGTCGAGCAGTCGTGAGTGTGCATCGCTCCGTGATTTTACGAGAAAAACAAGATATTCACAAAGAATAAACCAGGCAACTAGTCAGGAAAAGACCAAGATACACCGCAGAACCAAAAACCGTAAGTCGCAAGTCAAAAACAGCCATATAAAGTAGAAGATCGTGAAAAAAGAGCCGACTCACAGAGAGACAGAAACGGAGGAAGCAGTTATCGCTCCGCGATAAGGAGGCGCTTATCGCTCCGAGGTAAGAAAAGTCTGTAAGAACGAAGATAAACAAAACTAGTAGGCAACACAGAATACAGACGGGTTTAAGTGTAATCGAGTGAACCCCTGAACAATAACAAAAGAAACAAACCGGATCACGACTCTTCACCAGAAACAGAACAGAAACTATTCCGAGGAGGTACCCAAGTGGACAGAACACAGCTAAAACAAGAAAAAACGGAGGACCAAAACATGGAGGAAATCAAGCAAATACTGCTAGAGTTGAGCAGAGAAGTAAAGGAAATGAGAAACGACATCAGTTAAAACAACAAAGAAATGAAGAGCCTCAGAGAGGATGTAAGAACCATGCAGGTGAACTGGGAGAAGGAAAAGCTGGACCTGGAAGAAAAGATCACGAAAACAGAAGAAAAAGATAGAAAAACTCGAAAAAGACAAGATACGCAACAACTTGATAGTGACAGGAATGCGGATGGAGACAGAAGACGAAGAGCTACTGGGAAACACAATGGAAAAAATGATAAACAAAGAGTTGAGCCTAAACGTGAAAGTAAAGAAGGTCTACAAGATAGGGCACGATAAGTACAACGTGGAAATGAATAAGTGGAATGAAAAATTAATGGTCCTAAAGACAAAAGGAAAACTTAGAGGAAAAGGGATTTACATTGATTCCACATTAACATTAGCGGAGAGAGAGATTCAGAAAAACCTCAGAGACTTCGCCAAGAAAGAAAGAATTAATGGAGCCACAGTAAGAGTAAAGTATCAGGGAGTGGAAATTGACGGTAGGAGCTGGAAATGGAACAAAAAGGAGCAAAAGCTCATGAAAGTAGGAGAAATTAAGGCTCCAAGAAACTAAGAAGCGATACAAGAGGCACAACAAAGACGACCAGGCAAAAAAAAAAGGACGACGCAAACGGAACGTGATGAACAAACTGAACCGACAAACCCGGGAAAACGAGCAAATAAACCGAATAAAAAGGGAAAAATGAATAAGAAAACCATCAGACTGGGCACATGGAACGTAAGAACAATGTTAGCGCCAGGGAAGATGTCTGAAAGAGCGAGAGAAATGAGAAGATACAAAATAGAAATACTCGCAATACAGGAAACAAGATGGCCAGGAAAGGGAAAGATAGACAAAATGAACTACACGCTGGGGAGAAAAAGCAAGGGAAGAACGGAACAGCATTTTTAGTAGGAGGGGGGATAAGAAACAAGATAATGCAATATGAAGCGGTGGATGGAAGAATATCGTGGATCAGAATCGAAAACAAGCAAGCAAACATAACAATGATAAACGCATATGCGCCAACAGAGAATAGCAAGGAAGAAGAAAAAACTAAATTTTACGACAAACTGGAAAAAGTATGTGAGAAAGTAAAAAGAAACGACATTTTAATGATAGTGGGGGACTTCAATGCGAAGATAGGGAAGGAGGAACGCAATGAAGGTGTAGCAGGGAAAGAGACAATCCACGATACCACTAACAACAACGGAGCGAACATTTGCGACCTGGCGGCAGCAACAAACACATTCATTGTTAGCACGCAATACAGACATAAAAGAGAGCACAAGATAACATGGATGATTCCAGGGGGGACAGAGGGAAACCAAATAGACCACATGCTAATCTCCAAAAAGTGGAAAAGAATAATACAAGACGTTAGGACATACAGAGGGGCAAATGTCGACTCAGACCATCTCTTGGTTGTCGCCAAAATGAGGATGAAGGTGGTCAAACAAACAGGAGGCAGTAGGAAAAATAGATGGGATGTAGAGAAGCTAAACCAGTTAAACCACACGAGACACAACGATGGGTACAAAAAAGAGATGAGAAAAAAATTAGAAACACGAGAAGAAGAAGTAGACATCGAGGAAGAGTGGAAGAACCTAAAAGAAAGCATAATGGACACGGCAGAAACAATGCTTGGACGAAGAACAACAAGAAAAAGAAAGGAATTGTTCGACGAGGAGTGCGAAAAAAGAACGGAGGCGAAGAACCAAGCCAGAAACAGATGGTTAAAGACGGGAAACCTAAAAGATTTAGAGTACTACAAAGAAAAAAAGAAAAGAGGCGACCAAATATTGCAAACACAAAAAAAAAGTTGGATTAGGGAGCTTATGCAGGAAGTGGAAGTCAACAATAGGGACAGCAGGTGTTACCACCGGAACTGTTTGTGTACAAACTCTAACCAATCTCGGTTCCGGTGACAAGTGCGATGTCCACTTGTATCGAAGTGACTCCAATAAGAATCGACGTCGTAGGCGGGCGACCTGGTTGCCGCGTTCGGGATGTCGGCGCTCCGACAAGGGGGTGCACTGTCGCAGATGTTTCGGGTCGGAAATCAAACGAAAAAGCGGGTAGTCAAGTTTAACCAAGACTGCCTGATTTTCGGCCGGCGCTGCATATTTACGAATAAGTTGGACCCAATCGTGACAACAGAGCGAGCGGGGGGGTTCTTTAGAAAAAACACCCGAACGGTCAAAGACCACCCAAACGGTCCACACATGTGACACAGGAAACTGTATGAACTGATAAAACACCGGAACTCGACGAGTAAAAGGACACAAAGAATAGATAACAAAAGATGGGAAGCATATTACACGAAACTTTTTAGGGAAGAAAAAAAAATTACAGGGAGAAAAAAAGAAAAACGGAAATGAAAGACAGTAACAACGAGGACGACGCGCCGTCTTAAGACGAATACATGGAGATCATCGCACAGCTTAAGACAAAGAAAGCAGCAGGGCCCGACCAAATCAGTAATGAATTAATCAAGTAAGGAGGGCACGAACTGCTAAGCAGAGTTTATAGAATACTAGTGGCGGTATGGCAGAGCGAGACAATGCCAGAAGAATGGAGAACAGGACTACTCATTCCACTACTTAAGAAAGGAGATCCTACACAATGTAGCAACTACAGAGGAATCATGTTACTCAACACAACATATAAAATACTAACATCGATTATCAGGAAGAGACTGACAGAACACACAGAAACAAAACTAGGGGAGTATCAGAATGGATTCAGAAAAGGCAAATCAACCATAGACGCAATACACGTTATATCACAAAAAATAGAGAAGAGCTATGAATACGACATAGAGTTACATATATTATTTTTCTACTTTGCGTTTCTAATGATGTCATTATGAAACCCATTTGAGTATCGAAAGAGAGCTCATTATGAAACGCAACATTTTATTTTCTAAGGTTGGTACCGGGTTCGTTGATGCGGTGTTAAACGTCGAAAATGATAAACAAGCAAGTGCAAGTAACATAACCTCAAAATACTTTTATTTTTAAACTTTAAAGATTACAGACTAAAGGATTAACACGGAAAGTTAGGGTAATGTTGCACTTTAGGTCGGTGTAATAATGATACTTATGCGAATGTACAAATAGCGAAAACCTAAACACATTTTTATTAAAAATTAAACTAATGCACCGACGATAAAGTGAAACATTACCCAAGTTAATTTTGTTAATGGTAACGGTGGACGAATCATGGCTGTTAATTGTGATGCCAGGCATGCCAGGGATAGTTTCACTCGACCTGAAGTTTTGCTGAACACTCCTATTGTCAGACACCACAATGGTTGAAGTTGCTTTAGTGTTCTCTTTACTGCAAACAACCACAGGCACAGGATTACCTGGTTGTGAAGCTCTTGATGTAGATGCACATGAAAGAATTTGTGCCACTTCAACTTTCTTTTTTAGGGATTGTTCGATGTAGCCCTCAGTCACAGCTGAGGACTTCCAGCCCCCATGACGCTTAATTGTTATCAAGTCACCTCCCCGGTTTGCTAGGTGGGATGCACTAGACCGTCGAAAACAGTGCCCTGTAAACAACTCAGGATTGGGTAGTTTTAAAAAAGTGGCAATGACTTTTGGCATTTTGCCAAATGTGTTTATCCCAATGGGGCTGTTAATGCAGTACCCATTTCTGTATGTCAGAAAGAAACGACTGTGAGTAACATTTTTAGGTCGTAAGTTGTGGTAAGTCTTAATTAAGTCAATCCATTCATTGTCTGTTATTGCAAATAAACGTGGTTTATTTGTTTTTGTTTTAGGTATTGAATCACTTTTAAAGTCAACGTCGTTTACGGACATAATCGTTAACTCTTCACGTCTACAAGCTCCACAGTATCCCATTATTAAGGCGATCTAAAAAAAAACTATCAAGAGCAACTGATAATACACTGTTATGAATTACATTTTTTTAATACGGTTTCTGTACTTATTTTATTCATAATAATAAATATAAATTGAAAATGACTACATACCTTCATTGCTAGGTACATCTTATTATCCGCGTGTCCTATGAAGCGACATATATCTTCGACTTCCAAAATTTTGGATTTTTTTGGTTGATAATTCTCTGCTTGTTTTTTTAAGGTTTGCAATTTAGCGTAACGTGATATATCCACGTTTTTGTAAATGTTCAAACATGATCTTAACATAGAATATATCGACCATAAGGTAGAGGATTTTTTCGTCTTACTTTGCATATCGAAATATGCAATTAAAACATTCTCCGATATGTTCTTCACCTTATTTTCCCGACACCAGGCTTCAAAGTTCGCAAATTCCTTCTCATACACCTCTCTTGACTTTGTAGGTAGGAAGTTGCTAAGGGTGCCCTCAGCAACTTCACGTAACTCAGGGGGGGTACAGTTTTGGTCGTTTTCCATACTTTTTTCTTAACTTATACAAATTAACAACTCAAATATTGCGAACTGTCAATTTTACAATTTCGAATTTCATTTGTTTCAAATTCAAAATGATAAAGATCCAAGTTACCAGTAGGTACCACCCGTCATGTATTAATACAAAAGTCCCTAAATTCCAAAATTTTGATTTTTAAGCCGTAATAGGGCAAAGTAGAAAAACTAGTATAAAGAACTCGTTTCGTAAGGCGTTTGTCGCACTTGTCCATTACAAAACTCGCCGCTACGCTGGCTCGTTTTCTAAACTTGGACGCGTGCGACAAAATTGTGCCTTACGAAACGCGTTCTTTAATATACTATTATAGACTTCAAACAAGCCTTTGACAACATAAACAGGCGCAGTCTAGTAGAGCATATGCAACAAATGCAAATACCGGAGAAACTAATCAAGCTAACGAAAATGAAGATGGACAACTCAAGAGCAAGCAAGTACAACAGAGGGTGTAACAAACGAAATAACCATAGAAAGAGGAGTCAGGCAAGGAGACGCACTGTCCACAACGCTCTTCAACATCGCACTCGACGGTGCAATAAAGGCTACAGGACTGGACAGAGCTATTACGGTGAGTGCAACTCAAGTAATAGCTTACGCAGATGACATAGCACTTATAACAAGAGATAAAAAGAGTCTGGGAGCGGCGATGCGAAAGCTAGTTACAGAAACAGAAAAAAGAGGTCTACAACTCAACCAAGATAAGACCAAATACATGATAATCTCGAGAAGAAAGACAGACCATATTAAAGAAACAAACCTAGGGAGTTACACGTTTAAAAAAGTAGAAAATTTTAAATACCTGGGAGTGAACGTGAACTAAAAAAATTAACGAAGCGCCGAAATCAAAGAGCGAATACAAGCGCCGATTTTCGCCCGTTTGTACACGATCTGAACACTTCCAGACCCAACAGACAAGTGCGCCCCGCTAGTGGGAGGGATTTCAGTCCACTGCGTCACTAGCCAAGCTGTTCTGGTCGACCTGTACTTAGAAAAATTGCAGGGCCAAGAAGAACAGAAGAAGGGGAATACAGGACACTAATGAATCATGAAATAAGGGACATAATCGAGGGAGAAGATATTGTAGGATTTGTGAAAACACAAAAGCTACGGTGGTTCGGACACGTGCAAAGGAGGGATACACAACACATACTAAGAAAAACCCTAAATTGGAGACCAGTAGAAGGAAGACCAAGAGGCAGACCAAGGATAAGGTGGGAAGACCAGATACACGAGGACATTAGAAAGATAGGAATAGAGGACTGGAGAATCAAGATTCAAGGTAGGAAGAGCTGGGAAAAAAACATACGAGCAGCCAGAGAGCAAGGCAGAATCTAAAGATAACAAGAGAGAAGAACAAGGCGGAGTGATTCACCGCAGGAAAAACAGAATCGAAAAATTCCAATAGGAGTAGCTTAAATTCGGCATCGAATCAACTCTTATACTGGGTGCCCCAAAATTCGCGGAACAACTCAATGGGGCAATGTCAACTCAGGTTAAAAAATAATAAGAAAAATAATTAAAAAATTCTATACCTCTTAGATTTGAAGATATGGAGGTTCAAAAGGTGCACCTTTGATCTCATTTATTTTAAACATTAAAAAGTATATTAAGTATAACATAATTACATAAACATTTTTGTTTTATAATACAAAAATTTCCGATAATATTGCGGAATCTGGAAAAGTGCCCCGAATGCTTGCAGCGTTTCCACGTTGAATGGCAAGGGAAATCCTCTCGAAAAGGAATTTCTTTGATTTTGAATCGCCTGATTCCGCGATAAGTCGGTTTCCGATGACATTAATGAAATCGATGGCTTCTTTGCACCAAGGGCCTAAGGTTTCAAATGCTAAACCTTTAAACACGTAGTTTGACGAAATGATTGAACTAAGTATATTTGCTATGTTTGCGTTTGCAAGCCATTTCAGCGGCAAAACCTGAGACTTCAGATGATTTCAATACGTAACTGTCTGCAAGTGTATCTACAACAGTAACGTCCCAAACCAAAGGTTGACCTTTAATCCACGGTACTAAAGTCATCCCATCTGGGCGTTTTCCGTCATCCCGAGACAGTCCGTTTGGTTCTAAAGTTGAATTCACATGAATTGAAGTTAAAGACCGATTGATAATGGAATTAATTTCAGTGTGTCTTGAAAATCTACCACTGCTTTTGAAACAACTTAGACCGTGGGTGCCAATTTCGTCAACTTTCGCATTGCATTTGCAAATATGAGGTGTACAAAGATTACAACCCAATCTTAAACCAATACAAACTTGGAAGGAAGTGTTATCTAAAAGAGTACCAATATTAGGAGAAGGTATTGCATGTAACCAAGATCCTGATTCTCTGCATTGCAAAGCTTTAAAACGAGCCAAGTCTCTAGGTGAATTAAAGATTAAGTCATTGTCAATTATTCTTTTGATATTGATATTATCCCAATTCTTCTGAAATTGTGGAATTGTTGGTATTTCGTTCTCATTTGCTACACCCCAGGCTGCTAAAGCTTCATCATAATGGTGAATATTAAGCTCATTATCCTTTGAGTTTAGTAATAAAGAAACAAGCTTTTTAACCCCATTAATTGAAGATAGGAAAGCAGGGAGACAAATATCGGAAATGCGACGAATTCCCAAACCACCAAATCTAATCGGTAAAGTGGACTGACGCCATTGTAAATCAGTTAAACGTAAATTAAGTATTCTCTCTAAACAAGACTTTAAAGAAGAATCAATTGAATTAACATAATTAGAAAATTTCCAAAATGGAGTTGTTCTTAATAAAAAATTAAATTTTGGTATGAAAAGACAGTTTTTGATTAAAGTATAAGCCACGTGTCTGTTAAGGAGTTCAGCTTTGTTTAAAAGATTTTCAACTGTAATTATAGTTTTTTCGACGGTGTTTTTGAAACCTTGGTCAAAGATTGGAGAGCCTAAAAGAGATAAACTTTCTCGGTCACAGATTTTAATGCCTGGTGCTAAATTTTGAAATTCCTTTATGACTTTTAAATCTGTGTCTCCAGAACAGCAAAAGATCTCGCATTTGTTAAAGTTTAATTCAAGGCCAATTTCCTGAGATAAATTTATAACTTTCTTAAAGTCGGATAAAACTACTTCTGGGTAATCAGCTAAGGTTCCATCATCTAAATACCATATATTCATTTGAGAATCCAAAGATAAAATAATTGGTTGAATTGCAAGACTAAAAATCATGGGACCGCAGGGATCTCCTTGCTGAGCTCCAACAGAAGAAGAAATTAAATGATTACCGAAAAATAAAGTTGAAGGATTTCTATAGCATTGATAAAGATAAGGGTACAGAAGTGGGGTATGACATTGGACTTCTTTCAGAATACAATCCCGTTCGACTGAGTTAAAGGCATTTTTGAAATCTAATTTAAGAAGAACTTTGCCACGGTTTTGATCGTTATTAACAAAGGTTCGTGTGGTATGAATTGCTGCTTCGCATCCTAGTTTAGTTGCAACTCCAAGTTGGTGTGGAGATAAATACGAATTTACAATATTTCGACTTTGAAAACAGGCTAGCTTTGAGGTCAATCTTCGCAAACAGTTTCCGATAGCGATCGGTCTAATTCCTCCATCTTTTTTGTTAAGGGCACATAAAGACGCGCCATACAATAAATGGCAGATTTCTGAAGGAAGTTGCCCAGATAATAAAAAATTGCACAGTTTGGTTAAAGCTCTTAGTGCCTTCTGACCTGCTTCACCCGCTGACAAAGATATGATATCTTTCAAGTATTGTGGTCTCATGCCATCTAAACCTGGTGAAGAACCGGCAGGAAATGAATTGATAGCTTCTCGAACGTTTTGCTCATTGACTATTAAACTAATGTCTCCTGGTTTGAAAGGGTCTGGGAAAAAAAGTTCGCGAGATGGTGAAGGATGTTTTTTTTTAAGTTCTTCAGCAACATCTTCGTTGAATGAAGCTAATGAGTCATCCGAGGACAATAATTTAACAGCTCCTCTGATATCAAAATCGGCTACTTTTGCTTCTACTTTCTTAGCTAATGATAAATTTGTACGTTTCTTAGAACCAGTTCGTATTTGAGGTACTTCAAAATTAGAAAGATTTTCTTTTATATGCTTATTCAACGACTTATCAGATTTCTCTGCTACATTGAAAGCTCTATACGAAAAAAGCAAAAGATTCTCAAAGGATGATAATGATTTGGTCGAAAGACAATTATTAATAATGGAACTTAATTTATCTGCAGCTAAATGTCTGCAAGCTTTTGGAATTCTTCTAATAGTTGGTAACTGAAGTTTCAAATTAATTAGCAATTTTGTTATTGAATCGGTTGAAGAAGAAATAGAAAAAGTTGATAGATTATTATCGACATGATACTTATCTACGTGAATTTTCAATCTGTTGTTATCCTTAAATGATTTTCCAGGACATAGAGTACAATGTAATCGTTGAGATCCATCAGGTTGACTATCTTGTGATCCGGATTTTTTCTCATAGTCCATGGAAGTAGGTATAGATTGATGGATTGTTTCATTTTTCCTTCTTGTTTTATCAATTTTTGAGGAAAATGATTCACACAAAAAAGATTGTCCCATTAGTCCATGGATTCTTGTTCTATGAATTTTAAGACCCTTTTCATTTTTAAAGTTCCTGTTGCACTCTTCACATTGAAAAACTAATTTATCTTCATAAATTGTATTTTGACATTTCTTGACATTTCCGAATTTTTCGTCAAGATTTATATTAACGTTCGAAGGACCTGCGTCGGTTAAATCTTTATCACTAATTTTCCAGTGGGTAGTTCGTAAACGAAATCTTGAGTCTTGAGGATATTTAAATTCAAAAAAACTATTATTTTCGTCAAGAGAAATATTAGATGATGTTGACATAGGCATGGCATACTAATAAAAAAGATTTTGACTATTTATCTTTTACTAGCCAGTGGCATAATAATTCTGAACGATTATGATCAGGTTTGCAATTATTTTCTTCATTATTTCTAGCATTTCCAAATAGTAATTTTATGTCCGTTTTACCTCAAATAACGTACGGCAACACGGCTTTGATTTTTCTCTCTCATTTCCATGGATACAACAAAAATGAAATATTTGCAAATTATTGGGATACATAGAAAAATGTTTGTTAATTATTGAGGTAGAAAAAAATGAAAGGAAGAAAAAAGGATATTGCTGCACAATTTGGAATTCCTACTAATACGAGCAATTTTGACCAAATTTTCAATCATTTCTATCTCGAAAACGAAAAAACTTTTATAAGAATTTTTTTTTGTCTATGACTTCTCTTCATTATCACCATTTACCGTTTTTTTTTCGAAACTTATTTCAGAATCACCCTGTATGTATTATGCCTACATCTGAAGAAACTTATTCATATCTATTGAAAAGCTGAGAACATTTGAAGTGTCCAGAAATAATGTCCTTGATTACATTTATAAGACTTTAAATTTAGCGGAAGTTTTTGTAGACAAGGAGAAGAGGTCTCATAAAATTCAAAATTTTTTTACCGAATTTTGAAATTAACAAATACACTTTTTTCGGTAATTGTTCACTTTAACTACTTCTGGAATTTTCGCGTTTTTTCTGGCTAGGCAGCTTCAGGGCGTCCTCCTACATCGTTTTCCACCAGTCAAACCTTGTGCAAATGAAAATTTTCCTTACCCTTTAGTTATACTAAGACTTGGCGCGACCTTGACGCGACCTTGAAACACAACAAGAGAGAAAAAAAAGCCATTTGCACAAGGTTTGAATGGTGGGACACGATCTAGGAGGACGCCCTGAGGCTGTCTAGCTAGAAAAAACGCGAAAATTCCAGAAGTAGTTAAAGTGAACAATTACCCTTTTTTCTTGTATTTTTTGTGTATTTTCTGTAATTCGAAGTTTCCGTAACTCGAATTTTTTTTCTGGTACCTTGAGATTCGACTTAGGGAAGTTCCACTGTAAACAGATACAAGCACAAGCTAATCCCCCAGCATATTTAATACCAAACCAGAATCTTAAATAACACAAAGAATGTCTACGTCATGCATCAGAAATCATGCATGAGAACTTGGGAAAGTAAACGACCAATAAAATGCATTGACCCCACCCATAATTCAATCTGGAATATGAACAGTAAAGGGCTCCGCCCACCGTCCCCCACCCTTCCCTCTTTTTCCCACGCTCTCCCCGCCCCATTTAAATAATAAAATGCTTGTTATACACGGTCAAAGAGATTGACGAATAAATTCATAACTTAATTCATGAAGAAATTCAATAGTGTGGGGTTTAATTGCGATCAAATTAATTTGTAATCGTAGAGGGATATGGAGGGAGCACTGCCTATGCTGGCAATGTAAAGGAAGCGGCACGTCGCGAGACCTGTGCGGAGACCTTTTATGACGCCTTTTAAAATGACCGCCAGTACTTCGTGAAATTTCGTGACGAGAGTCGTTGGGCATCAGATGCTTCATAGGCGTCAGTGTTCCGTCATTTTACTGGGATTTGCTTTTTTACACGTGAACCGGTTGGTGAATTGTCTTTGTATTTTTTCAGTTGTATAACTCTGATCTGTTTTTATTTTGAACTAAATATTTACGGTCGTCTTCCTACAATTCCTACAAAAATTGACCCCAGAAAAAAGTTAAAGGGACGCCACTGGAAAGATGAAATATCTGCGTTAACTTCGGTTTCGCTCGGCTCATCTGGAGACCTTTTATTAGGTCTACAGAAAAGCGCGGTCGTATCCACTTTTTTGAAGAGTGCTCCCTCCATATCCCTCTACGTTTGTAATCGAGTTATCCATGAATTCAAAATGGTATGTTGTTTCTTGAACAAAAAACACAGGTTAGATCTGGGCATATCAATCGAAAAGACATACGGATTCAAATCCATGGATGACTCGATTACAAATTAATTTGATCACTCTTTATATTCGCTGTTTATTTAACAAAGACTTAAATACAAGTAATCAAAAAGTAAGCAGTGTACCTATCTAGGAGAGAGGTTAGAGAAGTTGAGTCCCCGCGGAAGCAAAACTTCTTGTTAATTCTGGACGGGCGTCGATCTTTTATAGGCGTTGATTGGCACCGTTTTGACTACGGTTGATGATGTGGCGTCGGCGGGAACGTTTGACCAATGGAGGCTGTGACGGAGCGTAGTGGCGCAAGGTACCACAACGTGATCAAGAATGACTGAATCTGTTGGTAACAATGAAAATTTTAATAATTTTGGTACCACTGTAATCTAAACGCATTTCCGGTTGTCAGCTTTGACAGAGTTGACAGGCGAATTTGACGTTTACCATCAAAAGGTAATTTTTGTAATGGCATAAACGACATAGCCTAATTTTTTTTTTAATGTCGTGTCAAGTTAAAACATCCGGTCAGTGCCAATTATACGAAACAGAAAAACACCAATATTTTTCAATTGTTTCATTGCCAACAGACTCAGTCATTGTTGATCACGCTGTACTTAGCAACACCACGAAGGTAGGAGCGGGGCGCATTTGTACCTACTACCAATTCGGCGTAACGGGTAGTACAATAGTACATATTTGAATTTCCCTACAATAGTGTTTTACACGATCAAAGTTTTGCGCACGATAAACTAGGGACTTCTGCACCGCCAATGTGTTGCCAACTTTATCCACTAAACTTGTTGGGGTGACAATGTTATGACACTGACAGGTATATTATGGAGCGTTCAAATGAAATCCTGGGCTGAGTAGGCGTTGGAAAAATTAAACCGTTTAGAACAGTGTAAAGTTTGAATTTCCCGCCGTTTGACACGAATGACATTTGTTTATGTTTAATCGGGACATAATTGAACATGTTTGTTTTCGGCAAAGGGTGCCCTTAGATATTTGCTTCGAGAATAGGAATCGTTACGTTATTCTATTTTTGATGTAAAATATTGCAAAGGAAGAAAAAAAAGAAAAAAATTTTGGCTTTAAATTTTAGGTTAGCTGTCACGCTTTACGCTTCACGCTTTAAAAAGGCACAACAATTGATGGTTTCCAACGCCTTCCCAGCCCAGGATTTCATTTGAACGCGCGATATTATTTACATTCCCTTTCAATATCAAAACAAATAAACACTATAATATAATATAAACGATGACAATAATACGCCGGTTGCCGAAACGATACCCTCACATGTAACTTCACAGTCTTCACACTAAAGTTCGTAGACTACGTCCACTGCATTTTTTTAAATATCCTTAGATAACAAAATCCCCAAACCATAACATTAAAATATTAAGAAAGTATCATAGATTGTGTTGGTAATATCTTGAAGCATTCGCGCCACTGATTCTCATTGGTTGTTATGAAACCCACTCGAAATAGTAGTTTATTTGACGAGTTTGTGTGTAAATTGGGCCTTTTTTGGCACTTGTGGGCCTTTAAAACGCTCGTTTCACTCGCCCAATTTACACACAAACGAGTTGAATACAACGTTTTTTTGTTCGACGAGCCCCTTAAAGGCTCCAAATCGCTTAAAACCTTTAAAATTAGCTTGACGTTTCGTTTTGACAAGTTGTGACATTTATCAAAATCCGTTCACATAGGAGAAAATTCTCAAATTCTGACAGTGTCGAACAAAAAAATAAATTATATGACATTTCAAATTTGAAATTGTCAGTTCTGTCTGTTAGATTTGCGTTTTTTCATCTTTAGAGCTTTGTTTTGAGATTCTCTGGTTTTAAAAGTTATTAGTTTTGATCGTGTTGCTGTTTTGATCTGTTCCGTTGCGATTTTTTGTTGATTTTTTTTAAGTTTGTGAAGTGAGTGCGTGCCTCAAGAATCTAATTACAAACATCGAAAATGATACAGAGGTAATTTTTGTTCATGCATTAAATAGTACATACATACTTATTAAATAATCTCTTGCTTGTGTTTAACTGTTTAGCCATTTCCGCAAAAAAGCTGGATATTTTAATTTCAGTAGCCAGCTTTTTCGGAAATTCCAAAATGTATTGTGGGTTGCATTTTTTATTCCGTCGGGCACATTATTACTCGTGAAATACCCTGTATTAATAAAACCTAATATAATATTACTCCTACTGTACTGAAGTACTGAAGTATTCTTTCGTCTTTCGTCTTTCCTAAGTGCAAACATGCAGAATAATAATAAAACATCACGTGTAAACCTGCTCTTTCCATTTTTTAAAATTTCGCGCCGGATCTATTTGTTGTAGCGTAGAGTGAATATTTTTAGTAACATTTATGTCAAGCAATCTATGAGTGGACAGAGTTTACTTTATAATCCGCAATGTAACTAGAATGTAACAATGTAACACGAAAAATTAGAGCTGGTTTTATTTTGACAGTTTATTCATCAATTTATTGTCGTCAATTTATTCACAACAATTTTGTGTATGACACGCAACAATAAATTCAAGGTCAAAAAATTCATCAATTTCTTTGACCGTGTAAAACAAGCATAAATAATGTATGTAAATAAAACCAGAAACAAATAGTATATTATGTTATGAGGAGCAAAAATGAAGTTTTATGTACTGCGGCTGGTAGATTGGCTGCCGAACGCAGTGAGGCAGACAAACCAGCCAAAGCACATAAAACCATTTTTGCTCCGAATAACATATACTATTTTTTCTTCAAACCTTCACAACAAATTATTTAAGACATGTTAAGAAACCAGGTAGGAATTTCAAATGATTTAGCTAGTTTACTTTACTGCCGCTCATCAGCGGAGATTAGTTATTTGTATAGCAAGGCTGCGAAATCCTACTTTGACGAACCGAGAGAAAAATTGTCGTCAAGGCCGCTTGGCGGCCGAGACAAGACAATCTCGAGGTCGTCAAAGGATTTTGTAGCCAAGGTGTACACAACATTTTGTGTGCAACCCGAAAATTTGTAATTATAAAATGAACAAGTAAAATTTCCTTCACTGTCAATAAAAATAAAGTCGGCCTACATGTCGCCATGTCGCTATGGAAACGACATAAATAAAACAATTCATTTTGAGAAAAATTGGAAAAATGTCGCAAAAAAATTACAACGTTTTTGTTCCGTCTACTTCCCCAGATTGTGCAGTGTCCAATTTAATACCAGAAAAGTCCAAACGGCAGTACGATAAGTGTTACAATGACTTTAAAGAGCAGTGTAATAAAAATAATGTGAAAACGGTGTCGGAGAATGTTGTTTTGGCTTATTTAATGGAAAAATCAAAAACTGTGAAAAGTTCAACTTTATGGAGTACATATTCAATGTTGAAGCTCACGCTGAACATACGGGATGGCATTGGTGTTACGAAGTTTCTGAAATTGGTACCTTTTTTGAAAAAGTCAGTTGGTTATCAGGTGAAAAAGTGTAAGGTATTGACACGAGACCAGATCAATTTGCTGTATAATCTGCCCTTTTTTTTTAGGTCATTTTAATCATGGGAATATTAGGAGCCATGCGAAGAGACGATGACGAACTAACCAAAATGTCTATCGATGACATCAAGGATGAACATTCTGTATTAATAGTGGCCGTTCCTGACACAAAAACTGACATAAAACGAACTTTTACTGTCACCAATCCAGAATTTGTAAGATTATACCGCAAATATGCAGCTCTTGTTCCGTGTACTCATCCAGAGTTAAAAAAAGATTATAAATTGTGCAGTGTCGCATTTGAAACCTGAAAAATCGAAACAGCAATATAAAAAATGTTACAGTGACTTTGAGACTGATGTAACAAGAAGAATGTGAAAACCCTGTCGCATAATGTTGCATTGGCTTACCTATTTACTGGAATTTATTTATTGTGGCGGGTAAACGTTAAATTCTGTTATAAGTTTTAGGTTATTTTAATCGTGGAAATATCAGATGCCGTGCGAAGAGACAAATAAACCAAAATGTCTGTTGATGCCATTCAGGATTCAGGATATGTTACTACTTACTAGATATTTCCCTTTTTGACCGGTGGAAAATTAACCTAATTCATACGTGTCTGTTCTAGATCGATCTTTTTTACCGACTCGTCAATACGTCAATCATCGAATCATCAGGCGACCACTCCATTTGAAATTGGCGGGAACTTCAAACCGGATGAAAATTCTGTACTAATAGCGGCCGTTCCTGACACAAAAACTGGCATAAATCAAACTTTAACTGTACCCAATCCAGATTTTGTAAGATCACACCGCAAATACAGAGATAGATATGTTGTAATTGTGATAATAAATAAATATTGAAATGACTTTTACTTTTACGGCCGTCGTCAAGGCAACGGCTGCGAAATTCAATTTCGCGGCCTGCTCTAGGCACGCGAAGTGCTTATTTCGCGTACGGTTGCACACAAAATAACTTCACGGACGCCCTCAGCGGAGATAATAACTTCATCTGCCGCTCGTCAGCTCGTTAGATGCCATGACAATGAAGTGACACTTTAGCATTATTTTGAAGAAAAAAAACTTTTTTCTTCAAACGTCCGTAAATTATGACATTATCCTGCTGCATTGATAATGCTAAAGTGTCACTTCATTGTCATGGCATCTAACGAGCTGACGAGCGGCAGATAAAGTTATTATCTCCACTGCGTTCGGCAGCCAATCTACCAGCCGCAGCACAAAAAACTTCATTTTTGCTCCTCATAACATAATATACTATTTTTCCTTATCCCTTATTTCTATAAACTGTTACATTTGTACATAAAATTATTAAGACAACGAGGCTCATAACTGACCAAAACACCTAAATGAAAGTAATACAATAACACTTTAGGACAAGCCACGAGGCAGGAGCCTATACAGGGTGATTTATCTTTTACCGCCGGTGGCAAAATTGACCTTAAAAATTATACATAGTTTCGTTTTCATATTTTGCAGATCTAATTTATTATTCATAAGGCACATAATTACGAAAAATGAAATTTATAAGTTAATTAGGTCAACTTTTGGCATTTTCTCAATTATTGAAATAAACGCATTTTGATATTCAAATTTGTATTTGCTTCATGATTTACGACATAATGTCCCAATATCTTAACAATAAGATCTATCAGGGAATCTTTATTGCCACCGCAGTGGGTCCTTTACAAATTTATTCGTAAAATCGAACAAATTCACCTAAGCAGGTCAGCTTTACAGGGTAGTCATTGTTAAAGAAAATTTACAACACAAAAATCAACGAGTACCAATAAAAGCAATTTTTCCATTAAAATCGATTTAATTCAAAAACTATCATACGCTATTTTTTATTATACCTACCTGCACTACAATCTGAAAATTATAACAAAAAAAGTAAATTCAAAATACCTTTTCCGAAGTAATCTGTGTCATTAATCATTAATTAATGCAAGGAGATCCCTGCGGTCCCATGATTTTTAGTCTTGCCATCATTCAAACAATTGTTTCATCTTTGGATTCTCAACTGAATATATGGTATTTAGATGATGGAACCTTAGCTGATTACCCAGAAGTAGTTTAATCCGACTTTAAGAAAGTTATCAATTTATCTCAGGAAACTGGCCTTGAATTAAACTTTAACAAATGCGAGATCTTTTGCTGTTCTGGAGACACAGATTTAAAAGTCATAAAGGAATTTCAAAATTTTGCACCAGGCATTAAAATCTGTGAGCGAGAAGGTTTATCTCTTTTAGGCTCTCCAATGTTTGACCAAGGTTTCAAAAACACTGTCGAAAAAACTATAATTGCAGTTGAAAATCTTTTAAACAAAGCTGAACTCCTTAACAGACACGTGGCTTATACTTTAATCAAAAACTGTCTTTTCATACCAAAATTTAATTTTTTATTAAGGACAACTCCATTTTGAAAATTTTCTAATTATGTTAATTCAATTGATTCTTCTTTAAAGCCTTCTTTAGAAAGAATACTTAATTTACGTTTAACTGATTTACAATGGTGTCAGTCCACTTTACCGATTAGATTTGGTGGTCTGCGAATTCGCCGCATTTCCGATATTTGCCGCCCTGCTTTCCTATCTTCAATTCATGGGGTTAAAAAGTTTGTTTTTTTATTACTAAATTCAAAGGATAATGAGCTTATTATTCACCATTATGATGAAGCTTTAGCAGTCTGGGATGTAGAATATGAGAACGAAAGGGCAACAATCCCACAATTTCAGAAGAATTGGGATAATATTAATATCAAACGAATAATTGCCAATGACTTAATCTTTAATTCACCTAGAGACTTGGCTCGTTTTAAGGCTTTGCAATGCAGAGAATCAGGATCTTGGTTACATGCAATACCTTCTCCTAATATTGGTACTCTTTTAGATAACACTTCCTTCCAAGTTTGTATTGGTTTAAGATTGGGTTGTAATCTTTGTACACCTCATATTTGCAAATGCAATGCGAAAGTTGACAAAATTGGCATTCATGGTCTAAGTTGTTCCAAAAGCAGTGGTAGATTTTCAAGACACACTGAAATTAATTCTATTATCAACCGGTCTTTAACTTCTATTCATGTGAATTCAACTTTAGAACCAAACGGACTGTCTCGGGATGACGGAAAACGCCCAGATAGGATGACTTTAGTACCGTGGATTAAAAGTCAACCTTTGGTTTGGGACGTTACTGTTGTAGATACACTTGCAGACAGTTACGTTTTGAAAACTTGTGAAGTTTTAGGTTTTGCCGCTGAAATGGCTTGCAAACGCAAACATAGCAAATATACTTAGTTCAATCATTTCGTCAAACTACGTGTTTAAAGGTTTAGCATTTGAAACCTTAGGCCCTTGGTGCAAAGAAGCCATCGATTTCATTAATGTCATCGGAAACCGACTTATCGCGGAATCAGGCGATTCAAAATCAAAGAAATTCCTTTTCGAGAGGATTTCCCTTGCCATTCAACGTGGAAACGCTGCAAGCATTCGGGGCACTTTTCCAGATTCCGCAATATTATTGGAAATTTTTGTATTATAAAACAAAAATATTATGTACCTAATTATGTCAATTGTTGTTGTTTCGTTTCTATCATAAATTGTGTATAAATGTCTATTTATCATTGTTCAAAATGTAGGTGAATTTGTTGTTACCTAACCAACCCTTAATGCTTTAGTGTTTTAAAGGCCCTTTTTCGCACGCATTTTAGTGTCAAAAACAGGTACATATTATGATTCAGGTATAATTAAAAAGCTTTTTTTGAAATAAATTATACCGGCCGAAAGTAAATTTTTCGACAAATCAAATCTGTAAATTTCATACATTTTTCTCAATCCTTAAGGGTCATTTTGCCACTGGCGGTGAAAGATGAATCACCCTGTATACAGGCTGTCTCAGAGTTCTGAAAAAGCTCCATAACTTGTTTGTTATTAAAGATATCAACTTTTTCTTTTTTCTAGATGATAGCTAAGCTTCTACTGCATATTCGGAAAATATTGCGGTACATATATATACAGGTGTCCCAATATTATAAAAACACTAAAGTTATGATTTTTTAAATGGAACCTACCCAGTTTGATTTCATTTTTGAATTCTATGCTAAATTATGAATCAAATCTCGATCATACCCATATATCATGCGTTAACATTTGTGAGCTTTCGAAGGAGCGTAAGGCAGTCTGGTTCAAGTTGTTAAACAGGGCACTAAGTTTTAGCTTTGATTTTATAATCAAAGGTTTTAGAGTGGGTCTGTGGCTTTGCTTTTCACGATTTATAAGTGCACTAAAGTCGGGCCAACCAACAGATATAGTAATAAAATGCTCCCTAGTGCTCCCGTATTTTAAATAGCAGCTTCCAATTGGCTTATTCAAAACGTGCGCAGACTTTTGAAGGCCTGATGTACATCCACAAAAATTACTTGACGGCATTTCATTAGTTTTAACCTCGCTTTGGCAGTTTCACCACGTGTTCATGTTTGGAGAAGATCTGCACGTCAATGAATGCAACATTTTTCTCAATCTATTAACTATATACCATTCACGATGTTTTGGCATAAGGGGAGGCCATGGAAAAAGTGCATTTAAGTTGGCAGTAAATCTGTCTGTTGAATTAGGTTATGTTTTTCTAAGTTTGAGGTTATAAACTGCGTCATTGTCTAGTGCATTGTTGTCAGTTTTACTAGTTTACAATAAAACAATACTCACACATTTTTAATCCATTTTAACAAAACAGGAAACTGACTTGAACAGACTACAGAATAGTAGGGACCGGGACCGAAAGACAAAGTGGCTCCTGTTAATTTAAGCACCACTTAGATAACCCATCTATACAGTGTCTTAATCAACCAATTAGTAATTTCTCAATGAATTTTTCATTTTAACCAAAACGTTCCTGGAACTAGATTGTATAAAATCTTGTACCTACTTATTAAGCCTTACTTTATTCGAATCTTTCTGCAAAATATTTACACACCCATCGTCCATGACAAAAAAGAACAAAACTATTCAACTTCCATAATTTCATCAGAAAATTCTGAATCATCATTACCTGCATCAAAATCCCAATCAAATTCCGAGTCAGATTCTCCTAATGAAATTATTAAAGGAAAAACGTTTTCAAATGAAAGATTTCCCATTAATTTTCCCCAATCTTCCGAAATAAGTTCTTCACAATATCTACAAAAATGTTGGCAAATTTCAGTACATTTAAAAATGGACTCAAGCCATAAATTCAGAACTCTATCGCGAAGTTGTAATAGGTCTTACAAAACCCCTGTGCCATTTCAATTGGGTCGTTGTTTCTTCCTTCACTATCCGTGCTACATATTTATCTTGTACTCACCTACGATTCAATTTATACATAAAAAGAACTTGACTTCACTGTAACTTACTGAAAATATGTTCTGCAGTCTAATACAAACACCATCAATACGTTTTAATGTCGCTTAATTATGATTATGGTAAATTCGGCAACATGTTACGTTCATTTTGATAGATCCCCATGTCAGGCACTTTAGTGACAGCAGAGATGACAGAAATCAAACATGTATCCAACGTTAAAAAATGAAATCATAGCCTCTCCTTATGCCAAAACATCGTGAATGGCATATACATATATCACATTCTTGTAACAATGACAAGTGGCAAAGAACCTGCTTCATTTTGAAACTATAGTTCATTTTTTAATGCTGTAGAAAAAGTTAGGCAGCCCAATATACAGTTATCAATGCTGACTAGATACCTTAGATTCATTTATAATTGATATGGATCCACGATGCTGCTAAAAATTCTGTTTGTCAAAATTTCCGTCAGTCTGACAAGGTTTTGACATTTGATAATAAATTTTAATTAAAATGAGAAAATGAATAAAAAAACAGTAAGTTAGTAAATATGTAGAAACAATAATTAACGATAACTCAGACATATTATTGATTTCAAAAATCAACTGTCATCTTTGAATTCTTCGGGTTAATTCGAATCGTCATCACACTCTCCAAGGTGTATAATCAATGGTTCCACGGTCACTTCAATACGCACATCCAATTCCCACATCTACTTTTCTTTAGTTTAACCGTATCCCCAACCTTAAGTTGCGCATGTTCATCATACAGAGTGATCAACAAGAATCCAAATCAGAGCAAGCGTTGCAAATTATCGGTCACGTCGTAGCAAAATCATATGCACATAAGCGGTCAAAACATGGGCGTAGACAATTTATGGTCTTAAACGCTACTTAATAAAAAATGATACCTTATGAATTTTAGACGTTGGAATTATAATTGTGCATTTTATTATTATTATAAGATAAGGGAAACAATTTATAATATTAAATAAGAGCAACATTTTACATTTGTAAGAGTAAGTAAATTATCATCTTTATTACCAAACGCGACGCCACTGGTACGGAGATGCTTCCTTGAAATGTCACATTTCAAAATTCAAGGTTGTTGTTGTTGACAATTTAAGTGATTTAACCTAGAAAATAAATCTTCGATATCGGCAAAGTTTACAGACGTTTATTGAAGTTGTAAGCAATAATTATCCCAGAATAAGTTGTAAAATGGGTTTTACCATTAAAGAGAAGGCATTTTTATTAGATTATTTTTGAAAGAGGGTGAAACAAGAAAATGAAGACTGGCCTTACTTTGTACCCCCTTACACCGAAGAATTTCAAGCCAGATGTCCGAACCTGATGGTATTGGTTATCAACAAGTTTATCAATGTCTTAAAATTATAGTGCATAATTTTAGCAAATTATAATCCATCATTAAGAAGAAGTCAGGTCAATCCTTAGTTCACATTTTAGAAATGGTGCAAAATGTTCAATAAATTATCAAGGAACATCCCTCAACTTCCATAAGGCGTTTAAGACAACAAGTTAAATTGTGTTCTGGCACTTATCAGGAAATTTTTAAGAAGGATATTAATTTGTTTCCCTTTGTGTGTTGCAAGTAATAAAACCCACACATTACCCTAAACAAATTGACAGCTTCATAAGGGTTTTTGAAATTATGAGAGGCGAGTTTGATTCTGTCTGGACCACAATGGAGAACATTTTGAGCAGTGTTTGTGAAAACTTTTTTTTTCTGACCTTGGAGTAATTTAAATGTTTTAAACACTGCTAGAAAAGATACGAGTAAGTTCTCAATTACCCAAAAATTAGAGAATAATAACTTTTGTCCTTTTCTTAGAGAAAACAACAAAACAAAGAATTGTAAAAAATAATTATTTTTAAAATGTTGTATCTAAAGATTGTGCCTTATGAAGGAATTTTGTGTAACTGTGTGTTTTTTCCTTAATCAATAATAAATAATAATTAATTCTAACTTTCTTTTAAATCTATTATTCATGAATTACAAAAAAATTATAAAGGCAATTAATAATAGATTTTTGAGAGGTAGGCAACCAACAAAACGAGTGCACAGCAAGTAAGTAAAAGTGGCTGATTCATGATAGAAATACGTTTCGATAAAACAAAAGATGAGGTAGCACTCTTGATTTGGTTTCTTGTTGATCACTCTGTAGACATGTTTCTAAACGTTCAAAATCATGTTTTTTACGAATACGGATAAGGACGATTTACATTTTCGTTGAACATAATTTGTTCTGTGCATCTCATCCATAATAAAGTATAAAAAGCCTTGACCAAACTAGCCTTTAAGTTTAATACCTAATTGACAGTGACACGACTTGATGTTAATGCATTTATTGTGGCATATGGCATCGTGGATTGAAGTAATTTACAAAATTGAAATAGGAATCTAGTGAACTATTGAAAGTGTATATTGGGCTGCCTGACTTTTTCTACAGCATTAAAAATGAACTATAGGCCACATCCTCTTTTTTTATTACTACAGTGAGCGGCAAAAGTATGGAATAAATTCATTAGAAATTAAACAAATTTTTTTTCAAAAAAATCTTTGGACAGGTCTATTTTAGTTTATAAAAATACATACAGGGTGTCTCAAAAATGGCGCCCAATCTCCTAAGGGTCTTAAAGAATAGAAGTCTGGGAAGGTAAATCTCAATAGAAAATTTGATCGGACCAACAGATTTTGTATAACTTGCTTTTAAATATGGTAATTTCAAAGAGATGTATCTCCTTTATTACCAAATTTTACAGCTGAATTATAAATTACTTTACAATGTTACTTTTTCCAAGACCTCTTTAGGTAGTGGAACAACACCGAAGTAATTCTTTTTAGAGTAATGACCTACCAAAATACGCTAAAATAACAGTGGCAACATTGACCTCAAAGGAGAATTGGTTTAGTTGATTGTGCATACCAACCGATGTTGCCAAATTTTCTTATTTTAAAATGTGTATCTTAGAAAATAGTCAAAGGAAAAAAAATTCACAACGAAATTGAACTCAACTCTTCAAATAGTTTAACCCCTCAAGAGATTGAGCGCCATTTTTGGGACACCCTGTATTTTAATACAAAATAAAATTCCAAGCAGTCATTTGTTTTCGAGTTATGACGTCATCGATAGTTTTTTTTAAATAGAAACCCCCTATTTTTGTTCTTGATTCTGATAGGCCTTTTAATTGTCTAAACGCCAGTATAAAAATTTTGTTATCTTACATAAGGAAATTTTTGAGAAAAAAAATAATAAAGTTGAAAAAATAAATTTTATAACAAACAAAAACGAGTAAAAAACTGTGTTAGTAAGTATGTACTTAAAATTATGGAATTCAATGTTCGAATTGCCATCCTCCAGCTTGTTGACAATAAGCAAGTTTATGAAGAAATTCCCCCTGTTTTAGTTTTATCTATAGTCTATTTTTTCCTGGTAGGCGCGTGCGTGCGCATTTACAAAATCCTGCAACGAAATGCGACTTTCCTATTGGCTACTTTATTTTTCTACTTACACTGGAGAAATGTGCAATATTACAGTGTTCTGTTTCTGTACTGTCAATCAGGTCCAAGCTGCCATTTTTGTTTCATCATGTCTTAATTTTCCTTTCGTGGTTTGTGTGTGTTTTTTTGTTTGTTTTGTGTTGTGTCCATTTATTTATTAAAAAAACAGTTCTTAGAGGTTAAGAAGTTCTTATATGTCAACAAGATGTCTCAATTTCGATCACCAAATAAGTAAGTTGGATTTATGCTAACAGAAAGTAACAGTTTTTTATTAATGCATATAGCAAATTTCTCACAAGCCGAGAAAGAAATGATCGTTAAAGTATTTCGTGAGATCTCCAAGGATTTTGCCGAGTTAACCAAGACGGCTCAAATGGAAAAAACTGCAGATTATACTGGTATTGTTTTCTGATTTTTTTTTTGTTGTATCACAGCTTAATTACTTTGTGTTGAAGGTTGTGGATTTAGAACCATTCAACGATACTTGGCGGAAGAAAAGAAGTGTGGGCAATTACAGGCACCGAAGAAACCTGATAGGAAATGTATGATTCAATTGGATGAACATCACAAATATCTCATTCGAAAAACAGTGCACTCATTTTTCTCTGCAAACAGAATTCCTACAATTGATGCTGTGTAAATTAAGCCTTTTCCTTTTCTCTTGCAAAATACATGGTTATTATAAATGATTGTAGTCGAAGCAGGCCATGTCCATGTTATGAAATTTTTGCTGCTTTCATGTGAACTGTCAATTTTTGTCAATGTCACTGTAATTATTTTTATTTAGGTGAAAAGTGCGGTGATGATTATTTTATTTTATTTGAAATTAACGATTGAATCCAAAAGTATGGAGTTGTTTTGTACCCAAATTAACTCCTGTATGTATTAAATAAAAATAAAAAATGTACATTTAATATTTGTTATCAATTTTTCCACGAGTTTATTCATAAACTTTTTTGTTTACATTTTACAAATTATACAAAAATTAAATCATGAACATGTGTTTTAATATGCAACCAAAAATAATGATCCCCCTAGATTATATGCAACCAAAAATACTAACAATTCCTGCATCCTGCTAAAAATCTTAGCTATGTGATTCTACCTTTCGGAGATGCGCACGCACGCGCCTACCAGGAAAAAATAGACTTTAGTTTTATCCACGCACCCAATCAAAATTAAAATTTCTATACGTTGTAAATGAGTCATTTTCGAAAACGTTTTGTAAAACAAATAACACATACGAATGAAATTGACAGTAACATTTGACTATTTGATTTACCTACTTGATTTTTTGACTTGTTTTTGTTCTTTATAAAATTTAAATTTTTCCAACTTTATTATTTTTTTCTCAAAAATTTCCTTATGTAAGATAACAAAATTTTTATATTGTCATTTAGATAATTAAAAGGGATATCAGAATCAAGAAAAAAAATAGAGGATTTCCATTTAAAAAAACTATCGATGACGTCATAACTCGAAAACAAATGACTGCTTGGAATTTTCTTTGATACTAAAATATGTATTTTTTTTAACTAAAATTGACCTGTCCAAAGATTTTTTTGAAAAAAATTTTGTTTAATTTTTAAGGAATTTATTCCATACTTTTGCCGCTCCTTGTATATCTGTTCGTTGACCGGACTTTAGTTCGTTTTAATCCCCTTGAATTATTCCCAGTGAACACTTTTGTGTAGGTACTAATTATTTACTGCCCAACTTTTTGGTCAAAGTGTAAAGGTCTCCACTCTCCACCCCTCTAACAACCCATTGTATTTATGTTTCCAGGTATCTGTGTGGCTTTATTGCATTTAGGTATTTTCGCCATTTATGTATGCGCACCTGACACATCAAGGTTGGTAGAACTGACTAATTTGTATAGTAGGTTGCCTCGTTTCCATTTAAAACAATAGTTTTGTTCAACTTCCAATACCTTTCCGCGCCCACGTTGTCACTTCGGACTTGTTCGTATTTTCAGGAGGGTTTAAATTTCTCGCACAAATTCAAACTTAGTGAGGCAGTATAAATCAGGCTTCTCATGATGTCGCTAAGAGCTATTACGTCGACACCTCGTGACTACTCCACTGGTTCGCCGCGCCAGCTATAGTGGAATAGTCTTTATATTACGGAAGTTCACAGCTTTTGTTACTTCTTCTTCGTTACTATTATAATACTATAGCTGACTCAAGTTGCAAAAAACCAGTTGTCATTTGCAACTGCATGTTTTCAATACTTTTGAACCAAATAAAGGCACAAAGGGACCTGAAAATCATAGTTTGGATTGAATATTTTCCATATAAGTAGATACAGTTTTAAAGTAATTTCAAACGACTAATGCCATAAAATTGCTGTTGCAAATCCAAATTGGTTTTATGCAACTTGAGTCAACTTTAGGTGATTCAAAATGGTTGTGGATAAATATGGCAACTATGTACAAAAATTTATGTGGCAACTTTGCAGTTTGGATAAACTTGACATAGGGTAAACTATACAGTCGTTGGACAGTCTACGGTAATTGGACAGATGAAATGCCGTGAGTTATAATAAGCCATGGCCAACTTCATCTAGCTTCCGCTGCGCTCCATACGGCCGTCCCAATAAGGGTCTAAAGTTCAGCTAACCTAAAAAAATCGTTTGGTAACTAGCCCCATCTGTTGCAAAATTTTTAACATAAATTTTTATGGGTTGATGGGGAAACCGTGTTTTTTTGTCAGTTTGGCGGAAAAATGTGAACCGGACTTGATACTACCCTTTCGACTGTTAGAGAAAATTCGAAATTTAAGTAAACCAATTATTATTTTTAATTGCAGTAACCCCAAATATGCAGCTTCTGTTGCTTTCATAGCAGGGTATATTGTAAAAAAATTAAATGAAATATTTCACTGCGACAGTTGTCTCTTTCCTATATTGTCTTTTTCAACCCCTGGTCCTCTTTTACGTTCAATTAATCTTCAAAATCGTTCTTATCCAAATTATCAGTTTGTAAGTTTTTTTAAAGAATTGGCAGATATTGCCACCACAGAAATTTTATCATATTTGGCCCAAGAAAATATTTGCAAACAACTCGTAACAATTTTACTTCCACATTTAATTCGTAATTCCCTCTTTATCTGTAACACACATAAAGACAAAATTTGTAGTTATTATAGAATTATTGATGAAACCACTTTTAAATAATAGTTGGTCACAAAAAACTGATTCCATAAAAAGAAAATCAATTGCTAATAAACCCATAAGTGGAAAGGTTTTAAAATTATAATACTACGTATCTACCAAAGAGGTACCTACATACCTACCTACCTATCCACCCATTTAGGTATGTTCTTTAGTTATCACTCCTTTATGCTTTTTAAAATTACGTTACTTTCGAGTTTTGTTCCTTTTCCATTGTTTTATGTAAATGATGTATTAAATATAGTTATATATTTTCCAGTTTTACAAGACTATTACATATTTTCGTTTGATTTTCATATCTTTTTGAAACTTCATGACACTTTTGAAGTTATAATAAGCCTACCGTATGTGTGATAGGGCTGGCAGATCATAGATGGAGCCGTCAGTCTCTCCACGCCATGGCCAACTTTATCTAGCTTCCGCTGCGCTCAACAATGATTGACGTATCTTTTCAAAGTGTCA